>NC_045428.1:92784140-93103140 GCF_902635505.1 Sarcophilus harrisii | reverse complement strand
TATGGTAAACTTGGCTCTTATCAGCAATATAATAATCCAAGATAGTTCCAAGAGACTCATGATGAAAATGCCATCCACATCCAGATAAATAACATATGTACTCTGAATGCAGATCAAAGAATACTATTTGCAGTTATTTGTTTTTTGCTTTTTCTTTAGTGTAATTTTCCCCTTATTATTCTGATTCTTCTTTCACAACATGACTAATATGAAAATGCAATTAATATAATTGCATAAATATAGTCTATAATGGATTGATATATTGTCTTGGGGAGGGAGAAGGGAAAAAAGAAAGAAAAAATTGGAATTCAAAATCTTACAAAATGAATCTTGAAAATTATCTTTATGTGTAATTGGAAAAAAGTACTATTAAATTAAAAAAAAAAAAAAAAAAAAAGAAAAAAGAAATGGCCAGAGCCACTGGAGACTACAGGAAGCATAGAGAATAAGTCGAAAAATCTAAGCAGAATGAGAATGTGGATAATGTTTTCAGAGAGCAGTATTTCAAAGTTATAATCTCAGAGGTAGTGAGGTTACACAGTCATATCTGTTATATGAGTTTACATGGATAAGGTAGAGTGCAATTTCTGTCATGTAAATTGCAAAACTGATAACCAAAAATACCAAGGAATTCCAGAGGCTAATGGCACATATGTTCCATTATTAGGGTGGTTTAGAGAGATAAATAGACTCAGATACTGATGTCTTTGAGAAAAAAAAAAAAAAGATGAGTAACTTGGAATTTGATATGTCATAGCACTAACTATTTGATTTAAGTGATATAGAGAGACAAACCTCAAAAAAAGGAGAGTTTGTTGAATGATGGTTTTAAAGAGAATATCTAAATGTGATAGTATGGAGTGATGAGTGTGTCAGTTTGTCTTTTTCTGTCAGGATCTCAGGGTACACGAAAGGAAGATCCATTGCCACTAGAAACGGTGGCCAGAAATGCAGGATCTTCAGGAAAAGCCCAGGTACTTTATTTTATTGTTATTTTTTCTTTAATTTGATTATTTATTTGTTTATCTTAATACACATTGCTTTATGAATCATATTGGGAGAGAAAAATCAGAGCAAAAGGGAAAAACCATGGAAGAGATTTAAAAAAAAAAACATAAAAAGAGAACATAGCATGTGTTTATTTACATTGAATTTCCTTAGTTCTTTTTCTGGCTTCAGATTCCATTTTCTGTGCAAAGTCTATTGAGATTGCTTGGAATCACTGAACCACCGAGAAGAAGCACGTCTTTGGTTGCTGATCATTGCACAGCTGTTATTGTGTGCAAAATATCCCTGCTTCTGCCTGTTTTGCTCAACATAAGTTCATGTAAATCTTTCCAGGCCTTTTTAAAATCAGTTTGTTCATCATTTTTCAAAGAATAGTGATATCCCATTATGTTCATATATCACAACTTAATCAGCCATTCTCCAATTAATGGGCATCTAATCATTTCCCAATTCTTTGCTACCACAAAAAGAGCTGCTACAAACATTTTTGTCGATGAGGGTCCTTTTTCCTTCCTCTATAATTTCCTTGGAATAGAGACCTAATTATGGCATTGCTGGTTCAAAAGGTATACACAGTTTGATATCCCTTTGCTCATATGTCCGGAATGTTCTCCAGAATGGTTGGATCATTTCACAATTCCACAATGCATTAGTGTCCCAGGTTTCCCACATTCCCTCCCTCCAATATTTATCATTATTTTTTCCTGTCATCTTAGCCAAACTGAGAGGTGTGAGGTGGTATCTCAGTGATGTTTTAATTTGTATTTCTCCAATCAATAGTGATTTAGAACATTTTTCATGCGATCATAGATTGCTTTAATTTCATTATCTGAAAATTGTTCATTCATATTATTTGACCAATTATCAATTGGGGAATGATTTGTATTCTTATACAGCTATTTTATTTTAATTTATTTGTATGTGCGAATAAGTGTATGTGTGTGTGTGTGTGTGTGTGTGTGTGTGTGTGAGAGAGAGAGAGAGAGAGAGAGATACACAGAGAGAGAGAGAAGAGAAGAGAAGAGAAGAGAAGAGAAGAGAAGAGAAGAGAAGAGAAGAGAAAGAAAAAGAGAATTTTTATATAATTGGGTAAGAAAGCTTCACAGACATGTTGGAAAGAGATGACAAGAGAGAGCAAAGATTAAAGAGTGACACTTATTGGAGTTGTACTCTCTGCAATAGAGTGTGAATGCTTAGTAGTTCAGATCCAGAGAGGAACACTGGTCCCATACCTTATCTTGTGAAGTGATCTTCAGATTTTTCCTAAGATAATTCAAATAAAAGCAGTTCTGTTTCCTGTTGTTAGTAGACTGTCCTGGTATTTTTTTTAACAGTATTTTTTTTATTTAATAGCCTTTTATTTACAGGATATATACATGGGTAACTTTACAGCATTAACAATTGCCAAACCTCTTGTTCCAATTTTTCACCTCTTACCCCCCCCCACCCCCTCCCCTAGATGGCAGGATGACCAGTAGATGTTAAATATATTAAAATATAACTTAGATACACAAAAAGTATACATGACCAAAACGTTATTTAGCTGTACAAAAGGAATCAGACTCTGAAATATTGTACAATTAGCTTGTGAAGGAAATCAAAAATGCAGGTGTGCATAAATATAGGGATTGGGAATTCAATGTAATGGTTTTTAGTCATCTCCCAGAGTCCTTTTTCTGGCCATAGCTAGTTGAGTTCATTACTGCTCCATTAGAAATGATTTGGTTGATCTCGTTGCTGAGGATGCCTGGTCCATCAGAACTGGTCATCATATAGTATTGTTGTTGAAGTATATAATGATCTCCTGGTCCTGCTCATTTCACACAGCATCAGTTCGTGTAAGTCTCCCCAGGCCTTTCTGAAATTATCCTGTTGGTCATTTCTTACAGAACAGTAATATTCCATAATATTCATATACCACAATTTATTCAGCCATTCTCCAACTGATGGACATCCATTCAGTTTCCAGTTTCTAGCCACTACGAAAAGGGCTGCCACAAACATTCGTGCACATACAGGTTCCTTTCTCTTCTTTGACCACAAACATTCGTGCACATACAGGTCCCTTTCCCTTCTTTATAATCTCTTTGGGATATAATCCCAGTAGTAACACTGCTGGATCAAAGGGTATGCACAGTTTGATAACTTTTTGAGCATAGTTCCAAACTACTCTCCAAAATGGTTGGATACATTCACAACTCCACCAACAATGCATCAATGTCCCAGTTTTCCCGCATCCCCTCCAACAATCATCATTATTTTTTTCTGTCATCTTATTTTTTTTTAATTTAATAGCCTTTTATTTACAGGATATATACATGGGTAACTTTACAGGATTAGCAATTGCCAAACCTCTTGTTCCAATTTTTCACCTCTTACCCCCCCACCCCCTCCCCTAGATGGCAGGATGACCAGTAGATGTTAAATATATTAAAATATAAATTAGATACACAATAAGTATACATGACCAAAACGTTATTTTGCTGTACAAAAAGAATCAGACTCTGAAATATTGTACAATTAGCTTGTGAAGGAAATCAAAAATGCAGGTGTGCATAAATATAGGGATTGGGAATTCAATGTAATGGTTTTTAGTCATCTCCCAGAGTTCTTTTTCTGGGCATAGCTAGTTCAGTTCATTACTGCTCCATTAGAAATGATTTGGTTGATCTCGTTGCTGAGGATGGCCTGGTCCATCAGAACTGGTCATCATATAGTATTGTTGTTGAAGTATATAATGATCTCCTGGTCCTGCTCATTTCACTCAGCATCAGTTCGTGTAAGTCTCTCCAGGCCTTTCTGAAATCATCCTGTTGGTCATTTCTTACAGAACAGTAATATTCCATAATATTCATATACCACAATTTATTCAGCCATTCTCCAACTGATGGACATCCATTCAGTTTCAGTTTCTAGCCACTACAAAAGGCTGCCACAAACATTCGTGCACATACAGGTCCCTTTCCCTTCTTTATAATCTCTTTGGGATATAATCCCAGTAGTAACACTGCTGGATCAAAGGGTATGCACAGTTTGATAACTTTTTGAGCATAGTTCCAAACTACTCTCCAAAATGCTTGGATTCATTCACAACTCCACCAAAAATGCATCAATGTCCCAGTTTTCCCACATCCCCTCCAACAATCATCATTATTTTTTCCTGTTATCTTAGCCAATCTGACAGGTGTGTAGTGGTATCTTAGAGTTGTCTTAATTTGCATTTCTCTGATTAATAATGACTTGGAGCATCTTTTCATATGACTAGAAATAGTTTCAATTTCTTCATCTGAGAATTGTCTGTTCATATCCTTTGACCATTTTCAATTGGAGAATGGCTTGATTTTTATAAATTAGAGTTAATTCTCTATATATTTTGGAAATGAGGCCTTTATCAGAACCTTTGACTGTAAAAATATTTTCCCAGTTTATTGCTTCCCTTCTAATCTTGTCTGCATTAGTTTTGTTTGTGCAAAAACTTTTCAGTTTGAGTATAATCGAAATTTTCTATTTTGTGATCAGTAATGATCTCTAGTTCTGCTTTGGTCATAAAGACCTTCCCCTTCCACAGGTCTGAGAGGTAAACTATCCTATGTTCCTTTAATTTATTAATAATTTCATTCTTTATGCCTAGGTCATGAATCCATTTTGACCTTATCTTGGTGTACGGCGTTAAGTATGGATCAATGCCTAGTTTCTGCCATATTAGTTTCCAATTTTCCCAGCAATTTTTATCAAATAGTAAGTTCTTATCCCAAAAGCTGGGATCTTTGGGTTTATCAAAGACTAGGTTGCTATATTTGTTGACTGTTTTATCCCTTGAACCTAATCTATTCCACTGATCAACTAATGTATTCCTTAGCCAATACCAAATAGTTTTGGTAACTGCTGCTCTATAATATAATTTTAGATCTGGTACAGCTAATCCACCTTCATTTGATTTTTTTCATCAATTCCCTTGAAATTCTTGACCTTTTGTTTTTCCATATGAACTTTGTTGTTATTTTTCTAGGTCATTAAAATAGTTTTTGGGAGTCTGATTGGTATAGCGCTAAATAAATAGATTAGTTTAGGTAATATCGTCATCTTTATTATATTTGCTCGCCCTATCAAGAGCATTTAATATTTTTCAATTGGTTAGATCAGACTTAATTTGTGTGAAAAGTGGTCTGTAATTTTGCTCATAAAGTTTCTGATTTTCCCTTGGCAGATAGATTCCTAAATATTTTTATATTATCAGTAGTTACTTTAAATGGAATTTCTCTTTGTAACTCTGACTGTTGGATTTTGTTAGTGATATATAAGAATGCTGATGACTTATGTGGGTTTATTTTATAACCAGCAACTTTGCTAAAGTTGTAGATTATTTCTAATAATTTTTTAGCAGAATCTCTGGGGTTCTCTAGAGTATACCATCATGTCATCGGCAAAGAGTGATAATTTGGTTTCCTCATTGCCTATTCTTATTCCTTTAATCTCTTTCTCAGCTCTTATTGTCAAATCTAGCGTTTCTAATACAATATTAAATAGTAACGGTGATAGTGGGCAAACTTGTTTCCTCAGATCTTATTAGGAATAGGTTTGCAGTTTGTCTCATTACATATGATGCTTACTGATGGTTTTAATGGTTTTAAATAGATGCTACTGATTATTTTAAGGAAAAGTCCATTTATTCCTATACTCTCAAGTGTTTTTAATGGGAATGGATGTTGGATTTTATCAAATGCTTTTTCTGCATCTATTGAGATGATCATATGGTTTTGTTAATTTGGTTATTAACATTGGCTAATTATATTGATAGTTTTCCTAATATTGAGACAGCCTCATTCCTGGTATAAATCCTACTTGATCATAGTGTATTATCTTGGAGATGATTTTCTATAGTCTTTTGCTAATATCTTATTTAAGATTTTAGCATCAATATTCATTAGGGAGATTGGTCTATAATTTTCTTTCTCTGTTTTCAGCCTACCTGGTTTAGAGTATCAGTACCATGTCTGTGTCATAGAAGAATTTGGTAGGACTCCTTCATTCCCTATTTTATCAAATAATTTATATAGCATTGGGGCCAATTGTTCTTTAAATGTTTGGTAAAATTCACATGTAAATCCATCTGGTCCAGGGATTTTTCTTAGGGAGTTGTTTAATTGCCTGTTCTATTTCTTTTTCTGAAATGGGACTATTCAAGCATTTTCTTCCTCCTCTGTTAGTCTGGGAAGTCTGTATTTTTGGAGGTAGTCATCCATTTCACTTAGGTTATCAAATTTATTGGCATAAAGTTGAGCAAAATAACTCCTTATTATTTCTCTAATTTCCTCTTCATTGGTGGAAAGTTCTCCCTTTTCATTTTTAAGACTACTAATTTCATTTTCCTCCCTCCTTTTTCTAATCAGATTTACCAAAAGGCTTATCTATTTTATTGGCTTTTCATGAGAACCAACTCTTAGTTTTATTAATTAGTTCAATAGATTTTTTACTTTCAATATTTTTAATTTCTCCTTTTAATTTTAGAATTTCCAATTTAGTATTTGATTGGGGGTTTTTAATTTGGTCTTTTAGTTTTTTTAGTTGCAAGCCCAATTCATTAATCTTTTCTTTCTCTGTTTTATTCAAGAAAGCCTCTAAGGATATAAAATTCCCCCTTATTACCGCTTTGGCTGCATCCCACAAATTTTGGTATGATGTCTCATCATTGTCATTATCTTGAGTGAAATTATTAATTATATCTATAATTTGCTGCTTTACCCAATCATTTTTTAAGATGAGATTGTTTAGTTGGCAATTACTTTTTGGTCTATTTCCCCCTAATTTTTTGTTGAATGTAGTTTTTATTGCATCATGATCTGAAAAGAAAGCATTTACTATTTCTGCTTTCTTGCATTTAATTTTGAGGTCTTTATGTCCTAATATATGGTCAATTTTGGAATAGGTTCCATGAACTACTGAGAAGAAAGTATATTCCTTTCTATCTCCACTCAATTTTCTCCAAAGATCCAACATACCTAATTTTTCTAACATTCTATTTACTTCTTTCATTTCTTTCTTATTTGTTTTGTGGTTTGATTTGTCTAATTATGAGAGTACAAGGTTGAGATCTCCCACTAATAGTTTTGTTATCTATTTCTTCTTGCAACTCTCTTAACTTTTCCTTTAGGAAGTTGGATGCCATACCACTTGGTGCATATATGTTTAATATTGATATTGCTTCGTTGTTTATGCTACCCTTTAGCAGGATGTAGTTTCCTTCCTTATCTCTTTTAATTAGATCAATTTTTACTTTTGCTTGATCTGAGATAAGGATGGCTACCTCTGCTTTTTTGACTTCACCTGAAGCATAATAGATTTTGCTCCAGCCTTTTACCTTTATTCTATATGTATCTCCCTGCTTTAAATGTGTTTCTTGTAAACAACATATTGTAGGGTTCTGACTTTTGATCCAGTCTGCTATCTGCCTCCTCTTTATGGGGGAATTCATCCCATTCACATTTACGGTTAGAATTACTAAATCTGTATTTCCTACCATCCTAATAACCCCAGATTGTGCTTTACTTATTCTTGCCTCCCCCAACCCTCTTTCCCCCTTTTAAACTTATGTACCCCTCTTGCAACATGATGCTTACCCTCTTTATAATCCTTCCCTCCCCCCTTTGAGTCTTTTCCCCTTCCTTCCCTTATTACTCTTTTTCTTTTCCTTTTCTCTCCCTGTTTTTAATGAGGGCGAGAGAATTTTCTCTAAAACAAATGTCAATTATTTTTTCTTTGAGCCAACTCTGATGAGAGTAAGATTCACACAATGTTCCTCCCCCTCTCTAAATTCCCTCAGATATGATAAGTTTCCTTTGCCTCTTTGTGTGATGTGGTTTCCCTCTTTTTATACCTCCTTCCCACCTTATTCTGCCATCATCCCTTTTCCATATCTACTTCCCTTTTTTATGTTATATCAGGACAATCAAATTAAACATGTATTCTTTTTGTATATCCACAACAGAAATACAATTCTCAAGAGTTAGTTTTACCTTTTCTGCATCTCTTTGAGTTCTATGGTTGGAGATCAAATTTTTTGTTTAGTTCTGGTTTTTTCTTCAGAAACAAATGGAATTCATTTGTTTCATTAAATGTCCATCTTCTTCCCTGGAAGAAAATGCTCAGCTTAGCTGGGTAGTTTATTCTTGGCTGCATCCCAAGTTCTTGTGCCTTTCGGATTATCTTATTCCAGGCCCTTCTTTCCTTTAATGTAGAGGCAGCCAGATCTTGGGTGATCCTTATTGTGGCACCTCAGTATTTAAATGTTTTTTTTTTTTTTTTTTTGCTGCTTGTAAAATTTTTCCTTAATCTGATAGTTCTGAAATTTGGCCACAATATTCCTTGGGGTTTTTATTTTAGGGTTTCTTTCAGAAGGTGTTCGATGAATTCTTTCAATGCCTATTTTACCTTCTGATTCTATTACATCTGGGCAGTTCTCTTTGATGATTTCTTGTAAAATAGTATCTAGGCTCTTTTTTCATCATAGGTTTTCGGAAAGTCAACAATCCTCAGATTATCTCTCTAGATCTATTTTCTAAGTCTGTCGTTTTTGCAAGTAGATAATTCATGGTTTTTTCCAGTTTGTCAATTTTTTGGTTTTGCTTGACTGATTCTTGGTGTCTCAATGAATCATTAGTTTCTATTTGTTCAGTTCTAATTTTTAAAGAATTATTTTCTTCATTAGCTTTTTTTACTTCTTTCTGTATATTTCCAATTGAGTTTTTAAATGTATTGTTTTCGTCTGTGGAATTTTTTTCCATTTCACTAATTTTTTTTTTAGTGAATTATTTTCTTTTTCCAATTCACAGATCCTACTTTCTTGCGTGTTCTTTGTCTTTTCCAATTCACAGATCCTACTTTCTTGCAAGTTCTTTGTCTTTTCCAATACACAAATCCTACTTTCTTGGGAGTTCTTTATTTTTTCCATTTCACCAATTTTGTTTTCCTGCACTTCCTGGGAATTTTTTAACTTTTCCAATTCGTATTTCAGGAAGTTGTTGCTCTCTTGTAAGGCTTCTCTTTCCTTTCCCCATTTATTTTCTAACTCTCTTTTGAGACTTTTAATGGTCTCTTCTATGAGAGCATCATGTAAAGGAGGACAGTCTGATGCATGTTTGCTGTTTGAGGTCTCTTCAGGTTTGCTGACCTGCTCTTTTTCTGCATAGAAGCTGTGGATCGTTCTTTTCATCTTTTTATCCATGTTTTAAAGCCTTTAGGGTAGGTCTCCTAGGCAAGGGGGTTACCAGCTTCCTCTGCAGAGCAGGGAAAGATGTAAACCGATTTCTGGCTCCGAGGTATGGGAGTGCTCTGAGTGAGAGTTTTCCTACCCCCAACAGGAAGTGGATTCAGCACTGGCTGAGCTATCAAACTGCTTAGTAGGGCTGAGTGGGTTAGGGATTGCCCTTGGCTAGAGACTAAGGGGTGAAAGTGTCACTGCCCCGGGCCGGAGCCTCTTGTTGGACTATGAGTATTAGCAGCTGACCGCAGACCACAGACTGCAGACTGCCCTGAACTCTGCCCCAGTGTCTCTGCCCAATGCAAATTGGCCCTGGAAAAGCTCTATGGCCCCAAGCCGAGCTCCCCACTGTGCAGATTGGAGGCTAACCTGGGCTGTGTCTTCCTGCCGTGCAGGATCACAACTGCCCCAAGGAAAAGCCCCACTGTGGGTTGTGGCTGCACGCTTGTGCTGAGATCTGTGCTTTCACTTTCGGTTTGAGACTCTCCTTGGAACCTAATTTCTTTCCCAGTCTGTGCTGATCTCCCCCCTGGCCCCGGAACCAACCTTTTTTTGACGAGACTGAAGATTTTCTTCAGCCGGTGAGTTGTTCTACTTCTTATCTTTACGAATTGTAGCAGTCAAGACTATTTTTGAGGCTCGATATAATATTGATAAAGAGGGTAAGAGAAGAGCTTAGAAAGTCGCATGTGTCTTCTCTGCCATCTTGGCTCCGCCCCGACTGTCCTGGTATTACAGACATAAACAATGAGGTAAGCAAAAAAGCTCTGCAGACACTCAGTTTGGCAAGGAGTCCATTATGTAGTCAGTAACTGAACTCTTTTTATCTTGAGAAGGCTATCAGATCATGAACTATGTTGGTGCTGATTTCAAGAATCCAGAGTCTTTACAACATCAAAATGAGTCATTGGAGTGTGAGCCTTTAGTTTGTGTTTAAAAGGCATACATATACAAATAAAGATTTCATCAGAGTGGCAAGAAGATATTAATGGATAATATGAAAAAAAAAGTGAACATTGGCCCCAGGTGACCTTTGAAGTAAAGGGTTCTCCAAGATACCCTCATTCAGGTAGGCTAGGAATAGCAAAGTTCAGATAACTAATCTATGAATAGATGAATACTTATGGAAACAATGGTCATGTGATAAAAATTTAGCTAAATTATTTGATAGTGTTAATATGTATCAACAAATAGCAAACAACAACCACAACAAAACAAGGTTTAATGCTACAAATACATTCCCATTATATTTGTTAATTAAACATGGTATGCAAATCACAGATTCTTGTAAAATATAGATTTAAACATAGTGTAGTTTCTGAATTGAATAGTAATGAACACAGAAGAAAAAAAAATGCTTCATACTAACAAGAGAATAGGAGAGAAAATAAGGGAATATTTGACTGAATCTATCATTAAATGGTAGCATAGTAGCTTTGGCTCTAGAGATTTGTTACCTGTGTTTGAGTACTAATGCCAATGCAAACTAGGCATATGAAATCGTACAGTCCTTTCAATCTTGGTGAGCCTTATTTTATCACTTATAGAAAGAGAGAATTATATTAAATGATCTTTAAAGATTTATTCTAAAGAATGATGATTTGGGGCCTGAATAGCAACATCTTTACTCTGAAATATTAAGTACAGAAAAATACCACTGCTGTCTTGTGATAGACCTCATAGAATAAAAACAGTAATATTAACATTATAGTACCAGATTATTAAAATTTATTTTGTTAATATACCAGCACTGTTATAATGAACTAATGCTAGACTTATCTGTTATAAAATATAATAATAATAATAAAATTTCATACTCCTGTCAAGATTGTAACAGCAACAGAACAAAAAAAAAAGCTATATCATTTATATTATCCTACTTTTTATGCTTACAAAACTTCTCCAGGAGAAGTATATAATATAATATTATGTAATTACTAATATTGATTGTATTTAGAACTATATTCAGATTATCATACTACTACGTTTCCATTAGACATTTCTGCAGACATTTGTCTTAAGTAAGGTTATATTCATAGATATAATATGGAAGAATGAATAAAGAGGGAACTTAAGAGCCAGAAAGAAAAAAATGGTATCTGACACATGTTGTTTGAGTGAACCAGTGAAAATAATTTTACATCTAAATTTTATATCCCCTAGTTAACTCTCCAAAATAATACATTGCATTATAGGTGCTGTAGAGGACATTTCCTCACCAAGAGTTTGTTCTACCAATGAAATTATTTGTCTTATGTCCATCTACAGCATCCAATAAAGTAAAATTCAGATGTAAGAGTGTAAGGGGAAACATAGAAAAAAATTCCCATAAAAGTTATAAATGTTTCTATGTTCTCTTTAGGTTATTTTATCATTCATTTTAGTCCCATTTCTTGCATGTTATATTTAAGGGATCATTAATGTAACACAATGCTGTGTATAAGGAAAATTTTTTAAATTATATATTATAGAGTAATAGAATGTAAGAGTTGAAAGGATGTGTATAGATAGTTTGGTCCAATTAACTCATTTTATAGATGAAAAGCTTAACTATAACTCAGTAGATAATGTTTTATCTTAGTAGAATAATATAGGGATAAAATGCCTTGGCGTCTATGAACTGTAACCTTCCAGTTATAATGGAAGGAATAGAAAATCATGTGAAGATGACAGTGAGGGCAGAGAACAAAACTATAGGGAATGAATTTGACTTAATTAGGAAGAAGATAGAGTATGAGAGTAAAATCGTGATGGTGGTACTATTGATTAAAAAAATCTGACACAGACCTTTAAATGCAGAGTGACTTTCCCCCCATTTTTATATGAAATCTTCCTAATTTGCCTCATCTTCACATTGAAAAAGAAATTTTAATAAAACTTGTTATATATGTGTATAATCAAAGTAAACAAATTCCCTTATTATAAATGTATATGTCAGAATAGATAGATATACATCCATTGATATCCATGTGTATATACACATTTATGTATATTGTATTGTGTGTCAATCTGCACAGCAGGGCAATATTCAAATTAGACATGAAAGAACATAGGTACCCTGGTTTTAAAAGGTGTGTAACAATTTTATAGCAAATAGATAGAAGTGATGACTTTTAAAAAAGCTTTTTATTTGCATCAGTTAACATGAAGAAGGTTGCTGGTTTAGGTTTCTACTTTTGAATTACCTTCTAGCCCATTTTACATCAAATCTCTTGACTCCCCAATTTATTCTCTACACAGCTACCAAACTTATTTCCCTGAAGTGCACCACTGACCATTTCTTTCTAGTACTCAATAAACTTCAGGAATTCCATATTGTCTATATGATCAAATATACCATAAACAGCTCTGTTTAGATTTGAATGCCCTTTATAAAATGGCTCTAATCTCCCTTTTCAACTTACTATCTAATAAACCCCTTCCATCACTCCACAATCCAGCTGGGCTGACCTTGTTATTCTTTACCCAGGACACTCCACATTCCCTTATGCTCCTATACTAGTTGTTATCCTTGCCTAGAATATATTTCTGCTTCATCCACACCTCTAAGAATCCTTTTTTTTTCTTCTACATAATTCTCAAGTGACATCTATAACATGAAGCTTTGTTTTTTCTGATGCTCTGACAATCAATTCCTCCCTTCCCAATTTATGGATGTGATACCTCTTTAAGTACTTGAAGATACTTTAACTTTTACTTTTGTTTCCACAGTATTGTGGATTGATTGATTCATTGATTACCTCAATTAGGAAGAACTTCAAATAAAAAGTAAATCTATCTAGATGAACTGATTAAAAAAACTGTACATTTCTAGAATTAAAAAGCCCTTTAAGTCTCTTAGTTTAACATTTTAAACAATAAAGAAATCTCCTTTCCAATGTACTTGAAAAGTGACTCTCCAACATCAACTTTTATACTTCCTATGATACAATGAAAAGAAAATTGAAAATAAAAGTCCACAAGTTGTGTAAATTATATTACTTCCTCCTATAGTTCTATGTTATTGTATTGAGGAATCACTAACTGGTGTTAATTTGAATGGGATAAGTTTGAATACTTCCTTTGATTATTTGCAACTCTGTGACAATTGACTGATTCTCAGTTTCCTTATTAATACAGTATGTATCTCCCAAGCCAGCTAGTACAATATGACCCTATCTGTAGAATATCTACCTTATAGTGTGGTTGGGAGGATCATATGAGATAGTGTTTGTAAAGTGATGTACAAATCTATGCTCATAGATTTATCACTTTACATACATTATCTCATATGATGGGCATAGAGACTATCACAGTGGTCCTCCTGCCTCTCCCAAAGAAACCAAGACACATTCTGGAGGACTTCCAGAAAGCTAGCCCAGACCCCCGGCAAGGAGACAAGACTGTGAAGGAGATAATAAAGATTTTTGGACTTTATCTCTGGCTATTCTCGTGGTGATTACTCTGCTGAAACTAACGCTGGTCCAGAGACCTCCAGAAAACTAACCAGATCACTACATTTATGTGTATATATTTATATGTGTCTCAATATATTTCTATATTTTAGATATTGTGATTAAACTTTAAGACAGCCTTATCACATATATAATATAATCATATTCCTAATGTTGCAATGAAGCAAAAACCTTACAATTTCTGTCCATTGGTCTTACCTTATTTCAGTCATGTAGAACCATTCTAAAGCATCTTTCACATAAGTACCTCAGTCTGGTTGCTGAAAAACTATACCTCAGGTCTACTATATTTCATCAGCACATCCCTGGACTTATAAGCTGCTTCTTTGTGAGACCTTTTATCAGTTACTTGATTGCACTTTATTTAGTGTGCTATCTATTGAGCTAGTGACCCTTATTTCATCCCAATTATTCAATGAAACTTCAGTATACAGAAGAGCCTGAGAATGGAATCCAAGAATCATTAAGACAATATGTCATTTAGTATAAATATGAATGAGGTGCCCATCTTCAATGTGAAAAGCAACTTATACAATTTGATTCTTAACATCTCAGCTTCTTAGTGAAGTATAATCTTAGAGCACAGTAAAATCATGGGTCTGAATTAAATGAATAAAAACATAATTTCTCAGTTATTACCAACAGTTGGGAGCTTGGAATTTAACAAACAAAAATATTACTTTAAATATATAATAGTAATAGACAACATGTATAAAGCTTCTATTATGTGCTAGGTATTGTGGTAATCACTTTACAAATATTATCTTATCTGATCCTTACTACAAACATGAAAGATAAATTATATTATTGCCTCAATTTTGCAAATGAAGAAACTGAAACAGAAGTTAAATACTTTGTTCAAGTGACAATGTTAGTAAATATTTAAGGCCATATTCGAAACCAGATCTTCCTGATTTAGGAGCTGCTAGATAATACAATGTAGGGTCTAAAAATAAAAAGATCTGTCTTTGTGAGTTTAAATCCAGTCTAAGACACTTATTTAACCTTATTTACCTCAGTTTCCTCATGTGCAAAATTAGCTGGAAAAGGAAATGGCAATCCAGCTTCATTTCTCTGCCAAGAAAACACAAAATGGGACCATAAAAAAGTAGACATGGCTAAAACCATGAAATAACAGAGGCTTTCTGTCTTAATACCTGAGACCCTATACATTGATTTATCTAAATCCCAATACAATAAGTCTTAAAGAATAAAGAGGTTATAATCTTTAATATAAAATCTGACCTTTGGTGTGATGCTAAACTTTGTATTGTATTGGTATGAATGTTTGTAGAAAAAATAAAAGATTAGGCTTATCATTCTCTAATTTTGTTTATTATTTTCCATCAGATGACTTAATCTTTCTAAGACATGGAACTGTACAAAATTCAACCATAACTATAAGTTACTGTTTCTTCTCACCAACTATCTGCTTGAGATAAGGGGAAAGAAAATCTCTTTTAAAAATACTCTCATGTATGTGCTAGGTAAAACACCTTGGGCAAGGTAACATGATGGGTTATAAGTATTTATTTTAACTGACTCAGGTTATATGCTAATATTCCTCCTGTAATTTTCTGAAAGACAAGACTAGTAGAGTTTTCCAAAAACATAGATAGAATAGCCTGTAATTCATATTCCAAAGAAAGAAAACACAGAGAGCCAGACAAACTAAAAAGAACACACTTATAAATGTTGTAAGGAAAGCACAGAGAATGGTTAGGGATAATGTGGCTAAAACCTGTAATTTTATTTATAGGAAACACTGAGTAAAAATTTTCCTCAACCAATGAAGTTAGCTTGCTTGTTGAAACTTTTAATATAAAAGAGTTGTCTAGAGCAGATATGACAAAAGTGTTTCCTGAACCATTTTCAAATCTAACAAAGAAATACTTTAAATAAAATTTAAATAAAATAAATTAAAAATAATACACTCAATATTAATATATGATTTTCTAAATCAATAGGTAGCTTTCAGATATTTAAGATTCTTCATATATGGTTTCAGTGGCTCCAGTCTTTATTTGAATTTTATGTCTTTGGACACTGAAAGGTTAAATGAAAGTCTAAATATTGAAGATAGCGTAAATCAGAGATAGGGCTTAATACTAAATCTTTCTGGCTTTGAAGCCAGTTTTCTATCTACCGTGTCTCATCAGGAACTGGATGCCAATACATTAAAAAAGTCATATGTTGTTTTTATACCTACTTCATTAAAAATTTTGTTAAAAAATCTCTGAAATTCATCTCAAAGTTTTTAGGGTATATTATGGTTCTCTCATGTGAATTAAATAACTATTGTTATATTTACATGGTTCTGCTTAGGTATCTGTTCTTGTCAACATTTACACTTCCACCTTATGGCTTTGAAATTGTTTTAATACATCTTCTAACATTTGTGCATAAGAATTTGAAAGAATATAGGATATATCTACTTTTATAATTTTATATAAGTGAGTTTTAAGATTATGTGGGAGAATTCAATTTATCATTTAGATAAACTATATTGATATGTTGGAACATTTGTATTTGAACTAATTCTAAGTTCAACTAACATTTTAACCATCTACTATGTGCAAGGCTACAATTTTCCCAAATCGCTCATGTGCATTTTAGTAGAACTTGTTTAATGAAAAAGTCTTAGTTTCAGGGAGAAATCTATTTGTGTATAGCTAAAGCAACACACAATTGGGAATAGAATCGCAATATTAAAATTTCAGTCCTATTGTCATCTATGGCATGACTATGGAGGGAAAATCAGTTTACTCTTCTGCTTCATAATTTTCTCATCAATAAAATGAAGAAAAGGTCCCTTCTTGTACTCCTGTGACTTCTAATTTGGGGGGCAGTGTTCTATTAAAATACATCATTATTCCTATTAATGATTCTTTATTTCAAAGACTACAGAAATCTTAACCCACCATACCTCCTAGTGGCAAAAGATTACTTCCTATGGATGATATTCAGTTTTCTCTTGCCTAATTCATAATACAAGTGTTCTATAGGTCATAGAATAATTGATTTAGAACAACAAGACCTTAAAAGTCAGTCAATCCAAAGCCCACATTTTGAAAGTTAAAGAAGTGAGGTTCAGTTATTTGCCCAAAGTCCTACAAATAGTGACTAAGTCAAGACTGAAAAACATGCCATAGAATCCTAGGATTCTGATTGGAAATCAATATAGCATTTTTTTCACTTAGCCATGCATGTTAATTTATGTATTTGTTTATTAGCCTGGATGAATTTGTCTGTATATTTTGTGTTTTTATGCTAAATTACTATTTAGAAATGTCTAAAGTTTTAAAGTGTTAAAGTTATTAAATAAAAATGATATTAAACAATATGGTAAAATGAGCAATTGTGATTAAGCCCAGATCACATTGCAATACCTCAAAAGAAAAATAAATGTGTCATATTCAAAATATGGTGAAAGAAATCCTTATGAAAATATCTTTGAGCAGCTAACCTCTAATTATAAGGTCAAAGAAATGAGAAAAACAAAACAAAATAAAAGTCAAATAAAGAACTATTCTCTAGTAAAAATATGGTCAAAATATATGGAGAAATTATTTCTCAGAGAAACAAATGAAAATTATTAACAAATATGGAACGATTATTCAAGATTTCTAATTAGAGAAATACAAATTTAAAAACAAGCAAATAAGCAACAAAAATTGTGTCCAAATCTTCCAGCATTCAAATTGATAATGATGGTCAAAAATGTAAAAGTTCGGTGTTGGTGGGAAGTCAAGAAAATAGGTTCACTAATTTATTGCTTGCAGAATAATTAACTGATCCAAGAATATAATAAAATAGAAATTACTTTAAAAGTCAAAAATATATTTGACTACCTGTTTCTTTATTAAGATTTCTACATTAAGGAAGTTATTGGCCACAAAATATAAAAGACCATATCCATATACCTACAGATAATTTGAGCATAAGGTAGATGGAAAGTGTTATTTAAATGTTTTAATGAAGTGCCATCATTACTTAATGTCAATTTTTCCCTTGGAGATAAAGTATCTTCTTGGCAGTTACAATCAAAATATTTTAGTTCATTAGCAGGTTGGACATCAAACATCAAACTATTGAATCTCAGAGATGGAATAGACCTCAGAGGCCATCTGAATAACTCAGAACTGGAGACAGATGACTTTATGGATAAATCAAGCCAAATGAAAAAGCATTTATTAGAGGCTTATTATCATTCAGGCACTACGCTAAGAGCTGAGGATACAATTTAAGTCACTCTTCCTCCCACCAAAAATTTTTAAAAAGTATACACACATATATGCATAAGTAAGATATTAAACAGGATAAATTGAAGATAATCAACAGAGATAAATAATGGTAGTTATAAAAGAAGAACTTAAACACCAAAGCTCAAGACATGCTTTGTTCTTTTATATCTGCTTTTCCACTATCCAAGATATCTGTAAGATGGAAGATATTTTCATCTGTTCCATCATCAGGTCAGTAATAGAGGTTAATCCTGTCCCTATGGCTCATATAATTTCTATTTTAGCAGGCACTGATTGCTTCCATGTTTGTATGCTACAATATGAACTGAATATTAAGTAATTCAATCTTTGAGTAACAGTAATGCTGTCAGTATTATATATTTTGCCTACTAATAAGCAAAATTGATCACAATCTCTTAAAAACCTAGTCAACATCCTTTATGAGTCATTATGATTCTAAAATAAATCACCTTGAAGCAAAAATAGTAATAAAACTCTCTCATTTTGGATGGGATGGACTTTGTACAATCCATACATATTATCTATCACCATTTTAACAAATATAAAATCATTTTCATCTTGGCAGATTCTGACAGAGCTTATAATTTTCTGTAAGGACTTCAAGAATCCTAATGTTAGAAGCTGTTTGTCTTTCCTTCTCAAAGATACATCTCAATGAAGTCAGGAGAGTGATGTCTTAACTTGCAGTTGAATTGTGTTTCCGAGAGGCAGAGCTGTTCAAAGTCACCAGTCTGACTCTCTCCTTCAGTGCCACTGGAGTAATCATAAGACATAGCCCAAGATGCAGTGAGAGACCTTGAAATTTTAAGCTATTTCCCGGGTCTCAGTTTGTCTGAGGCAACACCTATCAGTAATTAAAGGATAGGTAAGAGTGGAGGCAAAAGATAACCTGGTTTGCCTTCACAAAAGAGTAAGTCTTGGAGGAAAAGATGCTCAATCTTTATTCCTAAAGCTAGAACTTCCTTTGGCAAGGAAGTATCATAATAGGATCATGTTTTAGGGAAGAATCAACAAACATGCTACATTTTTTTTTTGCTCAGGCAATTGAGGTTAAATGACTTGCCCAGGGTCACACAGCTTGGCAATGTTAAGTGTCCCAGACCAGATTTGAACTCGGGTCCTCCTGACTTCAGGGCTGGTGTTATATCCACTGGGCCACCTAGCTGCCCCTACATATATTTTTGTGAAATAATCAATAAAAAATTATGTGAACCAAGGATCACAAAATTTTGAAATTGGGAGGAATCAAAGAGGGTACCTAATTTAAAGTATTGCAATATTTATTTATTTAATATATTTAAAATAAAATAAAGGTTGAAAATTTAAAAATTGGAGGTGGATACAAGATTGCAGAGAGTAGACAAGTATTTGTCAATACTCTTCCTGGCCTCCCTCAGATCAACAGCAGAAAAAGACTGAATGGGTTTGGAGTAAAAGAACCGATAACTTTTGAAGTATAATACATTTGTAGCAGAAGATATTTTGGAAGAACTTCAGGAACTCTATCTCAAAGAGGCAAGGGGGAAGGCAGTCTAGTATAGGCACAGCACAGTGGGACCAGAGAAAAAAGACCCCACCAGGATATTCTTCTGGGAAAAATACAGAAGCTTTTGCTGCTCTGTCATTGTGCAGAAGACAGTGGATCAGCAGATTAGCTATGAGACCACTAACACAACTACAGAAAGTACATAGTAAGCCCCCAAACTCCAGCATAATGAGACTTGGCCACATTCACTCAACATTAGAAGGAAGCCAGCAGCACCAGTCCCAGAATAGTGTGAAGATACTGTTGCCTCTACAAGATGCTTGGGACAATCTCACTGTTGCTCTAAGAGCAGACTTCCAAATCTTTAAAGCTGAGCAAAATAGCAAAAAGAATTCTGACCATAGATAGCTATTATGAAAATAAGGAATAACAGACATCAAACTCTAAAGACATGAAAGGCAAAATATCTCCAGATGAAGCCTCAAAAAGTGATATAAGTTGGTCTCTATCTCAAAAGGCTCTTGGAAGAATTAAAAAAGGATCTTAAAAGAAAGTTAGAAAAAACTGGGGAAAAGAAATGAGAGCTATGAAAAAGGAAACCAGAAATTGTTTGAAGAAAACCACTCCTTAAAAAGTAATTTTGGCTAAATGAAAAAAGAAAACAAGTCCTTGAAAATCAGAACTTGTGAAATGAAAAAAAAAATCATTAAAAATTAGAATTAAACAAAAGGAAGTGAATGACTCAATGAGACATCAAGAATCAGTCAAGCCAAACCAAAAAAAAAAAAAAAAAAGAATGAAAGAAAGAAAGAAAAAAATAGAACAAAATGTAAAATAACTCATTAGATAAACAACTTATCTGGATAATTCATCCAGGAGAGACAATCTAAGAATTTTTGGACTAACTGAAAATTACAATTAAAAAAGTCTAGACAGCATCTTTCAATAAATCATCAAGGAAAACTGCACTGATGTCCTAGAACCAGAGGGTAAAATAGCCATGGAAAGAATTCTCCAATCATCTCCTGAAAAAAAAAAAAACACAAAATGAAAACTTCAAGCAATATTATAACTAAATTCAATCAAGACAAAAAGGAAAGTCCTGCAAACCACCAGAAAGAAACAATTCAAATATTGAGGTATCATAAACAGGATTACCTAGCAGCTTCCACATTAAAGTAACAAAATGGCTTGGAAGATGATATTCTGGAGGACAAAGGAACTTAGACTACAGGCAAAAATTAGCTATTCATCAAAATTAAGTATCATCTTTCAGGGGAAAAGACAGACATTCAATTAAATATGGGGTTTACATTTATTTTTCATGAACAATTCATTCTAAAACTATGAAAACTATTTGGAAAAATAGGGAAAGAACAAGTTCTGCCAAACTGGCTAAAATGACAAGAAAAGATAATGATAAATGTAGGACATGTGGGAAAACTTGGACACTAACACATTGTTGGTGGAATTGTGAATTGATTCAACCATTCCAGAAAGCAATTTGGAACTATGCCCAAATGGCTATCAAGTTGTTCATACCATTTACCCTTATAATTAAAGTTACATCTGCCTGTGACTTTATCAATATTTCTATCAAAATTTATAATTTTTCATTTATTTGTATATATTTTATCACTGAATATTCATATATCAGATTCCACATGTTTACATCCAGCAGTGTCTCTACTGGACCTTTATCCCAGAGATCCTAAAAAAGGGAAAACAACCTACATGTAAAAAAAAAATGCTTGTAGCAGTCCTTTTGATAGTCATTAGGAAATGGAAACTGAGTGGATGCCCATCGGTTATGGTATGTGAATGTTATGGAATATTGTTCTATAAGAAATTATCAGCAGGATGATTTCAGAAAGGCCTGGAGATACCTACATGAACAGATGCTCTTCAAATGCCCGCAGTGACCCTGCCCCACTTTCTGCATTCACCAGGTGTTCTGGCTCCTTCTCAGCCAGGGCCCCTTCTCTGCAGCACAGCTGGGCCTAGCATGCCTACTCAACTGAGATTCCCTCAGTATTCCTGAACTCAAACCCCAGACTCCTCCAACAGTTGTGGAGATGGAAGAATCCTACTGAGGTTCCAGCCACAATCAGCTCACCCTAGGAGTTCCCACTGGGTACTTCTGAAAAGCTATCCCAGATGTGTTTGCATTTCACAGGAGTTCATTTCAGGCCCCAGGACTTTCTTCACATCTTCATGTTTCAATAATCTATGTTTGCCCTAAGGAGGGCAAATTTGTGAGGAAAATCTGGAGAGCTTGAAATTTACCAGCCATCTTCCCAAAATCCTCCCTAATTTTCTTTGAAAGAATAGACTATCTGCTTTGACTCTCTTTAAATAGCAAGTCTCTCTTTAACCTTTGCCTTTCCAGCTTCTTAAGAAGAAATAGGGTTTAGAACCCCAAGGTCAGAAGTATAAATGACATATAGTTGTTTATTGGCAAGAAAAACATGATTTCTCTATATATAACATCATACTGGATCGTTCACCATATCATAATATTCTTATTAGTAAATATTCTGATAGGAGAAAAGAAAGGTTATATTTTCCAATATAAGTAATTTTAGTAAAGTCACTTTTGTCTATTTATAACCCATTTATATATTGATGCATTTATATATTAATTTTATCATCCTTGATAATATTTCATGATCTCTAATTCCATAGTCAATGAAAGGTGGATTATGATTTAATAACCTGAAATATTAGCAGGCTTGGCTTTCAATTTAAGATTATACATAGTTTTATTTTAAATAATTTTTGGTTTAGAATTTCACATTGATAACTCATTATAAGCAAAGTAAGATTTTTTTTTTTGAGGCAATCAGGATTAAGTGATTTGCCCAGGGTTGCATAGCTGGTAAATATTTGAGTTCAAATGTGAACTCAGATCCTCTTGACTTCAGAGTTGGTATTCTATCCACTGTACCACCTACTTTCCCCTGAAGATGAAAATCAAACTTAGTATTCCTAATGCTTACTTTTTTCTGTTTCTTTATTATCCTATGTTACATTAATAGGAAATTGCTAGGTTTTAGATTCTAAATGTGTTTATATTTGGATGGAGTATGCTGTTGCCAGAAATACTATGAATAGCTCATTTTGCTTTTTGCATATGCTATATATTCAATAAATCTTGTAATAAATATAAAAATAAACAAAGCATAAGTAAAGAAAATATATGATTTCCATATGGCAAATCAACCATAAATAAATACCAATTTTACCTTTAAAGAACATGACTTTGACATTTAATTCATGGTAAAAGAGTAAATATAATTTGATTCAACTAAATATCAAAATTGTTACATCAACTGGCTCTATTCCCCCAAAATTAATTATAAACTGATATAGAAATAAATATAAATAAATATCCAGATATAATTTTTTATTGACTTCTAATTTATTTGTATTTTGTGTTTATGTTAGGAATAGTGTTTTTGCAAATAAAGCTTTGGGTTGTTTCAATATCTGATTCAGGGAATTTGATAACCTTTCTGTTTCAAGATATTTGTATATAGATTCTTATACTCACTTGGGAAAAAGAAAAAAAAAGACAAAGTACCTAATTATATAACAGATGCCTGATGCTTTCTGAAAGCATCTGAAAGCATGAAAGCATGTCTTATGGAAAGAGAATAACACTATACACAGTTCCCTCACAAATGACAATGCAATGTATTTATAACTTAGAACCATGAAAGGAAACATATCACTTGTGTACCCTAAAGATATCTTTCATCTCACTTGGTTTCGAAATGGAAACTTGATATGTTATTTTTTATGTTTCCTCCACTGATTTAAATATCACTTTATATTTCAATTGAATTTTATCTTATCTAAAATATATTTAATGACAAGTCTATTGTTTTCTTTTCAACAATGTTTTTCATGGAGGAAAACTGGGATATAATTAATATTAAAATAGCTAAATTATGGGGATTGAAATGAGACTTAGCAGAGAAAACACAATGGACACATTTTAATCCATTGACACCCACAAATTTTTCTTCCTGCAGAGGAAAATCCACAACTAATTTTGCTAAACTATAAGAATTTTATTTCTGAGACCCTTCCATCTCTTTTGATCCAGTATCTGTTTTAAAATCAAAAGATAGGATAAATAGAAATTCCAGAGAGATTTCAATTTCCTAAGTCTATGGTAGATAGATAATATGACATGTGTGCACACGTGTGTATCCATGTGAATATATAAATATAATGGGGGAATGTGTGCATTCTTTATATACCTATAATATATATTTGTACATACACATATACACATGCATGCATATATACATATAATAAAATCTGAAATAGCAAGGTCATCTCTTTCTAAAGCTTCTTTCCCTTAAATTTTACTAATTTGTTCATTTTGGTTAGAATAATGTTCAAAACAGTAATTTTCTTAATAATTTCCTCCCTTTCTTAAAGCACATGTTAAAAAATGCATACACCTATATGTGTGATGTGTTAGTGGCTTTTTGGAAAAAGATAATTGAAGCAAACTTTAGCCACTATTTTTTTACTCTAAAATGATTTGGTAATCTTTAGCAGATCATCATCTACTGCCTGAGCACACTGTAATTAATATCTTTTAATTAGAATGTTGTTTTTATTTGTTCTTTCTGTTTTTATCAAAATACTCTCCTTAATACTTTGTTCCTTGGGTTATAACTACATATTCTTAACTTATACCTGATATTAATGTGTCTAGTTTATTTTTAAATATTTATAATCTGAATTAAGCTGCACAGACAATTGAGGATATGAATGTTCATGCCTCTCCCTCAAGGCTTCCTTGAACTTCAAGGTCCTCTTTCTTATTATTTCTATGATAAATATGTTAATATTTTTGTATGTAGGTGTAGCACAGAATAATAAAAATATTGATTTATCAAATTGATTTTGATAAAAACTATAATTTTTAATCATTTCTCATTTTTACTTTAAAAATAGCATTTTATTACCAAAATATATGCAAAGATAGTTTTTTAACAATCACACTTGCAAAACTTTGTATTTCAAATTTTTCTTCCTTCCTTCCCTCTCAAATCCTCATGCAGACAGTTAGCAATCCAATATATATTAAACATGTGCAAATCTTCTATGCATATTTTCACATTTAATTTATAGCGTTACCCAACAAAAATCAGATCAAAAAGAAAAAGATGAGAAAGAAAACAAAAAGCAAGCAAACAACAAGAAAAGTGAAATTACCATGTTGTGATTTGCATTCATCCCTGACAGCTCTCTTTTTGGATGCAGAAGGCTCTCTCCATCCCAAATCTATTGGTATTAACCTAAATCACACCATTTTGAAAAGATATGCATATGTAATATTTGGTCATTGCATAATCTTGGTTTTGCTGTATAAAGTGATCTCCTGGTTTTATTGACTTCACTTATCACCTTCATGTAAGTCTCTCCAGGTCTTTTTGAAATCATCCTCCAGATCATTTCTTATAGAATAATAATATTTCATCACATTCATATACTATAACTCATCTATAACTCATTCAGCCACTCCCCAACTGATGGATATCCACTTATTTTCAATTTTTTCCACTACAAAAAAGAGCTGCTGCAAATATTTTTGCACATGTGGGTCCTTTTCCCTTTTTAGGATCTCTTTGGGATATAAAACCAGTAGAGGCACTGCTAGATCAAAAGGAGTATACACAATTTTAAAGCCTTTTCTCATAGTTCCAAATTGCTCTCCAGAATGGCTGGAATGGTTCACAAACTACAGACAGAAAGCAGTCTGAAATAAGTGAACCAGGTGTAATCCTTGTTAATTATATTTCTGTATTTGTCATATTAAAAATCAACTTGAAAAAATCAAACTAAATGGGAAAAACTTGAAGAAAAAGCAAGCAAACAAACAAAAAGAAGATGAAAATATTATGCTTCAATCCACATTCGGTCTCCATAGTTCTCTCTCTGTATGCTGATGACATTTGCTATCCCAAAACTATTAGGATTGTATTTTATTATATCTTTACTGAGAAGAGTCATCATAGTTGATTATCACATAATCTTGCTCTTTATACAATGTTCTTCTGGTTCTGGTCACTTCACTCACCATTAATTTGTGTAAGTATATCCAGGCTTTCCAGAAATCATTATTTCTTATAGAACAGTGATGTTCCATTACATTCAGATACAATAATTTATTTAACCATTCCTTAAATGATGGGCCTAGACTCAATTTTAAATTGAAAAACAGCTGCTACAAACATGTTTGCATATATGGGTTAGACCCTATATTACTTAGTACTATCTGGGCAAGGTTGTAAGTTTTTATCAGCTTTATTGTTGATATGGTATAAGGTTCCATAATACTTGTACCAAAGAGCTGTGATATTCAAAGATGGAAGTATATGAAAATTTATAAATCAGCTTAAAATTAAGAAATTAATTTTATTAAGAAATAAAATTAAGAAATTAATTTTATTAAGAAATTTAATTTCATGTCTTAAAGTCACATCTTAAAACTATTAGCAAAGCCTCTAAGCCTAAAAAGCCCAAATGTTCCAATGGAAAATTGTCATAAGGCCATCATTCCCTGCCCCCAACAATGCTGACTTTTAGTATGTTTCTCATTTCAAGAATTGAAGGGAAGAGTAACCCTAGGCATTTTTTCTTTCATCCATTACTTGACTTAACTCATATTGCTGAAACACTTTAATACCTTGTAAAATCCCAAAATATGGTTGTTAATATAATGAAACTATTACTAGTTAATTACTTCTCTTTGTTATAATAATATAAAATCTTGGTACAAGAAAGACTAAGCAGATTGGCTTCTAAGTCTCATCAAAACCTGGAAATCAGAACTGATCTTACCAAGCTCATCTGGCATGTTGGAAGTTTGCTTATTGTCTGACATTTCAAAATAGAGAAAAGATCTCAAAGTCAATAACACCCATATTGAAGTATTGTCTCAGGGACAAAGAATATGTGGTCAAAGGATATATAAAAAGGCAGCTTTCAGAAGAAGAAAACAAAGCCATCAATATTCATATGAAAATATTTTCTATTATTAATTAGAGAAATATAAATTAAAACATCTCTGAGTTATCAGGTTATAACTATGAGAAATGACATTTTGGCGGGAATGAAGGGAAAAATACATAAATAAATTAATGGTATAGTTATGAAATGGTCTCACCACTCTGAAAAATAATTTGGAACTATAACCAAAGGATTATAAAATTGTATATGCTGTCTGATTCAGAAATAAGAATATTATATCTAAATAGTATATCTAATATTATATCTAAAATATACAAAAATATTTATAATGATTCATTTTTTGTGTTTTCAAATAATTGGTAATTTAGGGATGCTTATCAATTGGGAAAAAGCTGAGCAAGTTGTGATACTTGATTCTGATAAAGTATTCCTTATAAAAATGGTGATGGAGGTAGTTTCAAACAACAAGGCAAGATATATGAATTAATACAAATTGAATTGAGAATGAAGAGTTCATTGCACATTAACAGTGATGTAATAATGATGATTAAATATGCAAGACTTGGCTATTCTGATTTTTTAAATTAATTAATTAATTTATTATAATAACTTTTTATTGGCAGAACCCATGCCAGGGTAATTTTTTACAACATTATCCCTTGCACTCACTTCTGTTTCGATTTTTCCCCACCCTCCCTCCACCCCCTCCCCTAGATGGCAAGCAGTCCTATATATGTTAAATATGTCGCAGTATATCCTAGATATAATATATGTGTGCAGAACCTAACAGTTCTCTTGTTGCACAGGGTGAATTGGATTCAGAAGGTAAAAATAACCCGGGAAGAAAAAACAAAAGTGCAAACAGTTTACATTCATTTCCCAGTGTTCTTTCTTTGGCTGTTTGTCTATTCTGATTAATGAAATGATCTGAGACAATTCTAAAGGACTGATGATAAAAACAAGGAAAACAGAAATGAATGAAAAAAGTTATCTACCTTCAGATTAAAAAAAAAAACTGATGAGTCTAAATGAAGTATTTATATGTGTGTGTTTTATTTATAGATTGGTAGATATAGATAATATAGAAATATTTTGCATGATTTCATTATATGATTGATGTTGTTGCCTTCTCATTAGGTAAGAGAAAGATAGAAGGAGGGGAGAGAATTTGGAATCCAACATTTAAAAAGAAAAAAAAAAGATTAAAATGAATATAATAAATGAAAAACAAAAAACATCATTTCATGTACCTCTCATTTCACAATTATGGATAACTGTCATGTAAAGATCACAAATTCTTTTTTCACTTAGCTATTTGGTATTGTTGTTGTTTTTGTTGTTATTGTAAAAATAACAACAAAATAAATATCTGCTAGTAGCCAATATTCTGGTGATGAGTCTGAATTAGGTCAGATACATAAAGGACAACATTATTTATGATGTACAGAATTGACACCATTCCAGCTAGATATTATGAGCCAGCCAAATCTCACTTTCTATTGGCATAGCTCAAGATTTTCTATAATTCAAATTATTCTTCACTGTAGGGCATTAGTGAAAAATGAGTTACTATATCCTTTTGCAAATCATAAAACAGTATCTATAAATATTCTACAATCGTTTTTTACTAATTCTCACTATCCATTTTCAAAATAATTTCAAATGAAAGTTTTAGTGAATTAAAATAATATAAAGTTTTCATATTTTTCAAGGTGCCCAAACACTTCAATTCTATCATCAATGTGAAATAATCATATATCCAAATGACAAATTATCTAATAAACAAATTGTACTCATATGTAATAAAAATAAAGCATAGAAGGATAGAAAAATAAAATAAATTGTTTCATATGTACATACATCAATCCATATGACTAAAAATGAAGGAATGGTGCAAAATATATTTTTAATCAGGAAACAAAAATAATGTTGCAGTTACAATCTTACAGAAGTCATATAATAACATTAATATCAAGGGACAAAATACATCATTATAAAAATCACCATAGGTAATGAAAAACAATAAATAAGCACATTTTAATAAGAAAAAGTAAATGAATTGCATTTTTTAAAAAAAAAGACATTGATAGTAACATTGTTAGTAGAACATATGAATATCTGTCAGGATATTTAAGTAAAACAAAAAGCTAAACAAATTAAGGAAATTATAGATTAATTCTATTGGTGGAAAGATCAGATTTCTATGTAGGTTACTACATAGCAACTTCATGAGAGTATAAACAATTAGAGACGTATAGTCAGGTAGACATTAGTTCAAATGCTGCTTCAAGATATTTTGTTTATTTTAGACGTTTTGCCCTGCATTTTCCTCTCCTAGCCTCAATTTCTTCACCTTCATCAAAAAGGGGATAATACTAACTATTATTTCATGTATTTGTTGTCACACTCACACAAGTTAACTATTATGTTGTGTTTTATAAATCTTAAAAATGATGTGTCTCTGTATATGTAGGTATGTGTGTATTATTAACACAATAATTTTTGTTATGGGCCAGAACTCTGAAATTGAAACAAGGTATTAAGTGGAATTTATGAGACAATGGTTATCTAGTTTAGCATGATGATCTAAGTTCATCACCATTGATTTAATCTTATAACAAATAATGGTTTCCTAGTGATATAATGATTGGTTTATACTCAGTGTAGAGCATATAAACTAGGAGCCTCAGCCAGGATTCATTTGGAGAGATTCAGAGACAGAGAAGACAGGCAGGAGCTAAAGTTCTAGGAACCAAGGAGAGAGATAGGTCTCTAAGAAAGGGAACTGGGCCCCAGGAAAGGAGATAAAACTTTAAAAGAGATAATAAAGGATTTGGACTTTTAACCCCTGGCTACTCTTGAGGTGATTAGGGAACTGAAACAAAGGCTGCCTCCAGAGACCCCCAAGGAAACTGAAACAGAGAACATTATAAATTTCTAAATGGATATATTAAAGAATAGACATTTCTCAATATTTCTTATCATTAGATAACTTGTCCATTTGCTTTAGCACCAAAGGACAAAATCAAATACAAAATTTCATTAAAATAAACATATACTTCCTTTCCTTCTCAATAGTATTTGATTTCCCCAAATGTATGTAAAGATAGTTTTCAACATTCATTTTTGTAAGACTTCATGCTCTAATTTTTTCTCCTTTCTTGTCTTAACTCCTTTCTTCTAAAGATAGCAAGAAAATAGATATAGGGTAAAACTTGCACAATACCTTTAAAAAATATTTCCATATTTGTTAAGTTGCATAAGAAAAATCAAGTCAAAAGAGGGAAATAAACCTGAGAAAGAAAAGGCAAAATAAAGGTGAAAATAATATGCTCCAATAGATAGTCTCCATAATTCTCTCTTTGTTTGCTGATGGCACATTTCATCCATTCTGTTAGAATTGTCTTGGATCACCTCATTGCTGAGAAAATCCAAGTCCATCATACTTTGTTGGAATCTTTACAAACTGTTAAGCCATTGGAGTTGATAGAGACAACAATTATTTAATTTGGCATGATTCAATATGATTGATTTGATCTTTGAAGGAGATATTTTGGGCCAGAACTTGAAACAAGGTACTAAGTACAACCGATAGAAATGATGCTTGTGTTCACACCTTTAAAGAGTTCATAAGTATCTAAGTACTCAATGGAGTTCACACATTTGGGAGATTTCAGGGCTTAGTATGAGATATCCAAATTCACACCTCCCTTGAAGTTCTTAGGGCCAGAGAGCACTCTGGGAGATAACCCAGAATCCCGCTCTCTCCAGAAGGAGGAGTTAACCTTTGGGAGATCATATATATACAGGAAGCTCTTAGAGCTGGGGAGAGTTATTTGGGAACATTCCCAGGGGTCAAAGAGGAGCACTCTGCGAGGAACCCCACAAGCCCTATCTTAGAGGCAAGAGAGATTTATTGTATTTTCTACCTTGGTGCTGGCTGGAGTTGGAAGGACAAACCTTTGGATTTGGAGACATTTTCTGAGTTGCTTTGTTTTTCATTCTTTAGTAATTGCTTTATATTGTTTTACTTTCTGGAAGAAATCAGTTTAGTCCATGTCAATGTCACTTCTATTGTCATTTCCCATATTTCAGAAATTTTCAATGATTGGTTTAAATAATTTAGTTTTAAACCATCTTGACTGAATGCTGTATCATTGTCTTATTCATATTCTTCCTTAGCACATGTTCTTGGTGTTTTTAATTAATCCAAGTATAACAAATTTATTATTTTCATTACCTACTATCTATGTATAGATAAGAAAATATTCTTTTTGCTTTTTAGATGTCAGTTAAATTGTTTAAGACTATTTAAAGTTTCCCTTATCTAATCTGTATTTCCAAAAAAATTGACATAGCTTCCAGTATCTCTAGAGGAATTCATGAAGGCCTTTAATTCTAAAAGTCTATATTTTCTCTTTATGCTAAATTTTGTAGGATATTGTTCTTACTTATGCATCCTTACATTTTCCTTTTTAAAAATTTTTTTTCAAGTTTTCCTTTTTTACATCTACAATAATTTATATAATTATTAGTAAGTTCTTACTATTTGTCTACATCCAGGCTCCCTGGATGATTAGGTGGGATTGGCAGAGAAAGCCTGAAGAACTGATAAGATTACTACATAAGACAAGTAGGAAAGAGCACTGATGTGGATAAATTCAACCTTCTAGACCCACCCTTCTGGAGGTCTTCTAATTCCATCATACTGTATCCAATCAGATGTCAACTCCTGAGGTTAAATTTCCTCCATAAATCTGCCCCTGCCTATGCCATCTAAATTCACGCATATATAGAGCATAATTGATAGGCTTAAATTCATATAATCCCCTTCATACCATTCACATTAACAATCAAAATATTCTTTCTATGTACTGCTCTCAGGTTTCTAAAGAGCCTGTGTATGTACAGGAATCTCCAAGGCATTACTTACTACTTGTGATCCTTAGTCTAGCTGGGTAACTAAGAAATGGATTAAGTGTTAGGAAAATTGTAATGAAAAAAAAGTCTAGCTAAGGCAAAGATATCGACCCCATAACTTTGCATCAACCCTTATAAATGATAATTATATTTCTGGATTCTGTGAGATTCTGGTATAATAAACAAGAAAACAATGAGAATAGGAGTTCTCACTGCTTTAGGCCTATTTCTGAGCGAACCAAGATAGCCAATTCCTGGATCTCTAAGGTTTTGAATGACAGTAGCGAGTGTTGTATAGTGTATGGCATTGCTTGAAGGAAAATACAGCTGTGCAAGATCTAAATTCACCACTGAATTGCTTAAAAGGGGAAACATTGAAATGTAGCAGTCATCTCCATTTATGGAAACATTGGGAGTTCTATAGCTATAATCTGTCTCTGGATACTTCTAAACAACCACAATAACTTCTTGTCCAGAGGAACCATTCTGTCTATAGAACAGCAAATTAGCTACTATATATACAAATTGGTTATCTTCAAATCTTATGCTAACTATTAGTAGTGTTCCTTAAAAATGACTTCCAGAGCACTATCTAATGCCTACCATATAAAATATAGCTTAAACTATGAGTAGAAAAAAAAATTCACATAAAAAATACAGAGGAAGAGGAATGATGAAAGCTTTTACATTACAAATGTTTTACTTGTTTAATTTATTTGCATTGATGATAAACTGAAAACTTTCTTCAGATTTTAATATTGAGAATCAAATTTCTATTTCCCAAACATTCCTTTCTCAGAAGTTTTTTTTTTTTTTTAAATTCAGTTTAATCAAAGCAATTTTAAAAAAGTTTGACATAGTGTTCAACCACCTAACAACTAAATAACTTTGTGTAAATTAATTTTAAAAATAGAGAAAACACACATTCATTTAATCTAATTTTATATGTTTGGTGAAATTCATCCACCCAGCCAATTCATGTAATTTGCTTATACCAGTATAGATGACATAGAATAATTTTCACTATAACACATGCACACATACACACACACACACACACACACACACACACACACACTTTTAATTCTGGTACTGTAAGGTACTAAATTTGACTATTAGTAATAGTGGAATCAAAATATATTACAAAAATGCATGAGGAGAATTATTTTCACAAAGCTGTTAAACCCAAGTCTTCTTACTTCAAGTTCAATAAAAAAAAATAACTAGTTATTTGATAAAAAGATTTATATTTTGAATGTGCTATTATACTGTTATTCTGGCCTTGTTATTTTTCACATTTTTGGTTGTCACATTTTCTTTTCCAATATGTCCTTCCCTTTCCTAAATTTCACCCATTAAAAGTAATTACTCAGTCCATCACAGAGATCCCATAATTTTCTTAGATGCCATTATTTCACACTTTTGACAATGGCTCTTTTTTAGGAGAAAGAGATTATTTATCATCACACTTTGCATATCATTGGCATTTGCAAAAATCTCTAGCCACATGATCTAAAATTTTCATTTATAATAAAACTTGTTGTGCACTGCTAGTCAATTTTTCTGGACTATGAATAGAAAGATCCTTATGATTCAGACTATAGTAAGCCATTAGTTAGCGACTTAGGGATTTGGATCTTAATATATCAATGCTCTCCCTTTGTGGATATTCTCTTCGCTCTCTTATATAGTGGTTTGAACTCACTATATAAGTAGTAGTGAATGTTAGCTCAAAAGCAATTGCTAAGCTATATGAACTAAAGGAAAGTGTGCTGATTTTTTATTTTCTTGTATGTGACACAATCTATCTTTTAAAATATTTATTTAAACTAAATACAAAATAAGAAAACAAATTTAAAGTAAGACAGAAGAGGAAAAACAAAACAAAACAAAGAATGTCTTGTACCCAGGGAGTATTCAGGGAGGATTCAAAATATGTCACAATAAATTTCTTTTTTAAAAAACATATAAAATAATAGAAGACATCATATTTATCTTTTATGTATATCTTTTCTTTGCTTCCTTGGGTGTTATTCTTTTATTCTTTACTGTGTACTTTATTATTTTTTTCCCTTTCATCCTGGGAACCTCCACTAGACAGGCTACAATAAGGACAAATATAGATAGATAAATATAGATATAATCTATATACATGCATACATACATATAGTTACATCCATATACACATACACTGTGTATGTATATAGGATGGATATTTATATGCATATATGTATATACATCTACATGCACACTTAGATACATATACTTACATACATATATTTACAGACACCCTAACATTAGTATATAAACATGCATCTAAAACAATATTAATATAGCTGTCATATAATGTAAATTTCTCTCTTGATTTAATTTTTAAGTTTGACTTTGTCTGAGGCCAATGGTTACTAATCCTATTTTTTTTTATTTCTAATAAATTCTACTCCTGATCTTTGTTATAGCATTTTTGTATATCCCTTATTTCCAATCACTTCTAATTTGTCTACTTTAATTCTACTCATTAACTTTTCTTGCTCTTATGTCTTACCCCAGTTAAACCCTCTACTTTAATTCTATTCCTTAATTTGTTTTATTACTACTTAACCTCCCCAATCCATGGAATCCACCCTTGTCTTATTTTGCCACTCTTTCCTTTCCTCTTTATCCCTTTCTTATTAATCTTCACACCTCATCCCATTAGTACAACTCTATACACCTTTTGTACCCCACATTATGCTTTATCTCTTGTCTACTAATTTATATAATTTGTTCCACTGACATAAATCTACAGAATCTTCCAAACCCTCATCTTATCATATTCCCTACCCACTTATTATTTTTTTACAGATTTTGGAGGGTGCTATACCCTTCATGGTATATATATTATATATAGTGTTGCCTAACTTAACCCATCCATGATGTGGGTAGGTTTTCAGAGCTACCAGCCCTCCGCTCCTATTTAATGCTGCTGTGACTATTTTTCCTTTGTAGTTCATTTGGATATATTTACCATTTTTACTTTTCCCTTGCTTTGCAGAATCATATCATGCTCAACTCTGCCCCAATCTTTCTTTTGATCTGCCCAATTACTCATGTCAATCTTAAACTTATGGTATACTTTTCTATGTGAATTGCCCTCCCCCCAAAAAAAACAATCTAACAAAATAAAAGTGTTTATAACAGCTCTTTTTGTGGTAGTAAAGAACTGAAAAATGACTAGATGCCCATCAAAAGTAATGCAATATTAATGTTCTAACAAAATTAAGAAGAAGCTGATTATAGAAAGGCCTAGAAAGATTTATATGAATTGAATCTGAGTGAAACAAGCAGAACCAAGAATACATTGTACAAAATAACAGCAAGAATGTGCAATGATTAGCTATGAAAGGTTTGGTTCTTTTCAGTGATTCAGTGATCCAAAGTAATCTCAATTGACTTTGAACAGAAAATGCCATTTGCATCTAGAGAAACACCCAAAGAGGCTGAATGTAAATCAACTCATGCTATGTTCACTTCTTTTTTTGTTTTTCTTTTACCTCTCCCATTGTTTTTTTTCCCTTTTGCTTTGAATTTGTCTCTCCCAACATGATTCATAAAGCAATGTCTATTAAAAATAAATAAATTTACTAGGAAAAAATGATTTGTCTGTATTAAATACCTCCAAATTAATCTTTGATGTTTGCTCCTATTTGTTAAATTTTCTATTAAGTTTGTATTTGGTTGAGACAAATTCCTCAATATCTGCATTTGATTGAATGTCCATTTTTTTCTTCATTCAATATTATTGTTTGTTTGTTTTGCTGGATATATATTTTGATTGCAGCCCCAGTATTTTAATTATATATATATATATATTATTCCAGGACTTACAGTCTTTTGTACTTACTGATAAATCCTCTACAATTTTAACTGTAGCTTCAGAATATTTAAATTGGTTTTGTTGTGGTTGTGGTTGTGTTTATTTCTTTGTTTGCTTTGCTTTGTTTCTTGAAAATGTTTCTCTCTGATAGGGAGAGTTCAAAATTTGGCAATAATATTCCTGTATCTTTTTCCACAAAGAATTTCTTTAAGCTGGGGATTGGTGGATTCTTTTTCCTATTTCTACTTTGCCATTATGTTCTAACACTCTAGGGCAATTTTCTTTGATTAATTTTTGTATAATTATATCAAGATACTTTTTTTTCTTTATTTTGATCACAGCTTTCAAATAATCCAGTTGTTCTTATGTTTCCTCTTCTTGATCTGTTCTACAGATCTGTTGTTTTTGTCATAAGATGTTTCATGTTCTGTTCTATTGTTTTTTCATACTTTATGTTTTGCTTTCTTATTGATTGGTCTCTTACAGTTTCTTCCTCTTGCCCAATTCCAATTTTCAACAAATTATTTTCTTCTTTAGGACTGTATCTTTTTTTTTTCTAGTTGGTTGACTTCCCTAACTCTCACCCTCACCATAATCTTATTTTACTTGATAAGTTTTTAGTTTTTCCCTAATCTCTCTCATTTGATTTTTGAAGGTTTTTTTTTAAAGTTCTTCTATACATGCTTTCTGAGAGGTAGCCATTTAACATTACTCTTTGGGGTAGATAAGGCTTTTTTATTTCACTGTCTTTTCTGAAATTGAACCCCTATATTCACTATTTTCATGGTAAGTTTCTGTGGTTGGGTTCTTTCTTTGTGTTAGAAGGTATATATAGAAGTTTTATAATACATTTTTATAGTATTAGAAAGCTTTAAATCTTAGCTATTCTCACCACTTAATATTATTTTATATTTTCCAATTATATGTAAAGATAGCCTTCAATGTTTACTTTTATAAGATTTTGATTCCCATTCTTTCTCCCTGCTTGCTTCCCTCCACCTTCCTGACAAGAAATGAACTGATATAAATTATACATGTACCATCACATTAAACATATTATTATATTAATCATATTATGAATGAAGAATCAGAACAAAATGGAAAAACCATGAGAAAGGAAACATCAACAACAATAGAAAATCAACAAAAAAAGGGAAAACATTGTGATTCGATCTGCCTTCAAACTTCAGAGGACTCTCTGTAGATATGGATAGTATTTTCAATCATGACTTTCTTGAAATTTTCTTAAATCATTGTCCTGCTGAAAAGAATTAAGTCTATCCAAATTGACATTGCATGATGTTGCTAATTACTATACAATGTTATTTTTATTCTGCTCATTTCATTCAAAATCAATTCATGTAGGTCTTCTAAGTTTTCCTGAAACCCATCTGCTCATCATTTATTATAGAACAATAGTATGATTACATCCCTCAATTAAAGAGCATCCCCATAATTTCTGATTCTTTGTCATTACAAAGAGATCTACCATAAATATTTTTGCACATGTGGATCTTTTTCAGATTTTTATGATACTCTTTGGGATCTTTTGGGATCTCTTTGGGATACAAACCTGATAGTGATAAACGTGGATGAAAGTGTATGCCCCGTCTTATAGCCCTTTGGGCATAGTTCCAAACTTTTCTCTGGAATGTTTGGTTTAGTTCATAATTCCATCAACAATTAGTGTTCCAATTTTCCCACATCTTCTCCAATATTTATCAATTTCATTTTCTGTCATATTAGCTAATCTGATAGGTATAATGGTACTTCAGAGTTGTTTAAATTTGCATTTCTCTAATTAATAATGATTTAGAACATTTACTTTATATGACTATAGATAGCTTTAATTTCTTCATCTGAAAACTGTTGTTCATATAATTTGACCATTTATCAATTAGTTAATATATTGCATACCTACAAATTTGACTCCAAATTTACAAATTAAATTTTTATCCGAAATACTGATTATAAAGATTGTTGCCCATTTTTCTGCTTCCTTTATAATTTTGGTTGCATTAGCTTTGTTTGAATAAAACCTTTTTAATTTAATATGATCAAAATTATTTACTTTGCATTTCATAATGTACTCTTTTTCTTCTTTTGTCATAAATTCATTTCTTCTTCATATATCTGACAGGTAAATCATCCCTTGCTCTTCTTTTTTGTATCCCCTCTTTATGCCTAAATTATGTACCATTTTGACCTTAGCTTGGTATATATGTGTATATAATAAGATTATCAGTAGTGTAATAGAATGTGCTTCCCCTGACCATGCTTACAAGAATTTTTGATAGCTTTAGTACTCCCGGTGTAGAAAATAGAGTGAACATTTAGAATCCAGGTCCTGAATCTAGTAAAAAACACCTTTGCTATAGTACCTCAAGTAAAGAAAATTTTTATGAATAATTGGCTTTTACTAAATTTGTCTTCTATTCTTTTTTCCTAGAATGTGAAATTCTTATAAGTATATATATATATATGTGTGTATGTGTATATATATAAACATATATATATATATATATATGTTTATATATATACACATACACACATATGTTTATATATACATACATATATATATATATATATATATACACACACATATATTTATTTATTTATATTATTCTTTGCTACTCTCAATACTTCAGGCATGGAATATTTGTTATTCTCTATCTTAAAATCTACCAAAATGATTCAGAGTATTTGAAGAGATAAACAATCACACACATACAAACAAACCTATATGTATACATGCAAATATATATATGTGTGTGTGTATAGACAAACATGTTTATATGTATATTGTATATTTGTACATATGTGTGGGTTTATTTTTGTTGTTGTTGCCGTTTCTTAGCTAGATTCAAAAGAATCTATATATTGCTCAAACAGTGTTTTTATGTTTTTGCCATTTTTTCAATTCTATCTGACTCAGTGTGGTATTAAGCATTTGTAATTATATATTGTGATGATTATAATATTCATAATAGTGAAGGTTGGGGGTGTGAAATAGTGAGGAATCCATGACAACTATAAGGTGTTGAACATGAGGGACTGAGAGAATTACTCTATAGTAATAAGGGAGGTAGGAAGTGGAGGAGAGATTAATAGGAAAGATTAGTTGCTCCTTGAAGGCAGGGATTATTAATTCATTTCATCTCTTTTATCCCCATAAAAATAGAGTTCTGGATACATTTTAGTTACTTAAAAACACTACCCATTGATACTTTCTCCATTGTTATGCACCTATCTTTGCTTAGTTTTGATGAAGGGAAAAAATAGGTAATTATTAATAAAACACTGAGACAATTGCTGTGGAAATTGCTTTTATTTTCTGACTAACATCTGAGCCCAAACATTTCATATTTTTATTACCATTTCAATTCAAAGCAATTAAGTTGTACACTTTAAAAAACTTTGCTTCAAATGACTCTTGGGAAAAGGACAAATACTATTTTAACAACTATGAAAGAAAATTTAAATGTCTTCTTTTCCTTTTTTTTTTTTCATGATGTGATCAAGATGAAATTTCTTTTTATCTAAAAAAAAGTTTGCCAACTACAAAAAGGCAACAATTATAAAAAATTCAATGAAATAGTTTCACTGGAATGTGTTTATGCTTGCAAGCCTGCCTAGGCCACCTTGTGTTTTTAATTCCATTATTCCCTAAAGGAACAAATTAACTTGCTTGGAATTGCACCACTAAGGTATCTTTCTAAAGGAAAATTTTCTTTAAATACTTTGGTAGTCATGTATTTTTTAAGTAAACCAGAGAACTATAAAACATGTAGGAAATGTCCACAAAACAAATGCAATGGATGTCCCTACAATGCCCATGAGTTAGTTGCTCTATTACCTTAACATCTGGATAGTTCAAATTACACCCATTTCTAGGTCAAGAATTTGGACATATGTTGAATTGCAATAAAAGATTTTAAGAGGCTCTCTGGAGTTGTGCCCTTTCCTCTAACTCTTATGTAAAAGTGCTAGATCAATAAACAACTACATATCTTCTAATTTAGCCCATTAATTAGAAAGTTAATTAATAATCCATTTAAATTATTCCCTGAATACCTCCCCTATTTATAAAGTTTCTGTACTATGGAAGATATCTGAAATATATATGATGTGATGAAAGATACTGACAAGAAACTAAGAGGAATATTTGGAAAAATCAAGAAAGGTATATAAAAAGGAACATAAACACATTAATTAGCCTATTAATGAACAAACATTTATGAGTTCTTTACTATGTGCATGGTTCTAAGCAATAAGGACTATATAGACAAAACTAAATTAATCCTTTCTCCAAGAAAGCTCATTTTATTTTAGACAGCTCTAATTGTAAAATAATGTAACTAAAGAAGATTTTCCCAAAAATAAAGATGAAATTTGCCTCTGAAACTTTCACCCTTTTTTTCCTGTTTGTGTAGGCCTAATGGAACAATATGAATTCTTCCTCCAAATAACAACTTTTCAAACGTGATGAAAGTATGATGTTAAACCTTGTCTTCTTTTCTCCATCCTAAATATTGCCGGTTCCAACACATTTTCCATTTTCCTATGTACTCAGTTAAATGGAAAGAATGCCAAAGGTGAAGACATAGAGTTCTTCTGTCTCCTTTGTCCCCAAAGACAAAACAGGTAATAGAACAGAAGAAAGAAATGTGCAAATTTAGCCCAATTCTCCAATCAACCATATCTTACTCAAGTCCCTATAAAGGTAGTGCAAGCACTTTGTTGGTTTCTATCAAGATAGCTTTCCATTCGGTACCTTCATTCTGTTCCTGACTGCAAAATGAATTTACAGAGCACATTATTCCAATGGTGACATGTAGATAACTTTGACTGAAAGTTAATATCATGTTAATGAAAGCAACATTATAGACGAGTTTAGAAGTAGAAAATTGAGGAAAATAATAGAGAAGTTTCTCTACTGTAGAAGAATCTTAGAATAGGAAGATGAATTATAAAAATTATAAGAAGAGTCAACAGACCATTTATATGGTATTCTTACATTGGCTCTAAGATCTCTTTTTCACATATAGATTCTAAGAGAAATTGTTGTACTTTGCTTTGTGTGCTGTGTGTGTGTGTTTTTCTTGATCTAAGGAATATTATTTCAAGTGTTTTTTTTAACTCAATAGCATTTTATTTTTCTAATTACATATGAAGATAATTTTAAACATTCATTTTTATTAGATTTTGAGTTCGAATCAAAAAAAAGAGAAAACATCATGAGAAAGAACTATGATTTGATCTATCTTCAGTATATATATATATACTGAAGATAGATCAAATCATATATATATATATATATAACTGTCCCTCTTGATGTAGATAATAATTTTTTTAATCCCAAGTCTATCGGGACTGTCTTATATCAACACATTGCAAAGAAAAACTAAATCTATTATACTTAATGATCCCATAATCTTGATGTTAATGTGTACAATTTTCTCCTGGTTCTGTTCACTTCACTCAGCATCACTTCATGTAAATCTTTCCCAGAGTTTTCTGAAGTCAGTCTACTCAACATTTCTCATAGAACAATGATATTCCATTACAATCATACACTATAACTTACTTAACTACTCCTCAGTTGATAAACATACACTCAATTTCAGATTCCTTGCTACCACAAAAAGAGCTGCTACAATCATTTTTGTACATGTGGGTCCTTTCCCCTCTTCTATGAGTTCTTGGGATACATACCCAATGGGGGCATTTCTAGACCAAATGGCATGCATGCCTTTATAGCCCTTTGGGTATAATTTCAAATTGATTTCTTTCAGAATAGCCAGATCAGTTCACAACTTCACCAATAATGCATGAGTGTCCCAGTGTTCCTACATCCCTTCGAACATCCATCAATAACTTTTCCTATCATCTGATCTAAAAAGTATTGCATTTTAGTAATATATACCTTTATTTGTCTTAATCTAACATCCTTAGTTTTAGATAGCTCAATTTTGCTACAAAAAAAAAATCTGTAGCCAAATAAGATAGTGTAGATTAAAGTTTCTTAAACTGTGTGATCATGTAATTGTATTTAAGGGTGGCAAAATTATGTTGTTTTATCAATGAAAGTTTGATTTCTATACCTATTTTATACATCCATATATCCAGGATCACAAAAAAATTTCTTGGGCAAAAAAAGATTGTAAGTGGAAAAAGTTTAATAAGCTCTGGTATAATGTTAAACCTATATTGAATTGCAATTGCAATTGAATCGAAAATTTTGGAACATAATATTTTGCAGAATTGAATATTGAAAAATATCTTTGCATATACTTGAAAAAAGAAAATACTTATAAAAATCAGAAAGAAGAAGAACAATAAAAAGAGACCCAGGGATAGATAACAAAGTTGTTCTACACATGAACATACACTTATATCATCAATTCTCTGCTGGTAAAGAAAAGACTCCTTATTCTAAGATATCAAGATCAGATAAGGGACAGGAAAGGATTAAAGATAAAATGTTCCTCTTTTGGGGAAACTCTAGTAATACTGTGATTAGGAATATTAGTACTCCAATATAAGGAAAAAAATAAAGCCTAGAAATTAAACAGTTAATTTCATCTAGCAAGACATAATTACTGAAGGATTTGGAGGCATATGATTCAAAACTCTGAATAACAATTGACTTCAACTCATAGTTATTTATATGTATTTTAACATTTAAATACAAATCATTTTAATAATTAAGAAAAAATAAAAGACAATCTTATTGATTTTCACAAACATAATCTCTGACTAAGATGATATGATATGGTTTTTATTAGGATATCAAGAGTCCAAGACTGAAATCAGAAAGACCTCATTTCAAATTCAGTTTTAGAGATTTATACCTGTGAGGCCCTGTTCAAGTCAATTAATCTCTTTGTGCCTCAATTTTCTCATTTGTAAAATCAGGAAAATAATTAAGCCTAACTCTCAAGGTTATTTTAAACATCAAATGAGATAATAATTATAAATGCCTACCACAGGACTTGGCATATAATAGTCACTACAAAAGTATTAGCTATTATGTTGGTGCTGTTCAGTCATATCCAACTCTTTGTGATCTAATAGGGCATTTTCTTGTCACAAATATTGGAGTGATTTGTCATTTCTTTCTCTAGTGGATAAACACAAACAGAGGTTATTTGCTCAAGGTCACAAAGCTGATGAGTGTCTTAGGCCATATTCATGTATGCCTGACTTCAGGCCCATCTCGGTATACATTAAGCTACCTAGCTGCCAGTTATGATTATTACATAGAATAACTATTTTGTAAACAATCAAGAGAAATATTGTTATGTTCAAGATGTGAAATATAAAAATTATCCAAACAATTAAAAATTAATTTTTAAGTGACCAGGATACATAATATAGCTAATGGAGATGACCAAAGAACAGGAATATGGGATGTCCTCAGGAACTGCATTCTAGGAAAAGAAGATGATATTATTACAAAAGGAGGATAAAAGGTGTTTGGCAGACACCCAGAATATTGCTCTGGGTAATAATAAAAATCAAAGAAGATTTTCAACATTTTGGATGGACCACAAACTAGTAGTATTATGGAAGTACCTTGAAAATAGTTGTAGAGAATGGGTTTAAATAGATTATTATTTGCACCATTTAGGAACCAAATTAATGAAGTCATAGGTGCTTTTGAGTATTTGAGTAAAGTAAGCAATATGAATTGTTTTCCCTTCTCATCCCACTATGAGAGAGAGAGAGAGAGAGAGAGAGAGAGAGAGAGAGAGAGAAAGAGAGAGAGAGAGAGAGAAACCTTTTCTTCTTCCAATTCTATAGTACTAGTTAGCTTCTGGAGTTAAATGAAACTATTACCATACACTGAAAAAATAAGTATTTAGAAAATTCAGCAAAGTCTTCTGTTTCCAATGATACTATCAAGTTGATCTCCTTCACTGTGGTTTTGCAACATAGTAAGATAACAGGAGAAGTAATATGGCAACAGATAGACATCTGACAATGTAATTAGACAGACACAGATTCATGGTTAATCCCTGATGCAAATTGGTTATGTGACTATGGGCAACTCATTTAATGTATCACTGACACCAAAAAATTTTCCAAGTCTATAAATTGAACACAATTGTTTGATCTTAGTCATTGGCAAAAATTTTCATATTATATATCCCTTAGATTGAGGAAATCACAAATTCAGGCATCCTATCCTAGACCACCAAAAAAATAGGAAATGACAAAAATGACATAACAATCTTGAAATTTTAAATATTTACACTCATGAAAATGACTTAAACAATGAAAAATATTCCAAATGTTAGAGTTCTTCCAATAATATCAAAATATATAAAAACTTATCTTTCAAATCTCCCCAATATACAATCCTGAACAGTTTGAGTGAATCATTTCTTTTGGATCAACTCTCAAATCAATTGGCCAGTTCAGTTAAATACTACTTGGTAACTGCTACTTTGCATTGGATTTTCAGTCAATTCAGTGAATTCCCATCATTTTCAAACATGTCACTATCCTGAAATTTGAAGTCTTTAAGGCCAAACATCTGGACCTCTCTGGATGTTTTATGTGTGATGTTGTTAGATTTCAGATTGGACAGTTTGGCAGAGAAGATAATGTCAGATTTTGAAACTGGATTTGAATCAAGATCTTTCTAACATTTGAACTTCCTTCATATGTGACTATGTGAATAACCCAAATTTATTTATCATCTTTTATGAAATGGAGATAATAGCACCTATGTTTTTACATTATTATGAGTATAAAACATCATCTTATGTGAAAACCAATTTCCTGATCTTTAATTGTTATAAAACTATTAGCTAGCATCATTATTTATGCAAGTAGATTCCTGGCTTAATTATGGACAATCCCAGATAAAGGACTAAATAAAACCACAGCTTTTCAATTTCTGTCATATCAACAAAACAATAAACAGAAATATAAAAAAGGAAAACTTCAAGTGTTATTTTACAGGGATGGGAAGGAAAGAGGAGGAAGGACAAAGAAAACAGAGGAGGAGAGATAAATTATTTTCATTATTTTATATATTACATTAATTTTTAATGTTAAATGTTTCAATATATTCAAATAATCAACCCTATAAAAGACAGATTTCTGTGTATGCAATGCTAGATCTTGTTGAAAATTTAAAACTCAACTATATCATTTAATCTACATGAAATAAAACATATTCAACAGCAATTGTAATACAATTCAATTAAAAAAAATTAAGTCTCTTTGTACCAACTAATGTGAAAAGCATTTAGAAAACTTTAAGTAATTAAGATAAAATATGATTCCTGTCCTTATTGTCAATATTATAATAATTACAGCACCCATAAGTATCTTCCAAAATTTTGAGGTAGAAAAAGACATAACTACTTTTATCATTTAAGAATAGACTTTAAAAGAGTAAACAGCAATCAATTATGTAACAAGTTTGAAATGGTAGCTCTCTGTTGTTATTAAAATCAGACTTCTGTAATTTAAAACTTTTTCTTGAAAAGAGATGGCATACCCATTGAGCCTCATATCTAACATCAAATTTGAAATGCATAAAATATGATGTTGACTCCAACCTTTAAGAAATCCTGAGAATCATATTTTAGAATTGCTAAAAAGAAAGAAGAAAATTTCCTATAAATCCATTAGATGGAAAAGATGAGAAGCATTTAATATTTTATTATTTAAGAGACTAGGAGCAAGTAAGACTAGTCAACAACTTTTCTCCACACCTCCCCAAACACTTTCAAGATATTATAGATAGGATTCTTGACTGGCTGATCTTACTGGATAAACAGATGTTTTCCCTCAAAACATGTAAATGCATATTTAATTAGAATTTTCAAGTACATGACCATTCTGGATAACTTCTGGTAAATAATGAAAACTCACCAAAGATAAATTGAATACAAATTTCTCAAGACTACTATGAAAATCACAGACACACAAGAATACCTGCAAATAAGATTTAACTATATTATCTCTTCTTCTAGGTTCAGGCAGGCCTAGACAACCTACTGAAATCTGCTATTCTATCTATCATTCCCATCAGCCAGGAAAGTAAGCCATGAAAAAGCTATGTTCTCTCACTACTTCCACCTTTAAAAAAGTCAGACATAAGACAAAGAAAGGGCAGACATCATTGGTTGAAGTGATAGAATCTCCTGTTGTCTCAAATTTACCTTTAAATTATCAGATCTAGGATAAATCCTGTTTGAAAACCTTCCCTATCTCCTTCTTGCTGAGGGTTTACTTAATGAAATAACAGAACCGTAGAGTTAGGAAGTGTGTATCATCTTTCTAACCCTTCCCAAAATATGAATCCTTATACTTTACTCAACAAGTATGTAGGCATATTATTTATTTAGTTTGTATGAGAAGAACTCCAGTGATACACTCAAGCACTATTAATTCTGTTTTTGAGGAGCATTAATTAAGAAGTTTTTTTTTTTCTTATTCCTCACTTTGATTTAAATCTGCTTCCCTATGTTTTTCACCCATTGTTCCTTATTCTGCCTTCTGAGACAAAACAGAAGAAAGAAAAAAAAGATTAATCCTTATTCCATTTAATAATACTTCAGGTATAATTATTATATCCTTTTAAGATGGGTTCTTAAACCATTTTTGTGTTAGGGATACTTTTGACAATCTGGTACAGACTTTGGATATTTAAGAGTATTTAAAAATATAATAGAAACAAATTCTATTTTTATCATTATACAATTTATTCACACTTTTAAAAAAATTGTCCCAATTTATCAATGTTATTTTTTAAATATGGAGTTCTGAACAAGGGGAAAAATTTATATATATATATATATATATATATATATATATGTATATATATTTTTTTTTGAGTAAAGCAAATTTATTTTATTTATTTATTTTTATATTCATAGATAGATAGATTCATAGATAGAAAGATAGATGTTTGTATATGCATGCACATATAGATATATACATGAATATATATGCACGTATGTATATATACATATATATGTAAATATTTGTGTGTGTTTATGTGTATGTGTATGCATACAACTATATACATATGGACATATGTCCGTGTACTATATGCCTTTACCAGGTGATTATAGGAAAACTATCTTTTCATTCCGTCTGCCATATTTCTAGGGATTAAGCTAAGATAAAAAAGTGCTGACTTTTTTTTCCATCTTACTGCTAACATCCTAACGATTTAGTAAACTGCTAAATTTAGGTGCATCCCTCCATGCACATTCCTATTATTTCCAAGGTATTGTGAAAGATTTTGTCAAATGCCTCACTGAAATTCATTTACAATGGCTATCATATTATATTGCCTTTATCTTTGAATATCTTCATTAGCATTTTACAGAATACACCATTTCATATATACAGATATCCAAATACAGACATGTATGAAGTAGTTTGACAATAATTTTATGACTTTTGCTATTTAAAAATAATCACCTCCACTCCCCTCCAAATTCTCACAAACTATTATTTTAATAATTCATTTCACAAGTTTGTTAAGAAATTATGGGTTATTTATTGGCCTGTATCCCATCTAGTTAGCCCTTACATAATCTTTTGGGTTCTCCTTATTATCAATCCAAACAAGTATTACAAAACTTAGTTTGCATTCAGTTTATGATGAATTTACTTCTTCATGACATATCCTTAATCACTATCTCTAAAACTTCTCACAGAAATCTTGAATACTTTTCAAAATATAGAGAGTATGCTTGTGCTGAAAAGAATCTTGGGATTTTGGCATTTGGATAGTGAATTATTTTCTTTCATTTTCACAGTCAAAAATTGCTAGAGATATCCCATAAAGAATCAAAGAAAAATATACCAGTCCAAAGTATTCAATGAACTGCGGAAATAGTGCTTATCACTCAATTATTGAATACCCATTGAAGGTTTTTCTTTTTTTTTCCTATTTAAATCATAACTCTCATTCAAGAACCAGCTGCTTTATGAAATGCTTCCAGTTATTCTACCCAACAAAGTATAATTCTTTTTTTTTCAGAAGTTGAGTCTATAGAACATAATTTATCACCTTACCACAACTCTCTTTATCTACATTGTTTGTTGTTGATGTTGTTCTTGACAATAAAACAGATGTGTAATAGTTATATGCTTCTAAATACTATGGTAAAGCACATGATTAATTACTTTCAAACCCAATAGAACAAAAGTGTAGTAGCTGTGTAGATTGCTACTTTACTTCTTGAATCCCACCACAATGTCTTTAAGAAAAGATCTAGCCCATGGTCAGAATAACAGAGTAATACTTAGAAAAAAGTAACATTTTATATAATCAAGGGAAAAATATTCCATTGTAATCAAATATGTCTTTACTAGCCCAATTTTCATGGTCACAAATATTTTTATATACTGAATTACATTTTAGTCAATTTTATATCATGTATTTACAATATATTTTGCTAGTTCTGAGAATTTATCACTTTATCTAGTTAGTCTATTAAAGGGAAGATAAAGCTGAGGGATCTGTTCTTCCCCTGAGATTTGTAAAAAAATATATTAAATGTTGTGAAAAAGGAAACATAGATGTATAAAGTTAAAATCAAAAATTATCTTTATTGATCATTAATAGGTTGAAGAATTCTATGGGGTCTTTTTCTTATAGACTGAGTGAATTAAAGATTAATTGGGCTGAATATATAAAATCTTATATAAATGCAGAAAGTTCAAATAATGATCCTCGATTTTCTGAAATTATGTTTTAACTTAGTGAATCTGCATAAAACTCTCTGCTTGTTGAAGAATATAATGTCTTAACCATGTATGACTATATACAAGGCATAATTGGCAAAATGCTTGAGAAAACTTTGAGAAAAACTTGAGAAAAAAACTTTGAGGAAAGAAAGTCATTCTTCTTCATTTCTTCTTTGAAGGAACATAGGTAGTTTTAGACACCAGGAGAGAAAGAAAAGACCTTGGAAAGCTGACATAAAAAAGTAAAGCTAGAAGCTCAATATGTTCCTGATTTTTAGCTCACCTCCCAAGAAACTCAGGAAACGTTTCCTTGGGAAATATTAGAGACTCCATTTTTTTTGAGATGAAATAATTTTCCCTCTTGTAGACAGATAATTCTAATATCTTCCTAGGAAAATCTGTATAGCTTTTTTCTTAAATAAATGGGTTTACTTACTACCCACTACCTGTAATAGATTGTATGTCTCTGTAGTAGTAAAAATCAAACTCAAATGAAAAATTGGTGCATCCCTTCTTCTTTCAGGTATGGTTAGCAGGTTAAACCAAGAGAAAAAAAATATCATTTCCTCCAGGTCAATGATATTTAGAGCAAGAAGAGAGATATATTTCTACTCTGGTACCTTTCTTGAAGGAGAGCAGAGTGGCCAAAATTTTGTAGCCTGTCTTTTTTTCTTTTTCTCCTTTAGCCAAGAATCAAAATCTCTCTTGGAGAAGAATGGATAAGATTCTCATTGTAAACGTCTCAAAAGCCACATTTAGACAAAACTGTTGACAAATGCATAACCTACCTTAGCTATATACATATTTATGTATATATATATATATATATGATATATATTCTACACTAGTATTTTGTAATTAATGATACTTTTATTATTAATGGGCCTATGAATGATATTTTTCTAATGTTTTGCAGATTAACCTTATTTCTAGGAAATTGTTAGCAAGATTTTGATCCGTAATAAAGTTTCTTTTCCAATAAAGTAAATAGGTAAAATTTTCCAAGTTATTTTCAGTTACATATTTGTAATATGGGAATATATTATCTGACAGCCTTGAGAGATAAGGAGCTTCTGGTTTATAATTCTAAACACCAAATAATGTATTGTTGGGTATTCAGCATTTACTGATACTAGGTGCCAAATAGCAGTCCTCTTGATATTTTGTAGTTGCTACATTTTTGCAGCTTTCAGAGATGTATTGTTTTATTCCATTTCCTCATAAAATCTGCATTATTAAGTCTGGGTTCCTTCAGGCTATGTTTCTTTAAAGCCAAATGCCAATGGTCTGATCCTAAATTGCTAGAATAAACCCCTTACACCCACAAGTCCATGTTACTAAGATGGTGATGGTGATGGTCTTGATAATAATGATGATTATTTGAGTTAAATTACATTTGTTTAATCATGGTCATGTTTAAACACATTTATCTCAATATTATTTTGAAAGGCTTTACATTGCTGCAAACAAACTTTTCAATTCTTGTTATTTTGACAAGTAAGCTTCTTATTTACAAATCCAGTAATTTCCCTAATATTTTGTAACATCTCCTGTTTATAGTTGGCACTTAACAACAATATTAGTGATGTTGAAGATTCTGCTGTAGATAGTGTCATAAAGCTGAAAAGTTGCTTCAAAAGATTGCCTTTTTCTACTTCCTGCCAATCCTTGTTGGATAATTAATCCTAATGTTTTAAAATCAGGAGAGCAGAGTACTTAGTCACTCTCTTTAAAGCATATTTCTTTCTCTAAGATATTTTGATAATGGACAATTTTCATAACATAATTTGAGATATTAATATTACAAAGTGATAACCTATGGCACCAGTTCTATAATTTTCATTTGATCAAAAATACTGAGTTTCTTCCACTGTGAAGTAGTCATTCATAATGCACCATAGATATTAACAGGGATTTCTATGATCAGAATTATTTCAACATCAATATGATCAAAAGTGAATTTGATCAAAAATAGATTTAATTACCTTCATGAGATTACTGGAAGTTCTTTTTTGTGCTAGAGGCTTTGAAAACATCACATCAATATAAATTAAGTGCCATAAGAACATACTTTTTTTCAGATTCATGGTACAGAATTTCATTACATTATTTACAAGGAAAGTGGGGGAAAAAATCACTTACACTTTTTAAAATTCAATCATTTAGTCAATAGAAGAATGGCCAAGAGAATAAAGGAAGGCTGTTTCTGATGGTTTTAAAGGGTTTTTTCTGTTTTTTTTTCTGCTTCCAAGAAAAATACTATAATCATTTAAAGGCACATGAAATGGCTTCTCTATTCAGACTAAATGGAAGGGTTTACTTGTTCAAGATGTCCATATTTTCCAATATCTTTATGGCTCAAAATTCTATTCTTACTCTAGGTGATTGACCCACTTTTCCATTATTATCACTCACAAAGAATCTAACCTTCATAGAAAAAAGAACGGTAGTTAGCCAGAAGAGTAAAAGGTATAATGGCAATGAATGACCTCTGCTGAAAATGCTTTCAGAACTTTCATTGACATTATCACTATCATCTCCATCATCCTCATCACTAAAGATATCTCCTATTTTCTTTCTCTTCTGTTGCTACTACTGAATAGCTGGAAACATGACTACTTTAGAGCTTAGACTCAAACAATGAGAGCTACCAAGCAATTTTCTCAAGACATGACTAATGAAATAATTCACTTTCACTCAGATGGTGGTAAATACATGAAATTTGGCTTGATGTTACCTATTTCAGAAAGACTAGTGCTTCCCAAAACAAAGTAAAATATAATATAGGTAAAATAGGTGGTAAATTTGAATATGTCATTGCAAATTGCCAGTCAATATAATTCAAAATCTCAACATCTTTGTTTTCATCCTAATATATTCTACTTAACTATAATCATTTTGGAAAGAAGAATGTAATATTTTTATTACAGATGGTTTGATTAATAAAATGAATAAAAAGACCATGTTTTCTATTCCTCTTCAGTAATGACATCTATGTCATTTAGGGAGATGTGATAACTATGCAAAATCATTGTTTACTTCTCCAACTTTAATAACAAAGGTATCATTGATAAAAGCCACAGAAATAAGTATGGTTAATACAAGTAAAATAAGTCACTGGATAGATACAAAATTTCAGTAAGACAAATGACCCCTTTTCTCATTTTTTAAAAGTTTAATAAAGTAACTTACGATCTAATAAGTTAAATTTAAATATCCCAAGCAAAAAGCAAAGATTGTCTTTTCCTTTGAAATTTTCACAATTTATCTTGAATATCTAAAATTATTTCCACATATTAAATATTTTCCTACTTCTATAGTTAAATAGTTTAATAATAACAGTTTGCAGAACTAGAATGGACCTTAGGGATTATATATCTTTGAACTATGGGACCCAGAAAAGTTTAATAACTTTCCATAGTTGCAGAAGTTTTAATCATCAAAGTTAAAATCATCAAATTTTAATCATCAAAGTTAACCATCATTGGTCCCTCCCAATCCATCATTTTTTCCACTGTAATACACAGTTAATTATTTCATCACTTTCTGAAGTTTTGGTGTATATATTCAATCCTAAATTTCTTTTATCAGAAGAACTGACAACACTAATATCTGCATTGTAGACTATAACAAATCTTGTATGAAACCAAACTTAACTTCTAAGATATTATGTCTCACTAGCAAGAGAAAAATCAAAAAGAAATTCAATCATACACTACAAAAAACCCAACATATAATATATACCTGGCCAGTTTCAAGATGCTTCATATACACTTAAGTTTTAAAATATGGAAAACAATCATTCAATTTAGATGAATGTCATATAGATCAGCTTTGAAACAAAGGATTGCACTAGACACTTTTAAAAACATTCCTCAGAAAGCTAAAAGAACATATTTTTAAGATAAAATATTATACAGACATACATGGACATTAATAAAAATAAATTGTCACTGTGTGACAATAATAGTGATTTAGAGCTTTTTTCATATGACTATGGATGGCTTTAAATTTTCATCATCTGAAAATTATTCATATCCTTTGACCATTTATCAGGTGGGAAATGAATTGTGTTCATATAAATTTGACACAGTTCTTTACATATTTTAGAAATGAGACCTTTATCAGAAACACTAGCTATCAAGATTTTCCCCCAGCTTTGTATTTCCTTTTATTCTTGTTTGTGTTGTTTTGTTTGTGCAAAAACATATTCATTAGAAGAGGTTGGTTTGTAATTTTCCTTCTATGTTTTGGCTCTTCCTGATTTAGGTATGAGTACCATATTTGTGTCATAGAAGGAATTCAACAAGCCTCCTTTACCTCTTTTTCCAAATGATTTACATCAATTATTCTTTAAATGTTTGAGAGAATTCACATGTGAATTCATCTGACTCTGGAATTTTTTTTTTCTTAGGGAGTTCATTGATGGCTTGTTTAATTTCTTTTTTCTAAAATGGGACTATTCAAAGAATTCATTTCCCCTTCTGTTAATGTGGTGAATTTATATTTTCATAAATATTCATCCATTTTAATTAGATTTTCAGATTTTTTGGCATAGAGTTGGATAAAATAGCTCCTTATTGTTGTTTAATTTATTTTTTAATTGGTGGTTTGTTCACCTATTTATTTTTGATGCTGTTAATTTGTTATTTTTTTTTCTTTTCCTTTTTTCTAATCAAATTAACCAAAGGCTTATCTATTTTGTTGTTGTGTATTTTTTTCAAAAAAAACAGCTCTTAGTTTTAATAATTAAGTCAATAGTTTTAGCTCCTGAAAGTCCCTCCAACTATTCTTGAAATTAATGGAATCAAAAACCTGAAATCTTCAGAGATCAAATCATCACCTGAAGATTATATATAAAATCTTTGATATAAGGGGAGCTCACTTTTTTTTTTGACTTAGCTAAAAGAGAAGAGTTGGGTAATTCAGACTTTCTTCATTCCTTTATCAGCTTTCTCTAGGATAGTTCAAATTTAAGCTGCACTGAAAAAATATTATGTTGAGAGGATGATCCTGATGGAGGGATCTAATTCTCAATATTACTTTATAATTCCAATAGTTCTTTTGCATCCCATATTTCCAATACTTTAAATTTTCTTTCTATTTGCTTAGTAGCTTGATTCCAATCTCATTCTTCATCATAAACCTTACTTTTAATCCCTGGCTTATAATGACTAGTGAATTATAATGGGAGGCTTTTTCCCCCCTCTATTGAGTAGTTATGAATCCTGCCTATTTATTTTTATAAAGGTTTCTAAAATATAGCTTTTCAAAATAACTGATGCTTAACATTCTGTACAACAAGCATTGTTTCTAAATTGTTTTCTTTAAGTTTATGGTAATCATGGAAAAGAAAATGCCTTAAAGCAGGTTTCTACAAGAACACCTGCAGTGAATCTCTTGATCAATGTTTGTGTAATTCTATGCTGTTTATTTTTATATGGATTAAATTAAAATATTTAGGAAACTTGAGACTTCATGGAATTTTTATATTTTATGCACAGAGGAAAATCTTGATTATGCGTAGTAATAATAGAGTAAGTATTATTTTGAATTTTGTCTTTGATCCCTGTAATATTTTATTCTAGCTCAGTGCCTAGCACAAAATGAGTATTTTTATGTTTGGTGGGTCTGGTTGGATTGAACTGTAAGCATGCCATAATGACAGAAATAACTGAGGACAGTAGATAATTCAGAATTATTTTAAAAATACACTTAGTTTTGTAATTCATTGAATTTCAACAAAAATAATGAAATTTAGATATTTTATTGTTGTTGTTCTTTTTTAATATGACAGATGTGTGTTTTGCCCACTTCATTAATCTCTGAACATTTTAAACTTTTCTTCAGTTTTTTTAACTTTATCCTTAAATTTGTCAAGCCCACATGTTTGTATTTTCTTTATACTGCAAATTAAGACTTTCTTTTTGCTAATCAGTAGAATAAAGCCTAGTTTTATTTCTCTTTCATTAAAAACATCCTATTTGTGAAATTATACCTTGTATGTTTGTAACCTTCTTTATTTCCTGAAAAACAGAAACAAAAACAAAAGACAAATAAATAAAACAAAAAACTCTAGTAGCATATAAATTACAGATTTGCTGAAGCAGATAATAGGCACAGATAATAATATCAAATAGACTTTCTGCCTTGGAGTCAAGAATTCAACTTCAAGTTTTTTCTAATATTTACTAGTAGCATGGCTGGGAGAAAATCATTTAATTCCTTTGAACCTCAGTATCATAACCCTAAAAGTAGGGATAAGAATGACTGCAGTATTTACTAAATATGGAGTGTTTTGAGGTTCATATGAGACAATGTATACAAATTGCTTTGCATCTTTTGCAAAAATAAAAGCCAAAAACCCTAGCAATTACTGAGTATGAGAAAAGTTGGATTAGAAAGATGGTATGCCTTGCTCAAAGTTAATAAATTGTCTTCTTTGCCATTTAATGGGTTGTCCCTGAGCTAGGAGGCAGTGAAATATCAGCATTATCTTGGAGAGAAAGTGATACCAGGAAGATTATGATTAGAAAAGCTCTGCAAAGTAGTTGTCCACTAATTAAGTTAATATTTATTTAACATGATTATGTAAGAAAATGATACCTAACAATTTATGAGTTACTTACTCTAAATGGCAGACTGATTGCATCAAATTAGTGCAAGAGGTTGGTCTTGTCTAGGTAGATCAAAGTTGAACAATGTGGAATATGCATGTCCATAACAGTGCATTACTGGTGGTACAAAAGATGCCAATGGGAATACAAGTTATAAGCAAACTCCACATGCTTGAGTTTAAGACACTGCATTGACAATGCTCACAATGAATAGTCCACAGTATTAACTTTCATTATCACAGCTAATACATTTCTTTTAAATAGACAAGTATAACAACTGAATACAATTGCTCAGATTTTTAAGAATGAAAGCCATGTTTCTTTTGTCAGTAATCATTTTCAGGGATGTTTTTTGTATATAGCATTTATATTTGTAAATTACCCTGCTAAAATACTTGATGAAACAATGAAAGATGAACAATTTTCATTCTATGTCTTGAAAGTGACTAAATAATTCAAAAATCATAATGATTCTAAAAGTACCAATGATGCAACTTTTGCACTTTTTCGTTAATCCACTCTCTCAGGCTCATTATTTTCACCTATGACAAAAGCAAACACCTAAATAATTCCCCTCACCAAAGATTGATTTCTCAGGTAAGCATATTGAAAATGAAGATTTTTTAAGTCATCTAGAAGATTCTATTAATATGAACAATGAACTTACAAACTTCCTACAAAAAGGCTCATAAATTCAAAGTTTGGAGGAACCTTAGAAGTCAGCAAGTTTAACCCCTCTACTTCACTTATAAAAAAAAAAAAGTTGCTGCCCAAAGAAATTTTATGAGTTGCTCAAAACCATAAAACTAGTAAGTGATCCAGGCAAGATTTGCACTCAGCTTTTCTGGACTCAACATCCAATGATTTAATGAATATAATACATTGCATTTCAACCTTGATGTTTTAAGTTATATTATTTTTCTTCTCTAATAAATATTTAATGTCCTTTGCCACTATCAATTTCACAGATGACTAATCTTTTTCCATTGTTATACAACAAAGGGGAGGAAGAAAGGAAATGCCTCTCTCCTTTAAATTGTGGGGATTGTGGAACGAATATTTCTTTTTTTTAATTTTATTTTTTTATTATAATAATTTTTTATTGACAGAACCCATGCCAGGATAATTTTTACAACATTAACCTTTGCACTCACTTCTGTTCCAATTTTTCCCCTCTATCCCTCCACCCCCTCCCCTAGATGGCAAGCAGTCCTATATATATTGAGTATGTTACCAAACAATTCTCTTGTTGCACAGGGAGAATTGGATTCAGAAGGTAAAAATAACCTGGGAAGAAAAATAAAAATGCAAACAGTTTACATTCACTTCCCAGTGTTCTTTCTTTGGGTGTAGCTGCTTTTGTCCATCATTGATCAATTGAAACTGAATGAGGTCTCTTTGTCAAAAAAATCCACTTCCATCAGAATACATCTTCATACAGTATCGTTGTTGAAGATATAATGATCTCCTGGTTCTGCTCATTTCACTTAGCATCAGTTTATGTAAGTCTCTCCAAGCCTCTCTATATTCATCCTGCTGGTCATTTCTTACAGAACAATAATATTCCATAACATTCATATACCATAATTTACCCAACCATTCTCCAATTGAAGGGCATCCAGGAAAGAATATTTCTTATCATTATTTCCTCTTATTTGAGGTATGTAAGAGAGAGCAGGATTGCAGTTTCAGGGCATAGATAAAAATAATTATATTCCTGGATCCCTGAATTTCAAGTTGTGAATTTAAGCAACTTTACCTTCACAAACAATGAGAAACTCTACATTTCCAATTCTAACATTCTAGCATTGAGATGAGTATGATAATTTCATTACATCACAAATGAAATTGACTCATGAACAAGTTGGCCACTAAATCCTCTCTATTCATAAGTGATTTCCTTTCATCTCATCTTAGCAGATTTCTCCTTCTATCATTCCCATCCTCTCTTGTAGAGGGTTGAAACTATTGGGTTGATGCACTGAAGTCGGGACTGCTGAGAACTTGAAGCTAACTTCTGATTGGACGATACTCTATTGGGCATATGCTTGGAAAATGGTCCTTTTCACAATCCATACTGGCTCAATGATTGGTGTATAGAGGATTGTAGGAGGGACTAGTGGGTGGAGTAAAGCTAGCCAGGGACATACTCTTGGTGGTAGACAAGGGAGAAGGCGGTGGAGGAGATTCTGCTTCCATCCTGTTCAATCCTGTGTCTAGGGACCAAGAATAAAGATTAAGGACTTTTGCTTATCCTGACTCCAGCTGATTCTGGGGTGTCCTGGGTGCTAGCGCGGTTGGAACACTCTCTCTCTCATCTTCAATTTCTTATGTTCTAGGCTCCCTAGAACCTTCTAATAGACTCCTGTGTTTTTCCTCTTTAAAAAATCTTTACTTTATCTATCCAATCTACCATTAGCTCTTTCATATCTTCCCTCTTTTATAGCTAAACTTTTTGAGAAGGCTCTTGATAATAGTTGTCTTTACTCTTTTCCTTCTCAACTCTTTTCTTAACACTACACATTAAAACTTCCAAACTCATCATTCATCAATCAAAATTTATTTCTGTAGTTTCTAATGGTTAATTTTAAAAAAATTCCCCAATTACATGTAAAAAAAATGAACATTCATTTTTTTTAAGTTTCATGTGTCCAAAAGACTATAAAAGTGTACATACTCATTGACCAAGCAGTGCCATTACTGAATCTGTATCCCAAGGAAATCATAAAGGAGGGAAAAGGACCCCCATGTGCAAAAATGCTTGTAGCAGCTCTTTTTGTAGTAGCAAAGAATTGGAAAATAAGTAGATGCCCATCAATTGGGGAATGGCTAAATAATATAAAAATAATGGAATATTATTTTCTATAAAAATGATGAACAATCTAATTTTAGAAAGGCCTGGAAGATTTACAAGAACTGATGTCAAGAGAAATAAGCAGAACCAGGAATACATTGTACTCAATAACAACAATAATGTGTGATGATCAACTATGAAAGATTTGATTCTTCTTAGTATTTTTAGTGATCCAAAGCAATCCTGATAGACTTTGAACATAAAATGCCATCAGCATTCAGAAAAAGAACTATGGAGATTGAATTAAATCAAGCATGCTATGTTAATTTCTTTATTCTGTTTTTTTTTTTCTTTCCCATGGTTGTTCCTTTGTACTCCGATTTCACTCTCTCCACCTGATGCATAAAGCAATGTGTATTAAAAATAAATTCCATTAAAAATGAAAAAAAAATTGAATTCCAAATTTAGTCTTCCCTTTTAATCCCCTTGCCCTGGGACAGTAAGCAATATGATATAGGTTATATGTATATGGTTATGCAAAACATATCTCTATATAAGTCATGTTATGACAATAAAATAAAATGAAAATTAGTATGCTTCAATCTACATTATCAATCTATTAGTACTTTCTCATTAACTACTTCATTTCTGATTATAGCTAAGTAATAATTCATCATCATACAATATTGCTCTATTGTCTACAAAGTTCTGCTCCTTTCACTTTTCATCATTTTGTTTGTCTTTCTAGATTTTTCTAAAATCATTTTGCTCATTATTTCTCATAGCACAACGGTATTCCATTATAATCATATATCACAACTTTTTTAGCCATACCAAAATTGATGGCCATCCCATCAGTTTTCAATCTTTTGTCACTATAAAAATAACTGCTATTTATTTATTTGTATATATGTTCAAATTGGCCCTTTTTCCTCTTTTTCTTTTAAATCTCAGGATAGAGACTTAATAGTTTTTGTTGTTGTTCTTTGATAGTTTGTTCTTCATTTTCAAAAAGGGCCAATGATATCATGAGGTTGATGTGTTAAACTGCATACGGATTGAATTTAAGTAAGTTAGAGCTGCATAAAGTCATCAGTTTCACTCTCTTCTCCAGAATCTGTGGAATCCATTGGCAGGACCAAATTTAAGACAAGTGGCAAATGCTCAAGATGCACTGGAGGATGACTTTGGCTTTTCTAATTTTAAGTCTTTGCCATTGTCATCAGGACTGGAACTATTCTCTAACCCAGGTCCTGAGAAGATGGGCTGGAAACAGATAAAATCATTCTTAGGTGTTGAATAGCAGTTCTCATAGTTAATATATCTTGGTACAATATAGGTGTTCTTGGGTCCTGTGGGAACAGTCTGTAAGTAATAGTAAGTGGGAACAGGAGTGTAGTACTTGATTTGGTTCACTTGGCAATTACATAGATTCAGATATCAAGTGTGATGAATAACTAAAACACCTTAACTCTCAGGATCCTGTGAAATAGTGGGAATTCAAAAAAAAATCTAAACCATTATTGATTAATATGAAAATCATAATTCCTAATGCTGATCAAAACATTTTTTCAGAGGCTGAGATCATCTAGAGTGCAAAGTATTGTTTTAATGCCAAGTTCAGGGTAAAATTTGCTTTCTGATCTTTCACTCTGGGAAAAAGGGTGTATCAATTTTCTTGACACCAAATATCAGTTTTTCTGAAGTGGTTCCCATTCAATGACCACAAAATTATCAATCTGGACTTTGGAGATCCACATAGTTTCTAGCAGTACAGGAAAAAATGCTAATTTTGTTTATTTATTAATACTTATTCTAAAACTTAAACCATGAACAATAGATTAGACTTGTGGGGGAGGGGTATTATTGGCAGTTTAATAAGAAACAGAGAGATTTGGGTTTAAAGGTGCATCAAGTAGTTCCATTTGAATTACAAAGGACTTTTTAAAAGCAGGTTAAGAGTTATGTTTTAAGAAATCATAAATAACAAGTTCAGGACAAAAAGTAAACTGTTCCATCTAGTAAACTGTGATAGTTTAATTACATCAAAAGGGATTTGCCTGAATACAGACAAACAGCATGCCAGTTTTCCTTTTGATGAGATCTAAATTTTGGGGGTTCTTGGTAAGGGAACCAAATAATGAGATCTAGATTTTGGGATTCCCAGTCAGGGAGCCAAATAATGAGATTATATTCAGGGAACCAAAATGAGATTAGGGTTCCTGATGGTCAGGGAGTTAGATGATGAGGTTAATGGCAGGTTTGGGGTTCAGGGAACCAAATGAAGAGGTTTGGTTCCCCTAAATCCCCTTGGAATTTGGCACATTGGTAGGGAGTTTGGGGAACTTCCCTTCTGGGGACCTAGAGGTCCTTTGTAAAGGAATTTATGAACCCAAAAAGCTAGACAATATTAAGTCAGCTTTTGCTATGCATGAATAGAAAGGCTGAATTCCTTAGTGGAGGAGTCCTGGCAGAGAAGTTACGTTTCTAATAGAGAAATTCTGACAAAGAGCTATAAAGTCTCATTAGGGAAATAGGTAAAGATAAAGAGAGGGTAAAGATGAAAGAGAATATCATCCCAGCAGGTAGAGGTTTGCTATACCAGGAAAAGAGACTCCTTGGCATATTAGGTCCTCTGCAAGGAGAGGGTTTAAGATTGGCTCTTGTATAATATTAGCTTCTGGCTATAAGCTGAGGGCAGTTCTTGATAGGACTGGGTACAACTTGAGCTGAATTTGAATAGAATTAAATGACTCTCTTTAATTCAATAGGAAGCTTAATCAGTAATGAGTGGCATTAATGGGGATGGTGCCTTCTCTCAGGATCTTTTACAGAATCTAGGATTCAAGGAGAATCTGTACTTCAAGGAGTTTTAGAGTTTTGGGGCTCCCTTCACTTTGAGGGAAAAATAGATAAATTTCAAAAAATTCACCCTGACACTCAAAACATCTTATGTCAATTGTTTCCAGAGTTCCATCATATCTAAAATATTTTTTAAATTATCTTAACCTCCTTATCTTATTTCTTGTTTATTTTGTTATATTTATCTAATTCAGAGGAAGGCATATTGAAGGCCCTCCTTAAAATAGTTTTAGTATCTATTTTCTCTTGTTATTAATGTAATATCTCTTTAAAAATGTGGATGTTATACCATTTGATATATATATATATATATATTCATGTACCAATATAATATAGATATAGATATAGATATACATAGTACTGATATTATATAATTGTCTATCATACCTTTTATCAAGATGTAATTTCCTTTCTTACCTATTTGTATTAGATATAATTTTGCTTTTGATTCATCTAAGATCAATATTGCTACATCTGCTTTTTTTTTTTTACTTCAGCTGAAGCACAACAGAATATGTGTTAGCCCTTTTGCCTTTACTCTGTGTATGTCTTTCTACTTTAAATGTTTTTTCTTGTAAATACTGTAATGAGCACAGTTGTTAATATAATCTGCTTCCTAATTCCATTTTGTAGCTAAGTTCATCCCATTCATTTGTACATGATTTATCTCCCTCCTCTGTCTCTCTTCTCTCTCTCTCTGTCTCTGTGAATCTCTCCCTTCTTCTCTCCCTCCTTATCTCCCTTCCTCCGACTTCTCCTTCTCTTCTTTTTCCTCCTCATCCTATCTAGTTTTTAGTTTATGACCACTGCCTCCCCTAGCCTGCCTTTAAAATCTATCATTAATCCATTCTTCTCTTATCTTCATCCCCATTTAATTTCCTATAGGGTGAGATAGATTGATTTATACAATTGAGTGTGTGTGCTACTTCATACTATTTCCTCTTTGGGGCAGGAAAGTTAAAGAAATCCATAAGCATATTTCACCAGATGTCCTCTGGTGTCTTTATTCTGTCTTTATTCACTGTATTGCTAAGAATAGCTAAGTCATTCACAATTCTTCAACATGCAATACTGATGTTACTATGTACAATGTCCTGGTTCTGCTCATTTCAATTTACATCAGTTCATATAAGTTTTTCCAATGTTTTTAGTTTGTTTGTTTTTTTTTCTGAAATTATTCTGCTTGACATGTTTTATAATATAATGACATTCCATCACACTCATATTCTTGTTTAGTCACTTCCCAGTTAATAGGCATTCCTTCAATTTTTAATTCTTAGACATGATGAAAATATCTGATATAAATAATTGTGTCCAAATAGTGTTCTCTCTCTCTCTCTCTCTCTCTCTCTCTCTCTTTAATTAGAACTTCTGAGTTCCAAACAACAATCAGCTCTCACAGGTTCTTGTTAATTGACTCTAACTCTGGAAATAAGATCTGGGGAAAGAATTTTAGTTTTTTAGTTTTTAAAGAAATTTAGTTTTTAAAAGCAATAACTAATAAAGAAAAACACAATTCTATGCATGGATCAAAGTTTTCTTTTTCTTTAGGATCAGACCTTAAGCCCAAATCACTCTGGCTCTCTTTGACTGACCAACAGTACATCCCAAGTCAAACCCCAAATGGTCATTATTTGGTCCCTGATAAATTCAAAGAGAATATAAATTGGAATTCGTTCCGTTTTGACCAGGGTCTTCTTAGATTTTTTTTCTGACTAGATAAAAAAGGCATTCTTCAACTCAATTTTTTCTTAGCCTTACTTCAGTTAAACTTACTTCAGCCTTACCTGTTAAAGATCTCAGGTCTCTTGCTGTATCCAGGGGAATTTCTGATTGTCCTAATGTGTATCTTGCAACCACAGTTTAGGCAGCTTTGAAGGAGAAAATAAAGCTGGTGATTTTACAAAGTCCTTACTTAGATCCAACTTATTGGTATGCTGTGGCATCTCCTCCCTGATTTTGGGGCCCTCTTCAAGAATAAAGTACAGACAACAATTGGACAACTATTATTATTCATTAAGATTTTTTTATTTATTATTTTAAGACCCTATTTGAAAATAATTATATATGCTTATATAGTGTTCAGAAGAAATAAATACATGAAAACAGTACTCATTTAAATGACAAATAAAGAAATCAATAAAAATAAGCCAGTGATATAGTATTATCCAAAGATCTAGAAAACGATTGATATCATCATTTCCTTCAGCAGATATATGTAAAATCATGGACAAGTCTCATATAAGATTTTCCAGTTTGGATGCTATTGGATCTGAATATTTGGCTACCAGGAAAAATAATCAAATCTAATTTATTAGAGATTAATATATTTACATCAGAGAGTTATCTGAGCAGGCAACTTCTATAGAATATTTGTCTATTTAAACTTTTTAATAAATTGTGAACTATATCATATGCATTTGGGAAGAAAAACAAAAAAAATGCATAGCACAAATGATATGGTATAATATGCATATTCTATTTAGATAGCACAAACCAATCTTTTTTCACACTTATTTTTCTATAATTTTCTATTTTATTTTGCAAAAACTCACTGAAGTCATACCTATAATGAATAATTGATATATTCTAGAACATTCACTTACATATTGAAATTGAAAAATAGTTCTCTCTTGCTTAATTAGCATATACACACATGCATGCACACACACACACACATACCATCTTTACCATCAATTTGAATTTACTCTAACAATGAAGATCTTGCTCAATGGATGATGCCAACAGTTGGTGGACCAGTATGAGTCCTCCCCACGACTTAGTCTGAACATTACTTCAGACTTTCCAACATTTCAGGAAGGTAGTAACTCTTCCCCCCTTACTTTACTGGTTAACATGTTCTTCTTAGGTGATATTTGTCTTTAAGCTTTTGCGCAGCAGGACATTAAAGTGAAAGAAACATAGCTGTATGTGTTCCCTCATGTAGTCAAGCCACATTTATAGAACTTCTGAAACCTTACAGCTTAACTGTAGGATTCATTTTTTTAGACCAAAAATGCTTTATTTTGTTCTTCAGATAAAACTCACACTTTTAGTTGACTTTAATGGCTAGCTGCTTTTCTTTTATTCATCTTCTAGGAATCCTAAATTTTTTTTTTCAAATTTCTTTTCTGGAGGTCTGAGAATTCTACTTTTATAGAACCTCAAACCTCTTTCTCTCTCTCTCTCTCTCTCTCTCTCTCTCTCTCTCTCTCTCTCTCATCTTTAAAAGTTATACCTTAACTGAAACTTGAAATAATAATTTGGGGAACTTCTAACTTTTTCTGAGGAATTTGATTCAATTTTCAGAAGGGGATAGAGCCATAAAATAATCTCCCATGGACATTTCCCCCCATAAACAAAGTTAAAGGGGGAAAGAAATCAAACTATAGCTACAAAATATTTTAGCCGTGTACTTATAACCTCAAAATAAGACAGTAGAGTGACTGCTTATTAACTCTAGAATTTTATTTGAATAAAATTTGACTAAAATTGATCAGTTTTTCAGATTTTAAAAAATGCATATATATATATATATATATATATATATATATATATATATATATATATACATGCATGAATTTCCAGGTACATTTTTGAAATATGTCAGCTAATTCATGTATTGCAACATGAATCCCCAACTAAATACCAAAGTTGAAAATAAAAGGGGAGATTAATAAATGGAAAGTAAGAAAATTATTGAATTAATAAACAAAACTAAGAATTGGTTTTATGAGAAAACCAACAAAATAGATAAACCTTAATTTGATTAGAAAAATAAAAGAATCACATTGCTACTATTAACAGTGAAAATGATTAGCTTTCCGCCAATGAAGAAGAAATTAAAGCAATAATTAGGAGCTATTTTGCCCAAGTATATGGCAATAAATCTGTTAATCTAAGTGAAATGAATGAATACTTACAAAAATATAGATTCCCCAGATTAGCAAAAGAGGAAATAAATTAAATAGTCCAATTTTTGAAAAAGAAATTGAACCAACTATTAATTAATTCCCTTAAGAAAAAATCTACAAGGCCAGATGTATTTACAAATGAATTCTACCAAATATTTAAAGAACAATTAATTCCAATACTATGTGAACTCTTTTAAAAAATAGGGAAAGAAGGAGTCTTATTAAATTCCTTTTATGATACAGATATAGTGCTGATACTTAAATCAGGTAGGGTCAAAACAGAGAAAGATAATTGTAGACAAATGCCTGTTATGAATATTGATGCAAAAATATCAAATAAAATCTTATAAAAGATTTTGCAGTAAATTATCATTAGAAAAATTATTAGCATAATTGAGTATATCAAAAAGAAACTAACAGAAATCATATTATCTCAATAGATGCATAAAAAGGATTTGAAAAAATCCATCACTCATGCCTATTAAAAATACTAAAGAGCACAGGAATAAATGGAGTTTTCCTTAAAATGATCAGTAGCATCTATCTAAAACCATCAGCAAGTATCATATATAATAAGAATAAAATACAAGCATTCACAATAAAATCAGAAGTAAAACAAGGTTGCCCACTATTATCATTACTATTCAATATTGTTTTAGAAACATTGGCTTTAACCTAGTGTTTGACAAATCTAAAGACCCAGCTTTTGGGATAATAACTTACTGTTTGACAAAAATTGCTGGGAAAATTGGAAACTAATATGGCAGAAACTAGGCATTGATCCACACTTAACACCATACACCAAAATAAGGTCAAAATGGGTTCATGACCTACGCATAAAGAATGAGATTACAAATAAATTAAAGTAACACAGGATAGTTTACCTCTCAGACCTGTGGAAGAGGAAGGAATTTATGACGAAAGAAGAAGCAGAGATCATTACTAATCACTAAGTAAAAAATTTCGACTATACCAAACTGAAAAGCAATAAACTGGGAAAATATTTTTTACAGTCAAAGGATCTGATAAAGGCCTCATTCCCAAAATATATAGAGAATTGACTCTAATTTATAAGAAATAAAGCCATTCTCCAATTGATAAATGGTCAAAGGATATGAACAGATAATTCTCAGACAAAGAAAGTGAAACTATTTCTAGCCATTTGAAAAGATGCTCCAAGTCATTATTAATCAGAGAAATGCAAATTCAGACAACTCTGAGATACCACTAAACACCTGTCAGACTGGCTAGAATGACAGGGAAAGATAATGTGGAATGTTGGAGGGGATGTGGGAAAACAGGGACACTAATACATTGTTGGTGGAATTCTGAATACACCCAACCATTCTGGTGAGCAATTTGGAACTATGCTCAAAAAGTTATCAAACTGTGCATACTCTTTGATTCAGCAGTGTTACTACTGGGCTTATATCTCAGAGATATCATAAAGAAGGGAAAGGGATCTGTATGTGCACAAATGTTTGTGGCAGCCCTATTTGTAGTGGCCAGAACCTGGAAAATGAATAGATGCCCATCAATTGGAGAATGGCTAAATAAATTGTGGTATATGAATATTATGGAATATTATTGTTCTGTAAAAACAGGATGATTTCAGAAAGGCCTGGAGAGATTTAAATGAACTGATGCTGAGTGAAATGAGCAGGGCCAAGAGATCATTATATATTTCAACAACAATACTCTATGATGACCAATTCTGATGGACTTGGCCATCCTGAGCAATGAGATCAACCAAATCATTTCCAATGGAGCAGTAATGAACTGAACCAGTTATGCCCAGTGAAAGAACTCTGGGAGATGACTAAAAACCACTACATTGAATTCCCAATCACTATATTTTTGTCCACCTGCATTTTGGATTTCCTTCACAGGCTAATTGTACAATCTTTCAGAGTCCAATTCTTTTTGTACACCAAAATAACGGTTTGGTCATGTATACTTATTGTGTATCTAATTTATATTTTAATATATTTAACATCTACTGGTCATCCTGCCAACTGGGGGAGAGGGTGGGGGGAAAGAGGGGAAAAATTGGAACAAGAGGTTTGGCAATTGTCAATGCTATAAAATTACCCATACAGGCGGAGCCAAGATGGCGGAGAAGACACACGCGTCTTTCTAAGCTCTTCTCTTACCCTCTTTATCAATATTATATCGAGCCTCAAAAATAGTCTTGACTGCTACAATTCGTAAAGATAAGAAGTAGAACAACTCACCAGCCGAAAAAAATCTGCAGTCTCGCCAAAAAAGTTTGGTTCCGGGGCCAGGGGGGAGATCGGCGCAGACTGGGAGAGAAATTAGGTTCTGAGGAGAGTCTCAAACCGAGGGTGAAGGCACAGATCTCAGCACAAGCTCGCAGCCCCAACCCGCAGTAAGGGGCTTTTCCTTGGGGCAGTTGTGATCCTGCACGGCAGGAGGACGCAGCCCGGGTTAGCCTCCAATCTGCGCAGGGGGGAGCTCGGCTTGGGGACATAGAGCTTTTCCAGGGCCGATTTGCATCAGGCAGAGACGCTGGGCAGAGTTTGTGGCTGTCAGCTTTCTGCGGTCTGTGGTCAGCTGCTAATACTCACAGTCCCACAAGAGGCTCCGGCCTGGGCGGTGACACTTTCACCACTTAGTCTCTAGCCGAGGGCAATCGATAATCCACTCAGCCCTACTAAGCAGTTTGATAGCTCGGCCAGTGCTGAATCCACTTCCTGTTGGGGAAGGGAAAACTCTCACCCAGAGCACTCCCATACCTCGAGCTGGAAATCGGTTTACATCTTTCCCTGCTCTGCAGAGGAAGCTGGTAACCCCTTGCCTAGGAGACCTACCCTAAAGGCTTTAAAACATGAATAAAAAGATGAAAAGAACAATCGACAGCTGCTATGCAGAAAAAGAGCAGGTCAGCAACCTGAAGAGACCTCAAACAGCAAAATGCATCAGACGTCCTCCTTACATAATGCTCTCATAAAAGAGACCATTAAAAGTCTCAAAAGAGAGTTAGAAGATAAATGGGAAAGGAAAGAGAAGCCTTACAAGAGAGCAAAACTTCCTGAAATACGAATTGAAAAAGTTAAAAATTCTCAGGAAGTGCAGGGAAACAAAATTGGTGAATTGAAAAATAAAGAACTGCAAGAAAGTAGGATCCGTGAATTGAAAAGACAAAGAACACGCAAGAAAGTAGGATCTGTGAATTGAAAAGAAAATAATCACTAAAAAAATTAGTGAAATGGAAAAAATCCACAGACCAAAACAATACATTCAAAAACCAATTGATATATACAGAAAGAAGTAAAAAGCTATTGAAGAAAATAATTCTTTAAAATTAGAACTGAACAAATTGAAACTAATGATTCATTGAGACAGCAAGAATCAGTCACAAAACAAAAATGACAAACTGAAAAAACCACGAATTATCTACTTGCAAAAAGGGACAGACTTGGAAAAATAGATCTAGGAGAGATAATCTGAGGATTATTGGACTTTCTGAAAACTATGATGAAAAAAAAGAGCCTAGATACTATTTTACAAGAAATCATCAAAGAGAACTGCCCAGATGTAATAGAATCGAAGGTAAAATAGGCATTGAAAGAATTCATCGAACACCTTCTGAAAGAAAACCAAAATAAAAACCCCATGAATATTGTGGCAAAATTTCAGAACTATAAGATTAAGGAAAAATTTTACAAGCAGCCAAAAAAACATTTAAATACCGAGGTGCCACAATAAGGATCACCCAAGATCTGCGCTCTACATTAAAGGAAAGAAGGGCCTGAATATGATATCTCGAAAGGCACAAGAACTTGAGATGCAGCCAAGAATAAACTACCCAGCTAAGCTGAGCATTTTCTTCCGGGGAAGAAGATGGATATTTAATGAAACAATGAATTCCATTTGTTTCTAAGAAAACCAGAACTAAACAAAAATTTGATCTCCAAGAATAGAACTCCAAGAGATGCAGAAAAGGTAAAAATAACCTTGAGAATTGTATTTCTGTTGTGGATATACAAAAAGAATACATGTATAATTTGATTGTACTGATATACATAAAAAAGGGAAGTAGATATGGAAAAGGATGATGGCAGAATAAGGTGAAGGAGGGATAAAAGAGGGAAACCATCCCACAAAGAGGCTAAGGAAACTTATCATATCTGAGGGAATTTAGAGAGGGGAGGAACATTGTGTGAATCTTACTCTCATCAGAGTTGGCTCAAAGAAAAATAATTGACATTTGTTTTAGAGAAAATTCTCTCTCGCCCTCATTAAAAACGGGGAGAGGAAAGGGAAAAGAAAAAGAGTAATAAGGGAAGGAAGGGGGAAAGACTCAAAGAGGGGAGGGAGGGATTATAAAGAGGATAAGTATCGTGATACAAGAGGGGTACATAAGTTTAAAAGGGGGAAAGAGGGTTGGGGGAGGCAAGAATAAGTAAAGCACAATCTGTTATTAGGATGGCAGGAAAACAGATTTAGTAATTCTAACTGTAAATGTAAATGGGATGAACTCCCACAAAGAGGAGGCAGATAGCAGACTGGATCAAAAGTCAGAACCCTACAATATGTTGTTTACAAGAAACACATTTAAAGCAGGGGATGCATAAGAGTAAAAAGTAAAAGGCTGGAGCAAAATCTATTATGCTTCAGGTGAAGTCAAAAGAGGGTAGCCATCCTTATCTCCAGATCAACAAAAGTAAAATTGATCTAATTAAAAGAGATAAGGAAGGTAACTACATCCTGCTAAAGGGTAGCATAAACAAAGAAGCACTATCAATATTAAACATATATGCACCAAGTGGTAAGGCACTCAACTTCCTAACGGAGAAGTTAAGAGAGTTGCAAGAAGAAATAGACAACAAAACTGTAATAGTAGGAGATCTCAACCTTGCACTCTCAGAATTAGACAAATCAAACCACAAAACAAATAAGAAAGAAATTAAAGAAGTAAATAGAATATTAGAAAAATTAGGTATGTTGGATCTTGGAGAAAATTGAATGGAGATAGAAGAGAATATACTTTCTCCAGCAGTTCATGGAACCTATTCAAAAATTGACCATATATTAGACATAAAGACCTTAAAATTAAATGCAAGAAAGCAGAAATAGTAAATGCTTTCTCTTTCAGATCATGATGCAATAAAACTAATTCAACAAAAAGTTAGGGGAAATAGACCAAAAAGTAATTGGAAACTAAACAATCTCATCTTAAAGAATGATTAGTGAAGAGCAAATTATAGATACAATTAATAATTTCACTCAAGATAATGACAATGATGAGACATCATACCAAAATTTGTGGGATGCAGCCAAGCGGTAATAAGAGGGGACTTTATATCCTTAGAGTCTTACTTGAATAAACAGAGAAAGAAAAGATTAATGAACTTTGCAACTAAAAAAAAACTAAAAAGACCAAATTAAAACCCCCAATCAAATACTAAATTGAAATTTAAAATTAAAAGGAGAAATTAAAATATTGAAAGTAAAAAACTATTGAACTAATTAATAAAACTAAGAGTTGGTTCTATGAAAAGCCAATAAAATACATAAGCCTTTGGTAAATGTGATTAGAAAAGAGGAGGAAAATGAAATTAGTAGTCTTAAAATGAAAAGGGAGAACTTTCCACCAATGAAGAGGAAATTAGAGAAATAATATGGAGTTATTTTGCTCAACTTTATGCCAATAAATTTGATAACCGAAGTGAAATGGATGACTACCTCCAAAATACAGACTTCCCAGACTAATAGAGGAAGAAGTAAATTGTTTGAATAGTCCCATTTCAGAAAAAGAAATAGAACAGGCAATTAAACAACTCCCAAGAAAAATCCCAGGACCAGATGGATTTACATGTGAATTTTAGCAAACATTTAAAGAACAATTGGCCCTCAATGCTATATAAATTATTTGATAAAATAGGGAATGAAGAGTCCTACCAAATTCCTTCTATGACACAGACATGGTACTGATACCTAAACCTGGTAGGCTGAAAACAGAGAAAGAAAATTATAGACCAATCTCCCTAATGAATATTGATGCTAAAATCTTAAATAAGATATTAGCAAAAGACTACAGAAAAATCATCTCCAAGATAATACACTATGATCAAGTAGGATTTATACCAGAAATGCATGGCTGGTTCATATTAGAAAACTATCAATATAATTCCATGTCAATAACCAAATTAACAAAACCATATGATCATCTCAATAGATGCAGAAAAGCATTTGATAAAATCCAACCTCCATTCCTATTAAAAACACTTGAGAGTATAGGAATAAATGGACTTTTCCTTAAAATAATCAGCAGCATCTATTTAAAACCATCAGTAAGCATCATATGTAATGGAGACAAACTGCAACCATTCCCAATAAGATCTGGAGTGAAACAAGGTTGTCCACTATCACCGTTACTATTTAATATTCTATTAGAAACGCTAGCTATAGCAATAAGAGCTGAGAAAGAGATTAAAGGAATAAGAATAGGTAATGAGGATGCCAAATTATCACTCTTTGCCGATGACATGATGGTATACTTAGAGAACCCCAGAGATTCTGCTAAAAAGTTATTAGAAATAATCCACAACTTTAGCAAAGTTGCTGGTTATAAAATAAACCCACATAAGTCATCAGCATTCTTATATATCACTAAAAATCCAACAGTCAGAGTTACAAAGAGAAATTCATTTAAAGTAACTACTGATAATATAAAATATTTAGGAATCTATCTGCCAAGGAAAATCAGAAACTTTATGACCAAAATTACAGACCACTTTTCACACAAATTAAGTCTGGTCTAACAATTGAAAATATTAAATGCCTTGGATAGGGCGAGCAAATATAATAAAGATGACAATACTACCTAAACTAATCTATTTATTTAGCGCTATACCAATCAGATTCCCAAAAAACTATTTTAATGACCTAGAAAAAATAACAACAAAGTTCATATGGAAAACAAAAGGTCAAGAATTTCAAGGAATTAATAAAAAAAAATCAAATGATGGTGGCTTAGCTGTACCAGATCTAAAACTATACTATAGAGCAGCAGTTACCAAAACTATTTGGTATTGGCTAAGGAATAGATTAGTTGATCAGTGGAATAGATTAGGTTCAAGGGATAAAACAGTCAACAAATATAGCAACCTAGTCTTTGACAAACCCAAAGATCCCAGCCTTTGGGATAAGAACTTACTGTTTGATAAAAATTGCTGGGAAAATTGGAAACTAATATGGCAGAAACTAGCTATTGATCCATACTTAACGCCGTACACCAAGATAAGGTCAAAATGGGTTCATGACCTAGGCATAAAGAATGAAATTATTAATAAATTAGAGGAACATAGGATAGTTTACCTCTCAGACCTGTGGAAGGGGAAGGTTTTATGACCAAGAGAACTAGAGATCATTACTGATCACAAAATAGAAAATTTTGATTATACCAAACTGAAAAGTTTTTGTACAAACAAAACTAATGCAGACAAGATTAGAAGGGAAGCAATAAACTAGGAAAATATTTTTACAGTCAAAGGTTCTGATAAAGGCCTCATTTCCAAAATATATAGAGAATTAACTCTAATTTATAAAAATCAAGCTATTCTCCAATGAAAATGGTCAAAGGATATGAACAGACAATTCTCAGATGAAGAAATTGAAACTATTTGTAGTCATATGAAAAGATGCTCCAAGTCATTATTAATCAGAGAAATGCAAATTAAGACAACTCTAAGATACCACTACACACCTGCGATTGGCTAAGATGACAGGAAAAAATAATGATGATTGTTGGAGGGGATGTGGGAAAACTGGGACATTGATTCATTGTTGGTGGAGTTGTGAACGAATCCAACCATTTTGGAGAGTAGTTTGGAACTATGCTCAAAAGTTATCAAACTGTGCATACCTTTGATCCAGAAGTGTTACTACTGGATTATATCCCAAAGAGATTATAAAGAAGGGAAAGGACCTGTATGTGACGAATGTTTGTGGCAGCCTCTTTGTAGTGGCTAGAAACTGAAACTGAATGGATGTCCATCAGTTGGAGAATGCTGAATAAATTGTGGTATATGAAAATTATGGAATATTACTGTTCTGTAAGAAATGACCAACAGGATGATTTCAGAAAGGCCTGGAGAGACTTACACGAACTGATGCTAAGTGAAATGAGCAGGACCTGGAGATCATTATATACTTCAACAACAATACTAGATGATGACCAGTCCTGATGGATCATTCCATCCTCAGCAACGAGATCAACCAAATCATTTCTAATGGAGCAGTAATGAACTGAACTAGCTATACCCAGAAAAAGAACTCTGGGAGATGACTAAAACCATTACATTGAATTCCCAGTCCCTATATTTATGCACACCCTGCATCTTTGATTTCCTTCACAAGCTAATTGTACAATAATTCAGAGTCTGATTCTTTTGTACAGCAAAATAATGTTTTGGTCATGTATACTTATTGTGTATCTAAGTTATATTTTAATATATTTAACATCTACTGGTCATCCTGCCATTTAGGGAGGGGTGGGGGGTAAGAGGTGAAAAATTGGAACAAGAGGTTTGGCAATTGTTAATGCTGTAAAGTTACCCATGTATATATCCTGTAAATTAAAGGCTATTAAATAAAAAAAATAAAATAAAATAAAATTACCCATACATATAAACTATAAATAAAAGGCTATTAAATAAAAAGAAAAAAAAAGAAAGAAACATTGGCTTTATCAATGAGAAGAGAAATTGAAGAAATTAAAGTAGATAATTGCAGATGATATAATGGTATACTTGGAGAATCTTAGGAAATCAACTATAAAATGACTAGAAAAAATTCACAACTTTAGCAAAGTTGCAGGGTACAAAAAACAATGTATTCATCAGTATTGCTATATATTAACAACAAAGGTCAGCAGCAAGAGATCCAAAAATAAATTCCATTTAAAATAATTGTAGATAATATAAAATATTTGAAAGCTACCTGCCGAGACAGGAACTATATAAACACAATTACGAAACACTTTCCATACAAATAAAGTTCAATCTAAACAATTAGAAGAATACTAAGTACTCATGAATAGGTTAATAAAAATGACAGTGTTTCCTAAATTATTCTACTTATTCACTGTCATACCAATCAAACTGCCAAGAAATTACGAAGTTAACAATATAATAACAAAGTTCATCTAGAAGAACAAAAGCTCAAAAATTTCAAAAGAATTAATGAAAAAAAAGTTGGCCTAATTGTATCAGACCTAAAACTATATTATAAAACAATATTATCAAACAGTGGTTATATATTGCAGCATGGTTTAGTCGATTAAAAAAAAAAAGACATGAAAGCATAGGGTCAAGTACATCCATTATATATCTAGATATGAGATTCTGGGTAAGTCACTGAATTAGTTCCTGAACCATTCCCTTTTTTATATTCCTTTTTATAGAAGGTAGGAGGATGAGAGAGGGAGCAATCATATAAAGGGCTTGGCTTCAGTGAGAAATGGTTACTTCTTTATCAGAAAATGGAGCAAAAGAAGTGATACATGATGATATCAAGTGATTTCCATATGATAAGGACAAGAGAAGACAGTTGACTATGAATGACCTATTTGTGTGTGTCTAAGTGTATTGGTTTTTCAGATAAAATATATTTTTAGGCTTCTTTTTCTCAGATTTTGAACTACTTTCTGTATTTGTATTTGTATTTGTGTCCTCTGCAGCTACAGCAGAACATGGTATACAGGAGGTATTTAATAAATTAATTTTGATTGCTTAAGTCCATTAGTGGCCAATTTCCAGGGAGAAAAATGCTTCCTCAAACATTTTCTATACTATTTAGTCTTACAGTATGTATAAATGTTTAGATATAATTTTACCATTTCTTTCTATATGTTATATAGTGATGAGGAAATATTTTACAGACATGAAAATGGTGTAACAGTGATGAATAGTGTTATAATTCACAGCCATTCACAAGGAATGTATTTTCTTTGATATCTACTTCCTGTCTGAGGTCAAGACAATATGCTATAACAAAGAGTAGTACTCCTTTAGGCATTAGAAATACTTAGGTTCAAATATGACTGCTAGCATTTATTAATTTAATAATGTTGTTCAAAAACAGATTTTTTTATGTATTTGCTTGTATGTGGGATAGCACCCTACATGCAGAAGTTTCTCAAGAAATAATTTTAATGGGCCAAATAGATGGCCCAATGGATAGAACATCAATCCTGAAGTCAGGAGGACCTGAGTTCAAATCTAGCCTCAGCCACAACACTTCCTAGCTGTGTGACCCTGGACAACTCACTTAATCCCAATTGCCTTGCCCCCCCCCAATTAATTAATTAATAATAATAATAATAATTTAGAAAGGCAACTTGAAATAGATTTTCACACATATTGTAGGTTTATAACACATTAAGACATTAAACAATGACAACAGCAAAAACCAACCTGCTCCTTAGAGGTTTCTAATAAATGTTAAGTGTTGTGGGGTGGTGAAAAGTATGTGGAAAGGGGAAAAGTTGGATCACAATGATGTCTTCTCAAAAAATATTTTTTATAAATGTAAAAGATCATTTTTTGATGAGTATAAAATCAGTTTTGCTTTACTCCCTTTACAGAAAACTTCCCGAGCTCTTTTTCTGACCACTTGTTCTCAGCTACCAGAGCCAGCATGTTTACATCAGTTCAGTTGTTTTTGCCAAATGTCCCACATGGTAGAGAAATTTGAAACCATGTAATATCACATATCACAATAATTCACATACTTTAAATCCTATCTTAATTTGATTGTATTGTATCTTTTCTTTTTTATTTGCTATTCTTTTTCCTCTCTTTTTTTTATTTCCTTCCAATCTTCCTTCTTTCCTAACTTTCTTCTTTTTTTATAATTTATAATTATTATCTCATTTAATCTTCACAACAACTATGGGAAGTAATTGTTATTTTTATCACTGTTTCATAGATGAAATAACTGAGATAAATTGAGGTTAAGTGATTTGTTCACGGATACATAGCTCATAAGTACTGAAGGTTGATTTGCACTCCAATCTTCCTGACTCCCAGTCATACACTATGTAAAGAATAACTGAATATGCTAACTGGTAGCTTGCATCTAAAGTTGATTCTGAGTACTTTATAGTCCAATGCTATTTTGCCTGCTTTTCAAAAAATAAAATATGAAAAATTTGTTGATAATCCTCATATCCAAATGTAAAAAGCCATCAATGGATGATCAGGATATATTTTGCTCTGAATTTTGCTATTCATCCTGTTTCCTCTTAGGAGAATCATTGTCCCTTTAGTTACACTGGTTTCTAACCTCAGATTCATCCCGAATTCCTTAATCTTTTGTTTTTATTATATATAATATAATTTATTTTATATTAATAATTTATATTATTATGTAATGATAATATTAATATAATAAATATATATATTATAAAAACAAAAGATTAAGGAGGATTAAAGATATCATCAGGTAAATAATCAATCGGTTCCCTAAACATGTCAATTTTGTCATCCATGTATCCTCTTCTTTCTATTTATAGGATCATCACTTTAAACCAGGTTGTGATCATATTTTTCTTGGACTGTTTCAAAAGTCTCCCAATTGGTTTCCCAAATCTGAAATTTCATCTCTTCTCATCTAGACTTCTTAGAACCTCTCATTTCTTTCTAAGTTCAGGGACATCTACCCCAAGAATTACTTGATTCCCTACCCAAATTTATAGATAGATAGATATAATTAATATAGTGACACATACACATTTTCTATAGTTACATTTTGTGAATATACTATTTCCCCACACATATAATGTTAACTCTTTGAGAAAAATATTGCCTAACTTTTGAATTTGTATCCATGGTGCCTAACATTGTGCAAGCAATTAATAAAAGTCCAATGATTTATATCAAATAAGTAAGGAATTCACCTTCTTAACTTGCATAAGGCAAGTCAGAAATTGCAACTCTGTTTAAGCTTCATCATTTCACACATATAATATTAAATATGTAGGCATTACTTAGTCAAAAGTTTTTAACTTTCTCTTCTCCACTTTGAATTTTCTTTGGAAGTGTCATCGTAATGTAATCAAGCTTTAGTAGCTTATTAGACATTTCCAAACCAAAGCAGAAATAAAATTTTGAAACAAAATAATCTAGGCTATGTATAGTTGCACACATAAGTGATGCAAATTCTGTTTGTATTAGATAATTCTGACTGTAATAAACCAGAAACAGAAGTCTTAAAAGACATCCCAGATATCTGAATAGAATTTTTAAAACTTATTCCTACCCATTAAGAGGAAGTAAACTCCATCTTAATTTATAACTGAATTTTAAAAGTCTTTAATTTCTAACACAAAGGAAATAAAAGCCTCATTTTTTGCTATCTTCTCAAATGTATATATCAAAGACTATATTAAAGTGATTAATGGCTTCATTAGAGGGTTCACTATTCAGCTATTGGCACATATTTATTTTTCAAAAATTTTTGGCACTGAGTAATTCTTATGAATCTATATTTTTATTAGGAAGAAAGTTGTAATTTATACAATAAAAGTTTTCTATATCTCAAATTTTTAAAAAGAATTACATTCCACTAGGATACTAACACATTGTTGGTGGAGTTATGAACTGATCCAACCATTATAAAGAACAATATGGAACTATGCCCAAAAGGCTATCAAACTGTTCATACCCTTTTATCCAGCAGTATCTTTACTGGGTCTGTATCCCAAAGAGATCATAAAAATGGGAAAAGCACCCACATGTGCAAAAATGTTGTAGCAGCCCTTTTTATAGTGACAAAGAACTGGAAACTGAGTGGATACACATCAGTTGGAAAATAGCTGAATAAGTTATGGTATGTAAATGTTATAGAATATTATTGATCTATAGGAAACGATCAGCAGGCAGATTTCAGAATGGTCTAGACTTAGATGAACTAATGTTAATAAAGCAAGGAAAACCAGGAGAACAATGTATAGAGCAACAACAAGATTATGTGATGATCAATTCTGATAGACATGGCTCTTTTCAACAGCCAAGTGATTCAGACCAGAGATGGAGAGATGCCATCTGCATCCAGAGAGAGGTCTGTGAGAACTGAGTGTGAATCATAATGCAGTATTTTCATTTTTTTTCTTCTTGTTATTTACTTATGTTTTGTTTTCTTTCTCATTTTTCCCCTTTTTGATCTGCTTTTTCTTGTGCAGCATGATAATTGTGGAAATATGTGTAGAAGAATTTAACATATATTGGATTACTTGTTGTCTAGAGTAGGACTGGGGGGAAGAGAGGGAGAAAAAATTGGAATACAAGGTTTTGCAAGGGTCAATGTTGAAAACTATCTGTAAAAGCTTTATTTAACAAAAAGAAAGGTATTAATATAAAATAAAAGAATTGTATCATTTCTATCTCAAAAACACTAACTTCACCAAGGGAATCTTTCCCAAGAGTTTAGACATAATAAGCCCTTAGTCATTGTATAAGTGTTGCCTAAGAGAAAAATCTAGCCTAGGGAAGAATTTAATTTAGAAAGTCAAAAGTCTTCCACTGAATCCAGGGGCAATCACCAGTTTTCTTCATTTTTATCTTATTGTTGGATTTTGATGATTCTGGAGGAAAAAGTGAAGCTGACAACATTGCACAGCTCTGTCTCATTTAAATCCAATTCACATGCAAATCAAGTGTCAAGACATAACCATCATGATGTTATTGACCCTCTGTGAGAATGAAAGATGCGCAATCACAGACAACAAACAAAAATAACAGATATTTATTTGTGTGTTTGTCTATTTACTGGCATCTTTTTTTCTTTGTTCTTCTTTGTTTGTTTAGTCACCAGTCAAAGACATAGTTGTCTTGAGAATATAGTCTAGAGAGGTGATTCTTAACGTTTTAAAAATTTGAGTTTTAATTTTAAAAATTAAAAGTCTTTGAGAGTTCAGCGAATCCTAAACCTCATTCTCAGAATCCTGTTTTTAAATAACTAAAACAAAATATGTAAGCTTACTGAGGAAAATAACTATATTTAAATTTAAAAATTGCCCATTATATTTCATGGATGTTTTAACATCTATCTATGGACTCTTGGATTGAAAAGCAGAGGTTAAGCACCTTTGTTCTAGACTATTCAGATCATATTCTTCCCTGCACTTTCCCCATCAACTTTCCTGATAAATGTCACAATGAAATTAATTTTAGAGTCCTAAGCAACATTGCCATGAATATGTACAAAGGAAAGCTATTTTCCCCTTTGGCATAATTTCATCTTATTTCCTTTAATTCTTTTTTTTTTTTTTTTAAAGCTAATGGGTCTTATTCTCCATTCCTTATAGTTCAACCAATTTAGCAGTTACATGTATTAAAATCATGGAAGAAAAAAAAAAGATCCTTAGCAATCTGAGCCTAGAGTAAGACTTAAAATTTTAAATTCTAAGTATTTTACTTAAGCAGTTTTGAATGAGTAGATGAACAACTGGAGAGCTTCAACAGAATGAAAGACAGTTAATGTATTTTATTGTTTCAATGATGTGGTCTGTTGTACAAAATCATGTGTGAAAACTTCCTTATTACCATCAGCATACTGATATTATAGACATGAAAAATCACTCATATGAATCTGTGTCTGGTGGCTTCTTGTTTGTTTTACTGCAAGCAGCATTACTATTATTTTCCTTGTCACATAACATTTGGTCACAGTTAGCCTACTTTCATGATTTTATCTTCTTAAATATTATTACTACTTCTTCATATCATATTTTGAATTGGTAGAGAGTAAATGCATATGTTCTACAATTGTAGTCACTGTAATTAGATCAAGATAAAAATAAAAAAAAACAAAAACAAAATGTTTCATTTAACGTGATAATTCTCTTCCCTCTTGTTTTATTTACAAGTGTTTTTGAAATTCTATGGCTCATCAATTTTTGGGTCCCATGAGGAGCAAAAAGGCAGATTCTCTGATCCCTATGAACTCTCAGACTTCAGAAAAAAAGAAACTGTACACCAAAGAAAAAAATAAAAAAAAAATTTCTTTATTTTTCCCAGGGCCTTTGACATATGCAATATAAAACAAAGTAGTTTGAGTGTGTGTGTGTGTGTGTGTGTGTGTGTGTGTATTCCCAAATTCAGAAACAGATACTCACTGAGCTGAGTTCATTCTGCAAACTATTTACCCCACATCATGAACTGGTAGAGAGTCTGAAATAATAGACTTAAGGACATGACACAGGTTTACATCAAAATCATCTTCCCATTTTTTTTCCTGCAGAATCCTAGATCCTGGCTAAAGAAGTGTCCTTGGGCCTCAACAGGCAGAATAGACACAATCCACAATTATAAAATGTCTAGTGAGGACTGAAACCCAAACGCACCAATCCATGTTTTAGGAAAAGCATTTTCTGCCAGTGCTAGGAAAGGCAAGCTCTGAACATTTGGTTCAAGTAGGCTTTGAACTGCCAGTGTCAGACTACAGAGCTAAGGAAATAAGAGAATATAATAGATCACTAGACTACTACACTGTGCATCTGGTGATCTATGTAGCACTACACAAAGCCTGAGAGAATATCACATCATCAGTTGGAGGCAGTTATGATCACTTAAAAGACAGTTGGGAAAGACATGTTCACTGATGAAACATGAATTTGCTTGTGTATAAGAGGCTGAGATACTTTGAGATGTAGCCTTAAAAGAAAACACAATGGGAAATTGGGGGAGAGGGTGATAAAGGGGTAGGGAAAAAAGTCAGAAGTAAATGATAAATAAAACAAGGGAAAAAAAAATTAAAGTACAAAAGATATCAAAGTGAATAAATTTCAAAGACATTGAAGGAGAAAATAGTGACAAAAGACAGAAATATGACTCTACGTCTAATAACTTCAGGCATCTATGAATAAATACTGCAAAATGAAAGGATGTGATCCAATTCTTGATGACACAGGATACTGTGGAATTTGAGGAAAACATGGAACTAGAATATGCTTGTTTCTGTGTAGTTGAAAGAAAAAATGAAAATTATGAGAACAGAATTTATATCCTATATAGAAAAAAAGTAAAATGGAAAAACTTGAATTTGCAATGAAAATCGTCAACAAAGAAAGAAAGCAATAAATTGGGAATGCAAGTACATAAAAGTTAAAGTCAACCTAGAATAAGAGAAAAAACCTGAACATTAAAAGAAAGCATGTTCACTGTATAGTGAACAAAACATACAAATTCAAAGCAGAATGTATAGTGGCAACATAAGGATTATAAGTCTCTGGAGTTAAGGATAGGGGAGAAAACATCATGAAGGAAATAATAAAAGAGAAGGACCCAGAACTTTTCAACGTAGGAAATTAAATGAGAGGTTCTCTAATGATTAATACTCCTTTATTTGAAGAGAGATGCGAATGGTACAGTGGATGAGGCCTGCTGCATTTGATGCCTGAAAACTCTACTTGTTTTGTGTGTGTTGGAGGGGAGGGGATTTGAAATTCCTTGGGCCTAAGAGAAGTATGAGAGAATGCAATCAAGAAAGATATCTTCATGCAATCTTGGGGTGGCAGTCAATAAGAGAGGCTATACAGAAGTAGAAAGGGATAATTGTACAATATTTCAGAGTCCGATTCTTTTTGTACAGCAAAATAACAGTTTAGACATGCATACTTATTTTGTATTTAATTTATACTTTAACATATTAAACATGTATTGGTCATCCTGCCATCTAGGGGAGAGAAGGAGTTGGGGGAAGGAGGGGAAAAATTGGAACAAAAGGTTTGGCAATTGTCAATGCTGTAAAATTACCCATGCATATAACTTGTAAATAAAAAGCTATTAAAATTAAAGACAAAACAAAAGAAGTAGAAAGGGATGTTTCCTACTATGTGGCAGTACCCTCTTTAATACCTTCAGTGATAAACTTTGTACTGAGAGTAGAATTAATGGTATAAATCTTATAAGGCAATGACAAAAAGAGGCAAGATGGTAGAGCCTAGAATGAATATCTTGGAAGCTTTGATTATATGAAGGATATAGAAAAAAGCAAGAAATCAGATGATTGTAGGGCCTAGAGTAATCTGAGAGGGTGGAAAACAAAGAGAGTTAAAGATATTCTTTTTGGAAAGGAATATAAAAATGAAATAAAAAAAACAGATGTACAAAACTGGCAAAAGAGGAGGAGAGGAAAGGGAAATCTACCTGAGAGGGGAAAGAAATATCTAGGAAGATTTAAAAGGAAGAATAAAGGGAAATTAACAAACACAACCCTAAGTGGAGAAGAGTGACAAATGAGAAGAGAAGATCAAAATAATATTAAGAGAACTAAATGGCATAGGGCCATACTAAAAAAAGATTAAAGTAAAGTAATAGAAGGAGCATAATACCGTGTTAACAGAAGAAAATTGAGCAGAAATTAAAACTGCAGAAAATAATTTTAGAGATAAATGTAGGAAAATGTAGGAAAACTTATTAATTTAAATGTGAATGGATTAAATAAGAGAACAGAACAATAACAAAACAGCTACAAATCAGATTTTTTAAAAAAGCAAACCTTTATGGTCTATTATTAACAAGAAACCATTTAAAAAACAAAGAGAAATGAAAAAGAAAACTGAAGATAGAAAAAATATATAGCAAATGAATAAAAAATTGCCACCATGCTATCAAAGCAAAACTAAATATTCAAAAAATAAACAAAAAATGCTGAAAGGAACCAGAGACAATGAAGTAATATCAGTAATAAACACATATGTTCCATAAGACTTCACATCTGAATTCACAAAGAAAACAATATCTGAACTTCAAGGACACATAGGCATTAATAAAAGAGTGATAGGAGACTTCAATATCCCTCTATCAGTTGTGGGTACAACTGGCAAAAAAAAGATAAGCAAAAGGGAAAATGTGGAACAAGAAGTTTCTGGAGATAATACAGTTTAATACTGTGGGCATCTACTTCATAGATTGTGTGCCCACTTTCTACACTATGATTTAATATCATTTTGGAAATGTTAGTAATAGCAATTAGAAAAGAGGGGGAAAAGTAATATAGAGAGTCAAATAAAAAAAATCTATCCTTTCGCTGATGATGTGATGTTTATTGGGAAGATCCCAAGGAACCATCAATTAAACTAATGGAGACAATTAATAGCTTGAGGAGATTTGAAGCTACAAAATCAAAGCATTTTTATATACTAATTACAAAATAAGAAAAAAATAAAATAAATGGAAATTTCATTACAAATAAGTAAACAATGCATAAAACATATGGAAATTAATCTTCTAAAGAACACAAAAGCCTTGAATAAATTCATTTACAAAGATCTCCTTAGAGAATTAAAAAATAGCAACAACAAAACAAACAAAATGAAGAATTGATGGAAAATCCAGTGCTCATTACTGTTGTTTAGTCTATCAGTCCTATGTGACTTCCTGACCACATGGATCTTACATTCTATGGAGTTTTCTTGGCAAAGATACCAGATCCCTTTGCCATCTCCCTTTCCAGTGGATTAAAATTAACACAGGTTAAGTTACCTGGCCAGGAATCCAAAACTTTTAAATGACTGAGGTCAGCTTTAAACTCAGGACTTCCTGATTCCAAGCCCAGTGCTTCATCCACTCAGTCACCCATCTACATTTTAATGCCAATCCATGTCAATATAATAAAATGGCAATGATGCCAAAATTAAATTTTACCTTTTTTTCACCTTTTTTAGGTTATACATGTATATGTAATTTATTACATATTCATGAGTCATGTTAAGAGAAAAAAATCAGAAAAAAAATCATGAGAAACAAAAAACAGAAGAAAGAAGCAAAAGTAGTATGTTTTATATTTCAGAGTCTGATTCTTTTTGTACAGCAAAATAATGGCTTGGACACATACACTCATTTTGTATTTAATTTATACTTTAATATATTTAACATGTATTGGTCATCCTGCCATCTAAGGGAGGAGGTGGGGGGAAGGAGGGGAAAAATTGGAACAAAAGGTTGGCAATTGTCAATGCTGTAAAATTACCCATGCATATAACTTGTAAATAAAAAGCTATTAAAAAGTAATATGTTTTCATCTGTGTTCAGTTACCATTGTTCGCTCTCTGCATGGAGATGGCATTTTTCATCCAAATTGTTTTGAAATTTCCTTGGATCATTGCATTGCTGAGAAGAACCAAGTCTATCATAGTTTTTCATCATGCAATCTTGTTGCTGTGTACACTTTTTTTCTGGTTATGCTTGCTTCGCTCAGCAACAATTCATGTAATAAATTTTACATTATGTGTTATATCAATGAAATTGGCAACAGTATTCTTTATAGATTGATAAAATAATAGCAAAATTCATTTGTGAAAATAAACTATGGAAAACATCAAGGAAAATACTGAAAAGAAGGATGGAGGGAAAACAGAACTTCCACACTTCAAACTATATTATGAGGTAGGAGTCATTGTAATCATCTGATATTAGTTAAATAAAACAATGGAAAGACTAGACAAGGAGATTCATAAACAATAAAATGTAAAAAAGTCAGCCTTTTATAAAATGGAAAACATCAGCAACTGGGGAAAACTCCATATTTGACAAAAATTGATGAAGAAACTGGAAGACAGCCTGACAAAAATTAGACTTTGACCAACACTTCCCATTATAATCCGAGTTTAGTTGGGGAGTGGGGGATATATTTTTATGAGATATCGGAAAAGATTTCTTCTTAACCAGACAAGAGATAGAAGCAGTTACAAAAAAAAAAAAAAAAAAAAAAAAAAAAAAAAAAAAAAAAAAAAAAAAAAAAAAAAAAAAAAAGATAACTTTGCTTCCTTGACATTGAAAAAGTTTTTTGTAAAGACAATAATGTTTCTTTCTTTCTTTCTTTCTTTCTTTCTTTCTTCTTCTTCTTCTTCTTCTTCTTCTTCTTCTTCTTCTTCTTCTTCAAGCAACTGGAGTTAAGTGAGTTGTCCAGGGTCACACACCTAGGAAGTGCTATAAGTGTGTGAATCAACATTTGAACTTAGGTTCTCCTAACTCCAGAGCCCATACTCTATAAACTGAACCTTGTTCTAGTTGAGCTGACAATATTTTGTCTAACAAAAGAAGTACTTGATTTAGAAAAAATAATCATTAGGTTAAATTTCTCTGACTATAGTCTGTTATGAAAGCTATATAAACAATATTTATAAGGCAATCATTCACTAACAAATAAAGAATATATAGATAAGGTTTTCAAAAGAACCAGAGTATTCACAACCACATGGAAGAAAATAATCCAAAGTAATTAAAAAAAATGCAAGTTCAAACAACTCAAGTTTCACCTTTCATCCTGAAAATTGGCAAAAAAAATTGAAAAAATGAAAACAGTCAATACTGGATTTGCTGTAAAAAGATGGATACATTAATATATTTTTGGTAGAGCTGTGAAATAATACACCCATTTTAGAAAGCATTGAAATTATGCAAATAAAATGGCTAAAATGTTCATGCTATTTGAACTAGACTCAACATTACTGAGTTTCTCTTTCCTTGGTAATATGGGATAGCACTCAGTTATTTATTGGAGGTGCAGGGGAATGATACATGATATTATAAGAAACAGAAAAACAATAAAGAAAAAAACATGATTTAAACAGACATTTCACACAAGGTTCTTTGAAGGTTCATTTTCCTCTTAATGATTGTTTGATTTTCTATAGTGATGGTCCTGATTGGTATGAACTTTTCCTCCATATTTTGCATCTGAGATCACGTTGTATAAATGTTTCCTTAGATAAATTATCCTGGAGTTAATAGTTAACAGTAAAACAACAAAATAATTATTTCTCATATATTAAAGTGATTAACTAAGATATGGTTTGGTATTCACAGTGTCCAGATCAATTTTCTGCTTTTTTTTGAAGAATATTTAATATTTGTATTTTCTTCAGTTACATGTAAAACAATTTTTACATTTGTTTTAAAAACTTTTTTTTGTTTTTAAAATCAAGTTTTCTCCTTTTCTCACACCCCTCCAAACCTCATTAAGAAGGCACATGTAAAGTTATGCAAAACATATCTATAAAAGTCATGTTGTGAAAGAAAACATAACCTCCCCCAAAAAAGAAATACTTAAGAAAACGAAAGTTTAATAAAAAAAAAAAAAGAGCATGCTTCAATCTGTATTCAGAGACAACCAGCTCTTATTCCTTGATATTGGTAACATTTTTCATCATAAGTCCTTTAAAATAGTTTTGGATCATTGTATTGCTGAAAATAGCAAAGCCATTCATCGTTGATCATTCCACAATATTACTATTACTTTTTACACAGTACTTTTCATTTTGCTTGAGTTCCAAGTTTTTCTTAGAGCATTCTGCCCATCATTTCTACAGTTATCCCATTATAATCACATGCCCCATTTTATTTGGCCATTACCATATTGATGGGCATTCATTTAATTTCCAATTCTTTGCCCTGAGGAAAGAGCTGCTATAAACATTTTTGTGTACATAGGTCATTTCCTTTCTTAAAAATCTCTTTGGGTATTCAGGCCAAAAATAGTACTGTTAGGTCAAAGGCTATGCATGATTTTATAGCCCATTCTTCATATCTTTAAATAATTTATCAACTTTAGAATGGTTCTTTTTTTTTTTTTTATAAATATGATTCAGCTGCCCATACATTTGAGACATGAGGCCTTCATCAGAGAAACTTGCTTCAAAATTCTTTTTCCAATTGCTACTGCTAACTGTATTTCCCATTCATTCTATTCTCTCTCTCATTTCTCCTGACCCTCCTCAAAAGTGTTTTGCTACTGACTACTTCTTACCCCAATATACCCTACCTTTCTTCCTATACCATCTTTCACACCTACTGTCCTGCAGGGTAAGATATATTTCTTTGCCTATCTTGATAGTATATTTTATTTCTTCTTTAAGACAATTCTGATGAGAACTAGATTCATTTATTTTTCTTAAGTTCCCCCTCTTCCTCTCCATTTTAAAAGCTTTGACTTGCCTCTTTAATAGCAGATTAACATATACCATTCCACCTCTCCCTTTCCCATGTTCCCAGTAAATTCCTCTCTTTCCATTTATTTTTTAGATATTATTCCTTCATATTCAACTCACACATGTGCCTTCTGTTCATATATATACATATATATATATATATATATATATATATATATATATATATATATTCTAGCTCCATTGTTGTCAGAATATCGTTCCAAGAAACTGCTAAGTCTTGTGTTATTTTAACTGATCTCACTATACTTGCTTTTTTTCTTTCTGGATGCTTGTAATATTTTCTCCTTCATCTGGGAGTTCCTGAGAGTTTTGTTTTTTTTTTTTTTTTTGGTTCTGTATTGATGGAGTCTTTCAATTTCAATTTTACTCTCTGGTTTTAGAATATCAGGAAAGTTTTCCTTGATGATTTCTTGAAAAATTAAGTGTAGGCTCTTTTTTGATCATGGTTTTAAGGTGGATCAATAATTTTAAAATTATTTCTTCTGAATCTATTTTCCATGTCAATTCTTTTGGTTTTATTTTATGGTTTCTTGATTTCTAATACAGTCATTAGCTCAACTCTAATTTTCAAGGAATTATTTTTTTTTAGTGAGCTTTTATACCTTCTTTCTCATTTGGCCAATTTTGCTTTGTAAGGCACTTTTTTCTTTTTTCCTTTTACATTTCTCTCAATTTTATTCCCTGTTTTTTTGTCTCTTATTTGATTTTCAAAATCTCTTTTGAGCTCTTCAATGGCCTTAACTCAATTTTTCTTTTTCTTTGAGGTTTTGGATATAGGAACTTTGACTTTGTTATCTTCTTCTGAGTATGTGTTTGAGCTTCCTTGCCATCATAATAACTTTCTATGGTCAGAATCCTTTTTTTCTTTTCTGTTCATTTTTCCAGCCTATTATTCTTCTTTTAAATTTTTGCTAAAGTAGAACTCCATTTCCAGGCAAGAGAAAGTGCACTCTCCCGGGCTGTTTCAGAGATCCTTATCTAGGGACCTGACCACAAACACTTTTCTGCCCTGGAACTATGAGAAGGGTCCCTATTTCATTGTGGTGTAAGTTCTATTGTACTAAAAGAGCAAAGTCCTCCCCAAATGCTAATAAAGAGAATTATCGTAAGATAAGGCCCCTCAGAAGCTTCTGCTACTACCTCTACCATCCCAATTCCTGGCTTGCTGGTTGCCCAAGGTTTCCTCACTTTATTAACAAAGCTCTCCTGACAACTTTCCAAGTGGTCCTTGGTATGTCTGGGGCTATAAGTCTAGAAACCACCATTACTGCCAATGATTCAGAGGTCGAAGGCCCATTCTGGCTTTGCTGCTGAGGGAACTGAGGCTGGTGCTGGTGCTGCTCTGTGTTTGGCCTGCACTGGGGCTGTGTGCTGGATCCTACTCTGGTGGCAAAGACCTTTTCTGCTGCCCTTCTAAGTTGTCTTCAGCAGGAAAATGTTCCACTACAATTTTTGTGTGCTCTGATGCTCTAAAATTTATTTAGAGACATTGTTTAAAGGAATTTGGAGCCTTTGGGGGAAGAGATTGGCAATCCCTGCCTTCACTCTGTCATTGTGGATCTGCCTGTTCCCATTTTCTTAAAGAAAACATTCATGTCATGTAAATGTGGGGTTTAGATATATAGAGAAATCAATTGGTCTCTAACTATGTATAGATAAAAAATATGTTAGGTAAATAAATGTGCATATCTATCTATATCTATTATATGTACACAGAAACACAGAAAGATATGGGAAAAAAATGAAAGAGAAGAGAGAGAGAGAGAGAGAGAGAGAGAGAGAGACACAGAGAGAGAGAGAGAGACAGAGAGAGAAAGAGAGAGAGAGGCAGAGAAACAGAGAGAGACAGAGAGACAGAGGCACACACACATACACAGAAAAAGAAACAGAGAGGCAGAGAGATACAGAAAAACACACACATACACATAGAGAAAGACAGAGACAGAGAGAGTGCATGTATTAAAAAAAAGAATGGTCTCAGGTCCTTATATTTAGCTTTGAACTTAAAATTAAGCTAGTGGCCATTTAGTCTAACTTCTCAATCTACAAAAAAAATAAAATGACAAATAGGCAAATTACATAACTTAACCAAAGATCATACTCATAAGTCCTAGTTCAAACCCAAGTCTTCTCTGTCCATTGTCTGTACTCTCTCCTTGTACCACTCATTACTTTGGAGAAGTTTGTTTAATCTCTTTGCACAATGTTTCTACTTCATTCTCCAAAGGTTATTGGTTTTGCAATTATATTCATGTTATTCTATGAATCATATTCACTTACTTCATGCCATATAGTTGACCCAGAGGTCTTAATGTCATCCAAGTTCCATAGGTCTATGGCATTGTGGTGTATTACATTTTTTTTTCATTGAAAATGTTCTCTCAATGAATTACCTATAGTATATTGATATCTTTGAAAGACTATTTTATATCTCTACAGTACTTTTACATAAATCATTACTCTTTTGATAATTATTTTCTTGATTTCAAATCAAGTGTGTCTGTAATATAAGTGGTATAAGAAATGCCATTCCTATTTTGAGGAAACAAAGACATGAAGAGGTTAAATATCCTGCCCAACATTAAATAACAATTAGATAAAACTGGCTGACCTAAAAAGCAAATTATCTAATTCCAAGTACAGTGCTCTATCCTTCTTCTCGATCCATAAAAAAATTAAAAATAATAAAAATGTAATTAAAGTCAAAAGTATGAACTGATGGGTAAAATTTTATATCCAAAGAAGAGAACATTATTATTATCCTCTGTGAAACAAAACAAATGAAACAAAACCAAACAACCAAAACCAAACCAAAACAAAAAAGCCCTTTTATTGAGTCTCGTAGAAATTTATTATGATTGGAAAATAAAGTTACAGTCACCTACTAATCAATTGAGATACTATACCATATAATACACTATATACTCTATATGCCATACAAAATATTGAAAATACACATCCCTAAATAATTATCCGTAGCTTCTAGATGTTTACACTTTTTGGGAAATATAACTAACAATATGAAGGGAAAATGCTCTCATTGGTATAATAATTTGATTACTACAGAAAAAAAGATGGACCAAAAAACCTAGAATTCTTTCAAAATATTCTTCTCTGCACATAAATTGCCTTCTTTTTCCCAAAGCAAGCAACCAAAACCTTTAGGAGGACTATTAAATTTTTCTTTTTATTCTCCTGTGGCATTGTGAAAAATTAGGCCATGTTTGACCAAAGGTAGAAGGGCATATGTTCTGCTACCTTTTATAAGTATTAAATAGAACTTCCATCTAAAAATGATCAAATTTAACTCTAAGCTTAGAGGGCATAAAGTTTGAGTAGATCTTAAATTAAATATATGTCCTCATCTCAAACCAAGACCTTTACAAAAGCAAGAATCTCAGATAAACCATAGTCTTGTCAGACAAAGATTTTTTTTGAACATAGTATAGAATCAGAGTAGGAGAAAAGATTTGTCAGCCTCAAGGGGTCCCACAGGATTTTCTAGGTGACTTTTACAGCTCCTTGTAGAATATGAATTGGAAAAAGAATATTTTTGTCAGGAATTTTACCTGTTTCATCACTAATATTAAGCATATTTACAATTTGCATTCATATTCAAATACATAAATATGGAATTAATCTGACAAGTTGAATTTTTCAAGTTGTTAGAGAGATGGGAGGTAAACACTTCTCTTGAAAATGAAAATAGTATTTTTTTTCTTGCTAGTTATCCTTTATTCCTTTGAAACAATCCTTAAGGGATGTAGAAATCTTAATAGATCTCTGGATATTTTTCTGGACCTGGAGATGTCTATAGATAGCTATTTTGTGCAAATTTCTCTTAGAAACAGATCATAGAGGTGTAGCTGCTGTTCAAGAAGAGAACAAAGATCTCAATATAGATGAAGATTCAAATTCTAATTCAGAGACCTAAAGCTAGAAAGAACCTAAAGTAAGCCTATTTTTTTCCTTTATACTTAAGGAAGTTCAAAAAAAGTGTTTTGCCTTAAGGTCTTCAAATAGTCAGAACCAGAGGTCAGAATTTAAATCTTGGTCTTCTAATTCCAACGGCATTATTTTTTTCAATCTACTTAATAAAGGAATCATGACAGGAATTTGTGGCTGATGATGAATTGAAAGTAACTTCACAATCTAGCTCCTAGTAGCCTTATTGTACTTATAAAAACCAAACAGAATGAATCAGGAAATCAAAGTAATGTTTAAAACGTAGTGATTGTGTGTAATTATTGACATAGGAACATGGACAAATTTCTCTAACACCATGGAAGTACCTAATGGAGAGCTATCTGTTTCATTCTGTGTTTATCATTTTTTAATTATGACATTGATGGCCTAAGAATGATGCAAGATATATCTTTTTCTGTGTTGTGTATAAGTGGAAGCTATGGTTTATAGAGTTACAATTTAGTACTGATAAATTCTTTCAAGGCAAGAAAGTCTATTAAAATAGGAAGTAAAGTACAGAACTGAAGCTTTATAAAATTGAGAAAATATAATTCTCTGAGGAAAAAATACAAATAAAGAAACTAAACAAATTGAAAATGTAGTATGAAATTATTTTAATCCTCGGAGCCATAATCCCACATATTTTCTAGTCAGAATTAAACTATTGTAAAAGCAAAGTTAATAAACTCAAAGCTTCTACCTGAAAGAACTTGCTCAACCAACAATGACTGTGCCTGGAAATATTATTTTTGGGAGGTTTCTCCGAAGGCTGGTTTCTGAATTTAGATTCTCCACTAAAGTGGATGCCTTCCAATCTTTAATTTTCTATGAGTGAAGAGAATATTTTATTCACATGTAAAAATATATCACAGATCAAATTTGTAAGTGATAGTGAATGAAAAACATCAATCTCATGAACAATCTCCTGTTAACCTTATTGTGTTCTGTAAAAATCCACCTTTTGAATCTTTGGTTCAAAAATATTTCATTAACCAAAATTAATTTTATTAACCCATTAACAAATGGAAGATTTGTGTTGAAATATTTTAAATACTAAAGCTTTCATTTTTGCATGTTTATGCTTAATAAATTATTAATATTTTTATCTTTGACCAATTTAAGGTCTAGTTTAAAGCCATCTGTACGATCTCCATTCTCTTCCTTTCCTATAATTGTTCTGTCCAACATTTCTTCTTCCTACCTATCTTTATAAGTCTACTTAAGTATTTCTTTATCACTGAAAGCTGTTTTTGATTTTATTTTTGCCTATCCATTCAATTTATCTTTCGCAAAGTTACCAAAAGATTTTTCTTCAGAACCATGTCTGGGTATATCTATCATTTCTCAAAAATGTTTAATTGCTCCAAATTACTTAGGAAAAACACATATTTCTTAGCTGAGTATTGAGTGTCTCCACAATCCCTTTCATCTATCTTTTTTTCCTTATTCCATGTTTTTTCTCCTTATTAAACTTGTAAACAACTCATCCTAACTATATGATTGTGAGTCCCTTGAGAGTGGGGACTCACTCTCTGAGACCCTCTCTGAATGGGGACCCCTTATAGGAGAGGAGTCTTTTGTCTTGCTTTTATATCCACACACTTTGTATATATTCTGATACATAATATAATAAATGTCACCAGCACTTGATCTGTAACATGAAAATACATTCTTGTCTTTTTTAAATTGAGAAATAATGCTATTTATTGAAAGTAATTGTCCTGAAGAAAACCAATAAAGCAAAAACTTCAATAAAGAGTGCCCAAAGAAAGCAGAAAATCAGGCCATAAGATCTTAGATTGAGATCTAAAAGATCAAAGAGGCCACTGAGCCCAAATTATTGAGGCACAAATCCTTAGAATGATTTTATTAGAGCCATAGTCAGGATATATCTAAGAAAAAAATTGAACCCAGGTCTTCCAATCTACAAATATAATACCTGTATAGCATGCAGTGCTTTTGTCTTGTACACCTAGGAATAAAATTTATGATTATAATAATATTCGCAATAGTAAAAACTAACATTTATACCTCAACATCCAAATATGACAAATTAATCTCATTTGATTTCATAGGAATCCAAATAAGGTGTAGTCTTTTTTGTTTAAAACTAAATTCAAGATTGATTTGGTTCTCCTCTGCCAACTCCCATTCAAGTCCATTGGCCTCTCTCAGTAGAGCTTCATTGTTTGAATCTGTTGTTTGGATTTTGTTGATCATGGAAATGACTAATGCCTCTAATCTAAATCTTTCTCCTAACTTTGGTCCCTCCTCTACAGATATAATGATATCTACCCTGACTCTTCCCTTTCTCTAAAAAACAAACAAGCAAAACTATACAATTATGCGTGTATATCTATATCTATCTACATCTATGTATCTATCTAGGTATCTCTCTATTTATCTATCTACCACATCTAATCTATATAGGGTAAAAAAAATTCTGCTATAATTCTATGGGTCCCTTACTTAGAAAGAACCTAGACTATTCTAGGAAAGATCCTTGATCAGTCAATCAACTAGCATTTACTAGTTCTTTACTATGTGTTCCCTGCGAAACAATAACAATCATAAGAAACAATACCTGCTCTCTGGGAACACACAGCATCATGGGGGAATCAACATATGAAAAACTATGTAGGAATGAGACATCCAAGATAAAGCGGGGTGGTCTCAGAGGGAAGGCATTATGACTTAGAAGGGCTAGGAAAGACATTTTGCAGAGGCTAAAACTTTTCATAGTATTTGAAAAATATCTAGGTTAATTAAGAAGCAGAAAAGTGAGAGCATTCCTTTCCATTGGGGACAGCCAACGAAAATGCTCATTTAAGTGATCTTGTCTTGGTTGAAAAATGGCAAGTGGATAGGGTAACTGCATTTTACAAGGATCAATTTAGTAGCTGAGGAAAGGATCACAAATATAGAATTCTCTAATCTTACAGTATTATAACCAATGAAAATACATTGGTTTGAAACTTGGGCCTGAACTCTAATGAATGTGGGCCAGATGGTTTACTTTACTGAAATGTTTTATCTTAAAAATTCAGGATTTATTTGTACTGGGTGATTTCTTAATTTAATAAGGTTTGACATCCATGATGAGAATGAAATGATCTAAAAATAAATTGATCACTTCTGTCCCTAGATGAACTAGAGGGAAAACTGAAATGAATATGTTAGCGTGAAAGCTTCTAGCAAGACAAAATAGTAAATAGTTCAAGATATTAGTGTAGAACAAAAAATTTGGGACCTATCAGCCAACAACAATCAGGGTCAAGATAATAGAGGGAAAAGAACATTTCACAATATGAATTCTGATCACATCTTCTTTCTGACTCTTACCTAGCTTTTTGATCAGATCCATATCTATAAGAAGCATTACCATTTTGCAAACTACATACATTTGCAAGCTTAAATGCATTTTTTTCATTGATCAGGTATTACTTTTTCACCTCTCCATCTCTCTACTCACAAAGAAAAAAACAAAGAAAAATTTACACTTACTCCTACTAGGTTCAAAAGATTATAGATATTACAGATGAAAGAGAACTTAGAGATCACAATTTGAACCTGAGATACATGAACTTTAAAAAAATTATAACTATGTCAATGCATACATTTCTTGATAATCCAACCAATGCATTTTATTTTCTGTATTTAAAACCTTTAATATGACAAAAGGTAAATAGGTCTCAGCAGACTGACAAAGGGGTCCATGACATAAATCAAATGGTAAAGAATTCCTGAGGAAAATTCATTAATTTAACATGTAAGTAAATTGAGTTATAGGGAGGCTAAGTAACTTGCCCCAAGTTAAAAACTAACTAAGTAATAGGAGAACTGGGCCAGACTTGGGACTCTGTTATATTCAAACACAAAGCTTTTATTTTGACTTTATACTTTCATTACAGTACTCGAGGCCTCTTGAGATGACTTATATAAATGAAGTTCTTGATATAGAAAGGGATATTATATAGATATATGAACAGTATTGAATAAATGAATAGAATAATAAATATCAGAATAAACTGAAGATTAATCCTTTAAAAACTATTTTTACTGTCAACATAGTGAAAATCATTTGAAGATGCATTTTCTGCATTACAAAGCAGAGTATATTTATCATATCATATGGACCATCTGTGAAACCCTTTTGCCAAACATAAGCTATTCCTCATCTTGATTATATGACCAGCCCATTTCTTTTTCTAAATGTAAATATCATTGATAATGTGTTTTTGCCACTATTTTAATGCAAGTCATTTTAGAAATAATTTGTAAACTATTTCTATTTTGTTTTCTTTCCAAGATCTTGGATTCTTCATAACTAACATAACTAACAATTCATACAACAAACTCAATGAATTATGAATACATATTTCATAAATTAGATTAACTTCTTAACTCAGAAACAGAACAAATAAAAAGGTTCTACCAGTTTGCATATAAGTGAATCCACATTACTTTTTGTATATTTGTATTGTTTCTCCTAAGAATTCACATAATTATATATATACATGCATGCACACATATATATGTACATGTTTATATTTCCCTAACTAGAGTTCAAAATGTTGTTGCTACTTGAAATGGAGATTAACATGTACTTTCTGTCAGTTTTGACCCCTTCAGTCATATTTCTAACAAGATTACTGATCCCTTTAGTCATGTTTCTAATAAGATCCTTGAAATGAGATAAGAGTAGAATACATTATCATTAATGTTACAGAACTATGGATGTTTAAGTTGAATAATGAAGGTAACATGAGTGAAAGTATCATATAATGAAATGGCATTAACTTGGAAGTTGTAAGATATGGGTCCCATTCCTGACTCTATATTTAGCCACAGGACCATTAATAAATCACTAACTTCTCTGGATCTTAATTCTCTTTTAACTGAAATGATTAAATTTGATTTGTTTATCACTAAAGTTCCTTCCAGGTTCAAAATTCTAATGTTATCATTTGGGTTAAAATTATTTCTACATATATTTTAGTTATTTCTTTTTTTTAATAGAAAAAGAGCTAAGGCTCCTTAATATATTTTTAATGACAGATAGCTGAAATTTCTCCTTTATTGACATTTAATTGTCTAGGTCTTTCTACAACTCTTTATAGCATGATTACATTGTTGACACTGTTAATTTCACTATCTTTTGAAATGTTATGTTTCTATTTTCATACTTGTCAAAGAATTTTATTTAATTAATATATATATACATATTCATATATAATTTACATTTTCAATATTGTGATTATGAATCATTATCAAGATTGAAATCTGATAGTTTTATTTTATTTTCAAGATTTTTCTTTAAAAGAGGAACATATGACCATGATCATATGTTCTCAATTTTTTCAAATACCATATAACCTCTGAAAATTATTAAATTCTTTTCACAGACTGAAAATTTGGGAGAGAGATAAAGAGACACACAAACACAGGGAATAGCTGAAGGGAGAGAAAGACACAGTTATAAAGATACAACAGAGAAAGAAATGGAGAGATAGCAAGAGACAGGAGATTAGACACATACACAGAAAAGTGATTTTTGAATACTAAGAATGCAAGTGATTTTGCTGCTTTGTATTGCTGAAGAAAATTTCTAACCTGATAAAATAAATGCTGTCACTTTTGTTTTAAGTATCTAAGATAGTCATCTATGACACTTAACTAGTAAGTCACACAGTTTTAATAAAGATCATTTGAGGAAAAAAGGAAAGTGTTTTTGTTATCAATAGTGTAATCACCTGACTTAAAAGATGAAATAGCTCAAGAGTTTAGGTAACAAATCATAATTCTAGCACAGGAAGTATGGTAGACTAGTAATGGGGGGACTTGATTATCTTGACATCATCTGCAATGCTGCCAAGCGCAGAGAAACTAATAATTTCTTGAATTGACAACAATAATTCCACTCCTCAAAAGGTAGGGGAACTAACCTGGGGAAATTTTGTTCCAGATCTAATTCTTCAAGTACTAACAAAGTTAGTTTTTTTTGCTGGGATGGAAATGATAAAGACTTTTGTGATAAGTGAACATTATTCACTAATGTTTGTAATATAGAAACAGGGGGAAATCTGACAGAGTCTAACAAATCCTTGATATCTTAGATGAACAAAAGGATTAAAGGAAAGGATACATGATCTACTATCTTATTGGAGAAGTTACTCCAGGAAAGATGAAAAATTATCCAAAGGGTAATTGTAATTGTGAACAGCACAAACCTTCAAACTTGAGAAGAAATCCCTTCATTTGATTTTTAGTTCAAGCTATCATGCACAAAGTAGGAAGCTAAGTACCTAGTTTCCAGCTGTGATACTGGAAGGGTCAGTAATATGTGTTAATGAAAAGTGTTCTAATTAGCTAGGAATCAGAAGAGTGTGGAGCTGGAAGTGAGGGTTCATGCAAAATAGCAACATCTCATTTTTCAGTCTCTTTTCTTTGTGGCTTGAAGGATGAAGAACTGGATTATGGATGGGTATTTTTACTGGACCCAATCTGCCCCAAACAGCTCTGAGATGGCTCATTTTGTTTATTCATGACAGTGAATTTGTGAATTTCAGAAATCATTAAGTCCCACAGCAACTAGAATAAGTGGTGGGGTCCACCAGGGCTAGTGTCAGTAGTCACAACAATTGTAAATTACTGATTAGAAAACTTGTGATGAACTTGCCCAGAGAGCAATCTTGTGAGTTTTAAAAATTCTGGAAATATTGCAGAATGGCCAAATGACCTGCTATAGTCACACCAGTAGCAGATTGACCCCTTAAGCCAAGATATGGGACTCCACAGGGAGAACAGACAAATAGAATGAGTCATCTGTAACCAATGCCAAAGCATACAGTGAAGAGAGAAAAGGATTTATAAAACCAAATTTACAAAAAGAAGAACTCTTTGTCTTTTGTTTTATCTTCCTGACTAATTATTTAATATTTTATTTCATGTTTGAGCCCATTCTCCCAAGAACCTTGTAAGATGAAAAAGCAGAGTTCATTTCCAATTTGAAAGAAATGTTTAACGCCAACTGTTCTTATTTTTTCAGTTAGGCAAATCCATTTTCTAAAAGATAATTGAGTTTAACTAGGAAAATGATAATGGAGAGCACATCCATACAGAGTTTTTGAATGACAGTACTGCAAAAAAAATAAGCCTCTTAAAATTTACTCCTAGAATTCTGAGAAGAGAAAGACTCAGTTACCCTCTGGGTAACTCAAACTGCGACTATTACTGTCAGTAAAAAGACTTTTCCTGAAGGAATGCTACACAAAGGAAAAAAATGATTTTTATGAGGAAGACAAATAGGACTTGCCATATGGAAGAGGGATTAGACTTTTGTTAATCCCTGGAGAGTAAAATGATAATTTAGTAAAAGGCAGATTGAGGTTTCATATCAAAGGGGAAAAAATCTCCCTAAAAACTAAAACTATCAAAAAATGGCCAAAGATACATTTGGAAGCAATAAATTTGTACTTATTGTTGGCCTTCAAAAAGTGAATAGGTGACCTCTTACTAATTCATTTTGTTCTAATGACAATTTTTTGAGGGAATAAGAAAATATCGAATGACATAGAGTCAAAAAGAACTGAATTTATATTCTATCTCAAACATTCAGTAGCTGGATGATCCTGAGTCACTTTATATCTAACATCCTCGGTTTCCTCATTTGTAAAATGAGGAAGTTGGATTGAGAACCATCTGAAGTACATTCAAAGTTTTCATTTGTGAGCTTAATTTCAAATTCTATGATTCTTTCACAAATATTTCTCTGTGTGTAAATTTATATAGGGATACTCATACACATGTACATTTCTATATCACATATTATATATTTAAGATAAATCAGAAGAGGTAAATCTTTTAAAATATTTCTTCAAAATGCATAAAATAAGTAGTCAAAGAATAAGAACAAAGTATTCTCAAAAAGCTTATAGATTATCAGTAATAATATAAAATATTGCTCTAATTGACTAATTTTAAAATTTGTATTAAAGCTTTTTATTTTCAAAATACATGCAAAGACCATTTTCAACATTCAACCTTGCAAAATCTTGTGATCCAAATTTCTCCCTCCTTTCCTCCCACCCCGTCATCTAGATGACAAGTAATCCAATATATGTTAAATGTATACAATTCTTCTATACATATTTACACATTAATCATGTTGTACAAGAAAAATCAGATCAAAAAGGGAAAAAAATGAAAAAGAAAACAAAATGCAAGCAAATAACAACAAAAAGAATGAAAATGCTATGTTGTTGTGATCCCCACAGTCTTCTCTCTGTGCTCAGATGTCTCTCTTCATCACAAGATCATTGGAACTCGTCTGAATTACCTTGATGTTGAAAAGAGCAACAACCATCAGAATTGATCTTAGTATAATATTGTTGCTGTAAACAATACTGTCTTGTTTCTAACTCACTTCACTCAGCAACAGTTCAAGAAGTCTCTCCAGCCCCATCTTAAATCATCCTGCTGATTGTTTCTTATAGAACAATAATATTCCTTAACATTCATATATCATAACTAGTCAGTCATTCTCCAACTGATGGGTATTCACTCAGTTTTCAGTTCCTTGCCACTACAAAAAGGGCTGCCACAAACATTTTAATATGTGAGTCTTTTTTTTTTCTTTATTTATGATTTCTTTGGGATACAGGCCAAATAGAGAATGTGATGGATCAAGTGATATCCCTTTAGGGATAGTTCCAGTTTGCTCTCCAGAATGATTGAATCAGTTCACAACTCCACCAACAATGTATTAGTGTCCCAGTTTTCCCACATCCCCTCTAACTTTCTTCATTATCTTTTCCTGTAAACTTAGCCTGAGAGGTGTGTAGTGGTACCTTAGAGTTGTCTTAATTTGCATTTCTCTGATCAATAGTTATTTAGAACATTTTTTTAATATGACTAGAAATGATTTCAATTTCTTCATCTGGAATTTGTCTGTTTATATCCTTTGACCATTTGTCTTCCAATTAACTAATGGAAACAAAAATACAAAACAGAAAAAACTGAAGTGTCACGTCACAATCAACAAACTGACAAAGGTAATAAAAGAAAAAGTTAATAATGGAAGGAATGTGTGAGATTTATTTAATAGTCTTTGACCAGAGTTTCTGCTGCTTTGCACAGAGCCCCAAAACCAAACAAAATCAAAGATAGGAAATATATGCATAAATATATATATGCTTATATGCACAGAAAATATCTCACATATATGAATGTTATATGTATATATTTGTAACTTACATTACAAATATATACATATAACATTCATATATGTGAGATCTTACATATGTATATTACCATATATTCATGTTAACACATTTTTGTGAAATAACTGAAATAAAATGTTCATTATTTTTAAGTTGTACCTTATACTGTGCTATGTGATACTTATATGATATTATTTTGTGTTATAAAATTAATGAACATAAATTCTTAGAAACACTGAGATACTTATTTGGAATTTTATAAAAGCAAAAAAATAGAACAAGAAAAAACACACTTGCACATATAAAGACAAGCAGAGAGAAACAAAGAACAACTTCTGGGATGACATGTTTAAAAGAATAATAAAATAAATCTAAAAAAGTAATATGACAAATTTAAAATCTGAAGAAGACATGAGGAAATACATCTATCTCATTTCCTTGGAGACAAAATTTTAGGTGGCAAAGGTTGTATGCACTGCCAAATTTGGTAGATATGTGCATTGGTTTTGCTTTACTGATTTCTCTATAAAAAGGAAAGAAAATTTAACTAAGAATTGCAATGGCCTTGGTATAGAAAACAAAGTATCAATAATGGACAAAACTAAGCAATAACAAAACTTTAAAGTACCTCTGTAAAAATACTGGAAATTCCATCCTGCAGTTTATAACCTCTGCTGGCTCCATTAATTATTAATTAAGATTCTTTCACAGGAGATATCCCTATGACAACACAGTTTCCTCCAGCTCCTCTATTTTTCATTCACCTTGGGAAAAATAGAAAAATTTAAAATAGTCAATCTTTTGCTCTTCAAGGAAGTGTTCTGTTATACTTTATTTATAACCCATGCAATTTTTTTTTGTTGGGTGGGGGGTATTTCAGAAGTCTATATAGTGGTGACAGAGCTGAATGGTAATTAGGAAGCCTTCATTTAAAAGTCCTTATAAACTGATTATTCAACTCTTTTGTAATCTCCAATATATACAGTAAAGAAGAATGGTCTGGACCTTTTTAAAAAAATCATTTTTGATAGAAAATTATTATCTTGCATTGAGAAATGTTTTTCTGGGAAGGAATGCTTGAAGTAATTCTGTTTATTAACAGCTGGAGAACTAAACATCACACTGCTTAATCTTCAGAGTTGGAAGGAACCTCAGAATCTATCTAGTTCAATTTGTATCTGAAGAGGAGACTACACTACAAAAAAGTACAATATTTGTTCATATCACTCTCCTTTTTTTGAATAACTTTAGTGAGGGGAAACCACTATCTTCTGAGATAATTTGCATTAATATAGTTCTAATTCTTTAGGAAGGCATTCCTTAAATACCCTGTTTCTATTTTAAACACCCCAGCTTGTTTAACTCAGTCCACATATTATAGCTTCCACTCCCAGAGCTCTCTTTGTCTGGACATTCTCCAATTTGTTAATGTCCTTCCCAAAATAATGTTACACCCAGAACTGAACACAATGGCCCAGATGTTTTCTGAGTGCTGGGCAATGATTGTTGTGAGCTGAGTGCTTAGCTGTGATTGCGAGAATCCTTACTAAGGCAGCCTTGTCTAGTATTTAAGGTAATAACGCCAGTGAAGGCCTCTTGCCAGCAGTTAGCAGCTGTCTGTGGTAAGATCAAAAGACTACAGCTTCAGGTATGTGTTGATTTTTTGAGAATAAGGTGTATAGGAAAGCACGTTACTTTTGTTAAGCGTGTTACTTAAATGTTTTTAATGAAGTGCCATAACCAGAGATAGAGCATACAAGTTTTTGGTGGACACTTGTTCTCAGTTGCTTATAGAGTGGATAAATTTACATTTAAAGTGATCAGGGATGTGAGGTTTTTCAAAATATTGGGAAAAGGCATAGAGCCAAACTCATTATCTTTGCTTGCAGTGTTTAACACCAAACATAAATATTAAAGGAGCTTGAGTGTTTCAGTCACTCCCACAGGCATAACCCATCTGATTATTAGTGTCCCCCATGCTCTGTCAGCTAGTTCCTATCCTGAGTACAGGCCAGTGTTGTCAAGGTAATAGCAAACTAACCGTTTTTGTCTCAGCTTATCAGAAATGGGACAGTGCTTCAAGTACAAATGGTTTGATTTCCACTCAAACACTCTTTTGCAATGACTACTGCAAGCAATTAGAAAATAACTCAGTCTGTATTCTACTTTGGGTGCTTGAAACTAATTTCATAACATGGACGATTTATTTCAGGTTCGTATTTAAAATAAATTATATAAGGAAATGTTTTAAAGGAGTACACTATTAGAGTTCACCTTAAGGGTTTCTTTTTTGTTTTAAAGAAGACCCAAAAGAGATGTCATCATATTATAAATAAAATGTGTAGCTTGGCATTAAGAAGTCTACAATTCAAATACTTCCTCTGGGGCTAAGGACTTGTGTGATTTTTAACATGTGACTTAACTGCCCTGTGCCTCAGACAGTTCCCTAGAATTTATCTGTTTCTGTATTTTGTTCTAGGGAGTACTCACTGGGATTTTCTTAACATGATATAAGGAATATGTGAATTAAAAAAGAGAGACCAGAAACTTGTTTTTCATTGCCCTAAAACATCATGACAGAGGAAGTTTTAATTTATTATAAAACTTAGGTATCAGAACTGTATTAAAAGAATGCAAGAAAAAAGGGCAAGATCAATTAGGGAAATGCTTGAATAAAGTATACTCTTATGAATGTAAGGGATTCTTACTGTTTAATAAGAAATAACAAACTTGAGGAATTCAAATATATCTGGGAAGATTTGCATCTTATGATAATAGTGAAATGAAGAGGACAACAATAATAATAATAACAACAACAACAAAAATTAGAACAATAACAAAAAGACAAAAACATAAATAAAAAAAATCACTAAAAGAAAAGTAACTTCCAGGTTACTGAAAAACTAGCAATGGTGCCTGGAGAATGTATAATCAAATACATTTTCTTCCTCTTGCTAGAGAGGCAAGGAACTACAAGAAAAAAAAAAAGATTAAAATTTGCCATTTTAAATTTTCTGACTTTAATATTCTATAATATACATATAGTGTAATTAAAGAAAATATTTTTCAATGGGTATGCATTTTGTTTCCAGTTCTTTGGTACCACAAAATATATATCTTGTGCCTCTCTATGATTTCCATGGTTTACATAACAGTAGTAAAAGTAAAATGTCTGGGAAATATTTTTCTCTTTCCTAACACAATTCCAAATTGATATCCAGAACAATTTCACAGCAATTGATTGTTAAAACGAAAATTCTATGGTCAGGTCTTTGTCCTGATAAAAGAGACAAAACTTAGGAAGAGAAAATTAAAATGAATTTTTAAAAAGTACAACTGAAACACATTGGTGAGATGGGTAATTCACTTGCAGGTGAAGATGACATTGGTCTTGTGTAAAGACCAAAGGACAAACAACATGCTTTAGTAACTGATTTTACATACTAGACAAATATTTTCAAATTCAGAAAGAAATAGGCCATAAATTAATGCATAAAGATCTCAATGGGTTGTCTATTGATTTAATTTTAAAACATTCTATCTGTATTTTACTGTATTTTTATTTTTGTTATATTTTCTCCAATTACATTTTTAATGTGATTCAGTAGAATTCAAGAATGTTTCATCCATGATGTGATTGCTTGTACCATGTTTGGCAACTTTGATCTAGATTATTTCACATCTCTTTCTGTCTCAATCTGTTACTATCTATATATCTACTTCTGTTTTTCTCTACAAATAGATAGACAGATAGATAAATAGATAGATACATATATAGATATAGATACCCTACCTATAATATATATATATATATGACCCAAGGAAAACTACTTAACATCATTCAGCCTCAGCTTCCTCATTTTTAAATAGGTATAATAATAGCAATTGTCTAAAAGGGTTGTCTTAAGGATCAAGAGATATTTATGAAAAGCTCTTAAAAGTACCATGTGAATACCAGCTATTATTATTGATTTATTCTTATTTGTGGATTTTTAAAAATATATATCAGGAAAAGATTTAATATTAAGATAAAGGGATTAAATTTTTCACATGTTTTAAATCATGCTTAACATAATATTCTAAATATAACATTAATGATTCCTCACTGAATAGGCCATACAGGAGGCTTTTGAAAAAATATTTGTAAAATAATGAAATTGTTCCATCCAGAAGAAAAATGTCATCATGATTTTTTCTAATTAAGCTGTCCTTTGGACACAGGTAGAAACAGAATGCATGGAAAAGGAGGTATTCCCTTCTTGCCCTCCTCTTCTTGTCTCATTTCTTATCCCTGAGATACCCTCTTCCAACCTGTTCTTTCCTCTCCTTTCTCCAATTAAGAGTTGGGACTGGATCTTTTACCATACAGATTTCCACCTTCTCTGCAAATACAATATTAGAGAACTGTCTAAAGCCTTGAAAAGTTCTGTAATGTGCCCAGGATGATACAGTCAGTAAACTTGAGAAATGGATACTCTGGTATTGAGGACAGTATATATATATATATATATATATATATATATATATATATATATATATACTATGCCTGATTCGATGTTCATTGTGTCTAACTAGTCATTAAATACATATATATGTATGTGTGTGTGTGTGTGTGTATGTGTATACACTTTTTGTCATATCCTCTATCTTGCTGGGACATCTTAAAGATATCTTGTTCTTTCTTTTCTAGCACTTAATTTGACCGTTCTTTTTGAAATCAGATCTCAAACCTCTGCCAAGGACAAAAAAAAAAAAAAAAAAACACAAAACCATGGAGAGGTACTTCTGAGAGACTCACCTCCACTTTTTCTGGATGAAGTGTTCCAACTTTCACAGTTGAGATGACAAAGTATGGCAGAGAGATACACTGGTACACCTGAGATAGAACAGTGATTAACAATGCTCAATTTTGGTCACCTACACATTTTTAGTGATGTTTTAGTGAGATTCACCCTGGCTACAGTTTAGATGCAGAGAAATGTCTCCAGGGCTTAAATTTTCCATTTTGAAAAAAGAGGTGGGGGGTGCAGGGGAGAGAAAATGAATGGTAGTTTTCCTGGAGTCATCTAGTTCATCTGAGGACTCCAAATGGTATTCCAAATTCCTGCTTCCTATCTGGCTCCCTTAAGAGGTTCATCTGAAATGAGCATCTGGTTTATCAATGAATAAAATGATAGTCCAGCCCTTTTCAGCATCTTGGCGATAGCTGGTGAGGAAAGGGAAGAACTGTAGCAATAAGCAATGAGGGTGGAATTCCTTACCCACCCACTCAACTGGGGGAAGGGGTTGGAGTTCTCTCTGAGAATCTTCTTGACCCCACTTTTCTCTAGGGTTATAGCTTCATTTTTACTCCACTGGGTAAATAGGGTTGAACTTTACCCTGAAGCCAGAAGTGAGGAGCCCTAAAAGAAAGGAGAGGTGTAAGGTTTTTATTTTGTTTTGTTTTGTTTGTTTGTTTTTCATGAGAAGATCCCGGAAGATGACCATGACCGGGCCAAACCACAGTTTATATGAGGTTGTGGACAATTCTACCCCTGGTGGAAGAGTTATTTTAACATAGAATCTCTTAAACCCTAATAAAAAGTGAAACCCAAGCCCATGGAATAATATGTTTTCATGACGTTCTGGCTATTATCTTCATATATTGGAAAAGGGACAAGACCTGGCAGGGCCTTTCTGGAGATTTTTGGAGCTAGAAGAATCAGCAAGACTACAACAAAGATCCTGCAGACTCCACTTGGGCTGCACCCATCTTTCTTCTCCCCCTGGTAATCCCTGGCTTCCAGCCCGCCTCCCTTTTGCAATCTCTTCCAACCTCCAACCTGGGAGATCTGGGAAGTTTGGGAAATGAGGAATCGGGACCTTGCAGGCCAGGCCAGGCCAGGCCAATTAGGAGCATAGAACTCCCCAGTAAGAGGATTGAGAGACCGGGAAAGAGACTCTTCCAGACCTTGCCTCCTGCAGCACCGCGGTGCCCCCACTCACCATCCTAGGGCAGCGCTAATTGTTGGAAAATGTCTCTGATGTGGAGCCTAAAATCGGCCCTTTATGTCTTCAGTCCCAGATCCAGGTACTCCCTGAGCGATTGTTTTTATTTGAATCCTTAATTGTCTAGAACGTTAATTCTGATTTCTTCAGAATTGGTTAGATTTTTTTCAATACTTGGGTCAGGATTCTTTGCTCTTAAGACAGCATCTGGAACAAAATAAATGTTTTAATATTAGTTGATTAATTCATTCTTGTATTCATTAACAGGACTGATGAGAACAATTTTTGACAATGACCATGAGAAGGCTGAAGCAGGAGATGTGTAGGGTTTGAGCTTGGTCAGACATCAAAGACACCAAGATTATTTGCCAGTCATCTAGACTTCGGTTGTGCCACTGGACTTTCATGTCTTTGAAATTGAGATTAAGATTGATGATTTTGTACAATTCTGCTTCATTCAAATCCAATTCATGAACAAGTCAAAATATCACCTATCATGTCATTAGTCATATTTGAAACTTGTTCTCCCGACATTTTGTTTTTGTTTTTTCCCTTTGTAAGACAGGATAAGTAAATAATTTGTAATTACAGAATTCTGGATTAAGTTTGTATTGTATTTGTCCCAGAACATAAGTCTTCTTGGCATTAAAAAAATAGTAGCTCATATATTTAAAAAAAATACTTTAATGAAGTATTTTCAGCACAACAACTTTCTTCAAAGCATTTTGTATATATTGTTTTGCTTTTTACAGAGGAGAAACTATGACTCAGAAATGACTTGCTAATTTGATGTGGGTTCAACATTTAACTATGAAAGAACAACTGGGCTCAACTTCATTTGAAACAAGGACAGATTTGTACAAACCCAACAGAAAAATAAGAATAACAAAACTCATAGAGGTTGTTCTAATGGCCAAAACTACAATTTACAATCACAGCCAAATTGTGCTGTGGTGACATTTGGGAGCTCAATTGGGACTATGAATAGATTACAACTTTCCACAATGCTTATTTTGATTTTTACAATGAAATGTTTAAAAGTGTCAGGGAAGCCTTGTAAGATTTGGAAAACCAGGAGTGCACAGTGACCAGTGTGGGTCAAAGGAAAATAAAACATGCTGTTCTCTAGGTTAGTTACTTTGCCATTTGGCAAGTACTTAGAATGTATCTCTAGTGAATGGTCAAGGCTGATTTCTGCATTTGCAAAACTGAGTGACACATTCAGAGTCATGAAGAGACCAATAAATGAAAACCTCTGCCCCCTTCACAGAGAGTACAGAGGGTACAATGAGTGGTTTCAGGTCATGTTGATAGACTGAAGAACCTTACATAATGGAGCTCAAATTGAGCTCTTCACTTTCTTATAAATGAATCTGGGCAACTTCCCAGGTTATTATTGCCTTTATACAGGCAATATCACTTTGAATGGTGAGGCTGAAATTGGAATCTGGACAAAATTGCTTGCTTGCTTTACCAATGCAAAAACTATGGAACTTCACAGCCAACCTGCCTTCTATAGTATGAACAACTTCTGGTTTTAAGGAAAGAATACAAAATAGCTCCAGGCTGAAGGTTTTCAAGGTTTTGTAGAAACACTGATCTTCCTGCAAAGCCCCATGTCCAAGGGCTTATTTAATGTGAATACCAAAAAGATGCTTTTTTCCAGCTAAAGTCAGTTATTTGAACAAGATTTATACCTTTCCTTTCTGACAAGGCAATGGTGAAATGGGTTTTAAAAGGAATAGAGACAAGGCTGACTGTCTAACTAAATATTTCATTTAAATAATTTTGAAAACTCTCGAATCAATTTTTGAAATCCCCAAACCAAAGGTGATCACTTATTTAGATCCCAAATTATATTTTTAACCTGTATTTTAACTTTGCTTTATTCTGTTGACTAAGCTAAATTAGAATTTTCATAGATAGAGATCACACACACATATGTATTTATATGTATATATAAAAATATATTTTTTCATCACTTACTCGTGTCTATGGAAACACTGTTTCCCCTGTGTTTTTATGTTTCCATCTCTCTCTGATCTTCTGTCTCTTTCTATGTGTATATATATATATATATATATATGCACATACATACATACATACATAAAAACCAAATTATGTATAATTTATATATATATATATCCACACATATATGAAGAGTTCACACAAACACATGCATATATGTGTGTATGTGTATATGTACCTGTGTATATGTGTGTATGTACATATATATACACACGTATACATGTATATATTCACACATAGACAAAACATCTTTACTTTTCACCTAAGATCCTTGTTTAGTAGTATTTTTTTCAGTCTAAACCTGTGTTTTCCTGGTGTGGAAAACTCCCTATTGAGGAACTCTCTATAAGGAAATTTCCTCTATGAAATAATTCTGTATCTGCTCTGCATTTAATAGTCATAAATATTTACCTGGGTCACTATTCAGTGACAGAACTTACACAGTAGATATTATAAAATGTGTATTCACTTCCTTCCCATCTCCCCTTAAAATATAACTAAGCAAGGAACCAGGTATCTCTGAATTGAGGGCAATTCTCAATCCATTCACTACTCAATGCTTTTACTTTTATTCATTTATTTTTGGAAATTTTTAATGCAAAATTTAGTAAATAGAATAATTTTGCCTAGAAATTACTACTTTTAAAAGCTTTTGACATATTACCATGGAAAAAACCTGTCGATGTTATCCTTGGTATTGCCTTTTTTTGATCCTGCTAGATAAGTTGAGACATTTATTTTTTCACATTTGAAGAGAACTTGATTCTCCCCCTTTCTCCCCACAAATCTTGTTATGAATTCATTCAACCCTTTCAAGATTCTTATGTATCAAGCTTTATTTTTTTTGCCATAAATAACGTTTTTGATGCTTGAACACTCAGATTTTTTCCTCATTTATAAACACTGATCTTTGAAAAAGTTGCCACATTCTTAAGTCATTGGGAAGCAGGATCATGGGATGTGGGTTACCTGGCACTACTAAGTGAGACACTTGCATGGCATTGGCTCCAGGCAAGTCAGAGAATAGGAGGGTTTGCCCTGAGGATACACACTAATTTAAGCTTGCCTCCTGTGGCCAGTGGTTCACTCCCTCTTGACAGGAAATCTATGAAAAGCTCCTAGGAAGACAAACTCTTTGGACTAAGGTCAGAACTCAGTCTTTTCATTTCAGAGCAGTAATCTCCAACCAGAATTGTGATTAAATAGCAAGAAAACAAATGATCAGAACCAATTTTTCCTACCATGTAGAAAAGAAAAAAAAAAAGGAATGAAAACTGCAGGGCTCATTGATCCATTTACTAATTAAACAAGTTGTTGAACATCAATCACTACTTCACAGATTGTCAGCTGAAGATAATTTTAAGAACTTCAAAATCCAAATAAATTTATTCAATGTTAGGTTCCCATTTTAAAACCTTGTATTTAGAACAAAAGAATTTTTTTCATATGTCTATTAATGCCAAGAAATGGGATGAAACCTTCATTGTATGCTCTTAGAACTCTTAAAATATGTATAAACTCAAATCTTTATGCATTCTAGCACTTAAAGACAAGTTTGCAAAAATGTTTTCTATTTGAATAAATAGAAAATGCTTCAGGTTTCCTAAGTTTTAAATTTTTAGAAAATCTTATCAAGAATAAAGCAGAGTAATTCCAATTCTAACAAATGTTAATGCTGTTAAAAAAGATAGGCAATTTGAGGATTAAAGTAAAATAGCATTTTATTGTGAGAAAATTATTATAAAATTGTCAGTCTTACTATTTATCATCAGTTCTGAAAGGTATCAAATGATGAAAGGGTTCAATAAATATACACAGTAAGTTTATTTAGTGGCTCTCCTTTGGAATTGTCCTCCTTAGAAGAATGATGTTCCAAGTAATGATATCATTATGTCAGCTAATAGTGATTAATCAGCATTTTTACATTATTCCCAGAAATTTTGAGTTTTTCAAGATAATACTTCCAGGATTATGGAGAAACAATTCACACATTTATTGGAAGAAAATAGTTGGTAAATACTCCTAAGTCACAGCCAGCATAAGAAATGAAGAGAAATGAATATATGCTTCAGGAATAAAGCAGTAGAAGAATCATTCCTCATTTCCCCTAATTCTCCCAAAACAAATAAGTGTGATTTTTCATCTTTCTACTCCTCTTTTTTTCTCTTCTTTATCATCTCTTTTATTCTTCTTCCTTATCTCTGTCTCATCTATCTCTGTGTCTCTTTTGTCTCTGTGTGTTTCTGTCTCTTTTACACATACACACACACGTACAAACTCACACATACACAAAGATTTAATAGACAATATATGATGTATGACATATTAATATTACAGTTACAAGCTTATTATTATTTTTAAATAAGAAAAATAGAATTTCATATCGAAATTCACATAATCCATAATCACTTATACTGCATTGCAATATTTATTGCAAAGAGAAAACAGTTTACTGTGTTTGATGAATAGCAGAAGAACTAAAGTCAGAAAAATAAGAAAAATAATATGATCAATGCCTGGATTGGGGGAGAAGTGGATTCCTATACCAAAAGCAGGCTCATTTGCCAATTAGTGAAAAACACTTATGCCCTCTCTATTCTCATGAGAGTCATAGCATATCAGCCTTGTAGCCTTAACAGGAAGTGAAAGGAAGGGAAACTGACCATATGTTGACTGTTGCTGAAATCCTATACTTTTTTCTTGCTTGAACAGAGGTATAGTACCTTTCAATAATGTGTAAAGAATATTCTGTAAACATATAAGCATGTGAAAGGGATATGGGCAGTAATGAAAGAAATTAGAATTTTAGAATTTGAAGAGAATGTTTGTATGTGTAAAACAGACAGAAAGAGATGGAAAAAGAAAGTGAAACAAACACTGACAGAAACAGAGATAAAGACAAAGGGCTTTATTTTGACTGGAAGCAACATGGATTAATAAAGAGAATTCAAAACTTATGGTCCTTCAAAATTTATGATCATCAAAATTATTATTGTATTTATACTTAACCAGGATCTTAAAGATTGTTAAATACTATTAAAAAATCAAATTAGTTCCTCAAAATTGCTATGGTAATTTTTTGGTCATTAAGTCATGTCTGACTCCTCATTATCCTATATATTGTCCATGGGGCTTACTATTTACTTCTGCTGTACTTTGGAAGTAGAAAATATTATTTCCTCTATTTTACTGATGAAGAAAAAGTCTCAAAGTAAGACAACTTACCCAAAATCATACAACTTGTAATTGCCTGAAGGGAAATTTAAATCTAGATATTCCTACCTTTGCATCTAATATTCTTCTCTCCTATACCAAAGAAGACTTCTTATATGGTAGGAAGGACTAAGTTTGGAAATGGCACTAAAAGAGTGAGAATTGCGGAAATATCTTAATCAGGATGATCTTCCAAGCTATTTAGGTCTGTAGGTGAACATGTATACCTATTATTTGTTTACCAACAGATCTGAGAAGTCATTTATTATATTATTGTACAATTTAAAACTTTTTATCCTTGAATTCATTTAGAGAATTCAACCATATAGAGATATTCAACCAATAGGGAACAAAGTTTTTTTTTTTTTTTTCTTTCTTAATTTGTTTTGTTTTATCTTTTTATACTTTAGTCAAGGAGTTTATTAGGAACTCTTAGAAACACCAGTTCATCGAGCCAAACAGATGGAGACATCCTGTTTTTTTTAAGAACTTAGATCCTCATTCAATGAACATAATATTGGCTAAATCATACAATATTAGTCAAAAGCATGTCCACTTAGCCAATCTCTGAGATGGAAGAGACATCAGAGAAATATGTATGATCTAGAGAATTCCCTTTTTAAAATGTGAAAAGACCTCTTTTTCCAGTGAGACCTTTGTGTGATTTGCTCTTTCTTTCTTTGGCTCAATCTAGTCACAATAGGCAGAAAGGACTGGTGTTTTCTGCTTGTTTTCTTGGAAGGGGAGGGGGAGGAACCAAGATGGAAAGAAAGATTGGTTATGTATGAAAAACTGTAATCATACGGGCTGTTTTGAATAGATTGTGGGAGTATTTGTACCAGTTTAAACAATTATTCCCTTTTCAGAGAGTATGTCTCTGAGTCTTTCCCAATAATATATATGATTAGCAGAGGTTAAGATAATATACTCTTAAAATTAAACAACTATATGGAAATATTGTGGTTAATGAATCATATTGTGGGAGAATATATGAAGCAGATGAGAGAAAATGAATTGTAGTTCCATATTCATAACACCTAGAAAAACAATGCTTTCCTTTTCCACATCTACCACTTCCTCCCCCATTCCCACCTCAGAAAAACCATAGAACTAAGGTTATAAAAATGGAAGTAATCAGTAAGAAAAATAGAAAGCCAATAATTTTAATTTATCTATATTGTAGATACTATATATTTACAAAATGAATGAATATTGCATATAATATATTTATGTATTTATTTATACATACATACACACACGATACAGCTGGGGGCACAATGGAAAGATTACTGCACTTCATGTCAGGAAGATCCATCTTCCTTAGTTCAAATCTGTTCCTGAGCATGGGAAATTATTTTATAGATCTTTTAAAAATATCACTTATTAATTGTGTGATTATGGGAAAGTCACTTAACACTTATTCCTTCAGGTTCCTCATCTACAAAATAAACTGCAGAAGAAAATAATAAATAACACCAATATATTTCTCCAGAAAATCAGAAATGATGTCACAAAGAATCAGACAAAACTGAAATGAATGAGCAACAACATATATATATATATATATATATATATATATATATCCATACAGAGATTTACAAGATATGCAGAGATGTATGTTTTCAAAGAATATTCACAGAACATTTTAAATCTTTCAAAATTCTTTTAATCGATTATCATATTTGATCCTCACAACAACCATGTGGGTGGGTGTTATTATCCTCGTTTTGTAAATGATGAGACAGACTGATTAAAGGTAACTGAGGTTCACATACTGGTTAATGTTTGGGACAGGATCTGCTTCCAAATATGCCTGACTTTAAATGTAGCTCTTTGTATTGAAAGTATATGACTTCTATTCCATTAGGGGAAAAAAAAAACAATCATTTAAATCATCCAAATGGAACAGTCCTAATTAAAGACTTGGAGGTGTCAGCAAGCCACCAAGTAGCGATCATTTGCAATTCTCTTTCTATATCAATTCAAAAGTTCCTGTATCATATGTCTTTTGTAGAAAATATGACCCTTCACTGCGTACTAACAAGATAAGACCAAATGCTGAGTGAAGGGGTATAGAATGAAACAGATACTTCAGAAGAAATCAGATCAAACTAACTTGCTGTGTGAAACTAATGAAATTGAACTATCTCTCTAGACCTCAATTTTGTTATCCAAAAAGGAGGTGATGTTACACAAAATTTCTTCCATATCAGGGACAGAGCTGTTAGAGGCAATGCAGCATTGCTCTCTCTTTGAGATGTGCCCTGGAGGCTGTACCTCAGGTCAGATGGTAGGGCAGGACCAGGAGGTAAAAAGGGGCTTGGCCTCTGAGGCAGGAGGTTGTTTCTGGTAGGAATTAAGATGTTATAAGTTTCTTGAGATGGCAAGGGGCGTGTCCTCTTGCTAGATCGCCTCCTGGGACTCAGCAATAACTCCAGAAGCCTTCAGTCTGGGACTCCATCTACGCCGTTCTGAATGGGCTGGACATGGGCAATCCTGGAGGAGAGGCAGCATTTAGCCCTGAGCAGAACTCACTCTCTTGCACTCCTGTGCTTTTGCTTCCTGCTACCCCCACTGAGAGGATGGGTGAATAAAGACAGAATAGTTGCACCTCCTGGTCGGTCTGTCTCGGTGTGCTCCAGGTTGGTGCCCAAAGGCTGGTGAGCTGGACTAGCCTTGGCTACTGCCAGTGGGCAGATAGAGTAGCTTTATGGGATGCCACACAGAATCAAGATAGCAGAAAGTAGACATGCCTCTACCCGACCTCCTCTGAGCTTCCTTCAAATAAACAGCAGATTAATGCTCTGAACTGGTTTTGGAATGACAGAACCCACAAATATTAGGAGTACAGCAAATTTCCAGAAGAAGGTACTTTGCCCTGATGTCCTAGAAGCAGAAGGTAAAATAACCACTGAAAGAATTAACCACTCACCTCTTGAAAGAGACCACAAAATGAAAACTCCAAAGAACATACTAAGTAAAGTTCAGAATTATCAAATCAAAGAGAAAATGTTGCAAGCAGCCAGATGAAAACAATTCAATTATTGAGGAGTCACAATCAGGATTACCCAGGACCTAGCAGCTTCCACTTAAAAAAGATCAAAGGACATGGAATCTGATATTCTGAAAGGCAAAGGAACTAAAATTGAGCATCATCTTTCAGGGAAAAAGATGGATACTCAATGAAACATGAATTTCATCTATTTCTGAGGTAAAGACCAGAGCTGAAAAGAACATTTCTTCTTCAAATACAGATCTCAAGAGAAGCATAAAAAAGGTAAAAAGGAAAGAAAAAATAATTTTCTTTTTAAAGTTAAAAAGCTTATATCCCTATATGGGAAGATGATATATTTAACTCCTAAGATCTGTATCTCTATTATGAGTATACTTAGAGTGTACAGGTATAATTTGATTTTATTATGATGACTTAAAAAAGAAACTAGATGAGGAAACATCTAGTGGATTCTAGTGGAAGAAGAGGATAATGGAGTAAAAACTGGGTAGATTACATCTCATGAGAAGGCAAAAAAAAAAAAATTCTAATGCAATTGAGGGAAAAAGGGGAGGGGGATAAGCCTAGTACTAATGTTACTCTCATGAGAATTGGCTCAAAGTGAGTATCAGACACATTTAGCTTCCCAGAGAAGCTTTTTTCACCATCTAGGGAAGTATGAGAAAGGGAGGGAAGGGCAGATGCTAATAGAAGGGAGAACAGAAGTAGAAGGAAAGGTATAAAAAAGGTGGGGAGCTGCAAAAGGGGAGGACTGTTTAAGGGAGGAGTAATCAGTGACAAAATACTGGGGATGGGGAAAGGGAAAAGAAAAATATAACTGTGGACAAACAAGATGACAGGAAATACAGAGTTTTTGTTTGTTTGTTTGTTTGTTTGTTTTTTAATCTGTGAATGTGAATGGGATAAACTGTCCCATAAAACAGAAGGGGATAGCAGACTGGATTAAAAGCAAGAATTGTACAATTTGTTGTTTACAAGAAACTCATTTAAAGCACAGTGATACATTTAGAGTAAAGATAAAAGACTGGAACAGAGTTTATGTGCTTCACTGGAGGTAAAAAAAAAAAAAAAGACATAAGAAATTATGTCTTAGATGAAAAAAAAAAGCAAAAAGAAAAAAGTTTTCCTTGAAAAGATCAATAGTATCTATTAAAAACCATCAGTAAGCATCATACTTAATGGGAATAAACTAAAACCACTCCCAATAAGATCAGGGATGAAACAAAGTTGCTCAGTATCACAATTTCTTCAATATTGAATTAGAAATGTTAGCTTTGGCAATAAGAGAATAAAAATGAGATTAAATGAATTAGAATGATAATGAGGAAACCAAATTATCACTCTTTGCATATGATATGATGGTATGCTTTAAAAAAACCCTACAGGATCAACCAAAAAACTACTAGAAACAATTTACAATTTAAGCAAAGTTGCAAGATACAAAATAAATCCACAAAAAATCATCAGCATTTTTATATATTACCAACAAAGTTTAACAGCAAGAGATGCAAAGAGAAATTTCATTTAAAAATCTCTGTCATGATATTACCTAAACTAATCTATTTATTTAGCGCTATACCAATCAGACTCCCAAAAAACTATTTTAATGACCTAGAAAAAAATAACAACAAAATTCATATGGAAAAACAAAAGGTCAAGAATTTCAAGGGAATTAATGAAAAAAACCAAATGAAGGGGTGGCAGATGTACCAGATCTAAAATTATATTATAGAAGAGTTACCAAAACCATTTGGTACCTTTGAAAAATTATTGATCAGTGAATAGGTTTAGGTTAAAGGGTTAAACAATCAACAAATATAAACAACCTTAATTTTTGACAAATCTAAAGACCCCCTTTTGGGAATAAGAACTTACTTTTGATAAAAATTGGGGAAAATTGGAAACTTAATAAAGAAACTAGGCATTGATCCAAACCCCACACCAAAGATAAGGTCAAAATGGGTTCATGACCTAGGCATAAAGAAATGAAATTATTAATAAATTAGAAAACACAGGAATAGTTTACCTCTCAGACCTGTGGAAGGGGAAAGGTCTTTATGACCAAAAGAACAAAACATCATTACGATCACAAAATAGAAAATTTTGAATTATACCAAATGAAAAAGATTTTTACAAACAAAACAAATGCAGACAAGATTAGGGGAAGCAATAAACTGGGAAAATATTTCTACAGTCAAAAGGTTCTGATAAAGGTCACCAAAATATATAAAGAAAATTAACTATAATTTATAAAAAATCAAGCCATTCTCCAATTGAAAAATGGTCGGAATGAACAGACAACCTCAGATGGAAGAAACCAAAAAAAACTATATTTCAAAGGAAAAAGATGCTCCAAGTCATTATTAATCAGAAAATGCAAAATTAAGACAACTCTAAAGGTCCCCTACACCCTTGATTGGTTAAGATGACAGGAAAAATAATGATGATTTTTTTAGGGATCGGAAAAACTGGGACATTGATGATTGTTAGTGGAGTTGTGAACGAACAACCATTCTGGAGAGGTAGTTTGGAACTATGTCAAAAAGTTATCAAACTGTGCATACCTTTGATCCAACAGTGTTACCTTGGGATTATATCCCAAAGAGATACTAAAGAAGGGAAAAGGGACCTGTATGTTTCGAATGTTTGTGGCCCATTTTGTAGTTAAAAAACTGGAAACGAATGGATGTCCTTCAGTTTGGAGAATGGCCTGAATAAATTGTGGTATATGAATAATTATGGAAATTACTGTTCTTAAGAAATGACCAACAGGATGATTTCAGAAAGAGGCCTTCTTAACGCTGCTGGAGGAAATGAGGGACCCAGGAGATTTATATACTTCAACAACACAAATTGACCAGTTCCAATGGACCTGGCCATCCCCAAAACGATCAACCAAATCATTCCCAATGGAGCAGTAATGAACTAATTCCAGCTAATCCCAGAGAAAGAACCTGTGTATTGACTAAAAACCATTACATTGAATTCCCAATCCCTATATTTATCCCCAATGTTTTTTATTTCCTTCACAAGCTAATTGTACAATATTTCGGAGTTCGATTTTTTGTACAAAAAATAACTTTTGGTTCCGGTATACTTTATTGTGTATCTAATTTATATATGTTTTTTTAAATAGTCTTTTATTTACAGGATTTATACGTGGGTAACTTTACAGCATTAACAATTGCCAAACCCGTTCCAATTTTTTCACCCTTCCCCCCACCCCTCCCCTAGATGGAGGATGACCAGTAGATGTTAAAATATTAAAATATAACAGATACACAATAAGTATACATGACCAAAACATTATTTTTAAAATAAAAAAATCAGACATAAATTATTGCCAATTAGCTTGTAAAAATCAAAAAATCCCAGGTGCATCCAAAATTGGGATTGGGAATTTAATAATAATTTTAAATCATCTCCCAAAGTTATTCTTCTGGGACAGCTAACTCCAGTTCATTTGCTCCATTAAAATAATTTGGTTGATTCCTTCTGAAGGGAATCCTGATCCCATCGGAACTGGAATCCCATTCCTAGTATTGTTGTTGAAGTTTTTCTCCTGGTCCCTTCATTTCACTGGCATGGTTCGTAAAGTCTCAACCCTGAAATCATCCTTGGCTTTCTTACAGAAAAATAATATTCCATAATTTTCATATACCAAATTTATTCGCCATTCTCCAACGGTGGACATCATTAATTTCCCAATTCTAACCACTACAAAAAAGGGCTCCACCTTTGTTGTGCACATACACTTTCCTCTTTGATCTCGGGTTAATAATAACACTGTTGGAATCAAAAATGCACCAATTTGAAACCTTTTTGAACAAATTTCCAAACTACTCCCAAAATGGTTGGACCCTTTCACAAACTCCACCAACAATGATCAATCCCAACTTTCCCCTCCCCCAACAATCATCATTTTTTCCCTTACTAACAACCAATTGATGGCCAATTAAGTTAGGGTTCCAATTTGCATTTCTCAAAAAACTTGGAAACATCTTTTCGGCAAAACCTTTTAAAAAATTTCCAATTTCTTCACGAAATTTCTGTTCAAATCTTTGACCATTTTCAATTGCCAAGAAATTTGATTTTTAAGTTAAAGTCAATTTCTTATATTTTAAAAAACCTTTAAACACCCTTTGACTTAAAAATTTTTCCCAGTTTATTCTTCCCAACTAAAGTTTGGTTTTGTACAAAAACTTTCAATTTCATAATCAAAAATTTTCTATTTTAAGCAGAAACTCTAATTTGCTTTTTTCAAAAAAACCCCCAAGGCCCAAAGGAAAACATCCATTTCCTCTTTTATTAAACCACCCACAAATGAAAACCCTTTTACCTTACTTGGGCCAAAAGGCAAACCAAGCCATTTCTGCCGCCAATTTTCCCAGCCCAAACCCATAAGCAAAAAATTTCTTTGGGTTTTCAAAGAATTGCTTAAATTTGTTAAAACAAACCCTTTTGGTTTGAACCAACCCAAAACAATCATTTCCTTAGCCACCCAAATTTTGGCAACCTTTCCTTTTAATTTTAAAATCCAACAATAACCACCCTTTAAACCCCAAATTTTTTGACCCGGCCCAAAACTTTTTTATTTTCACCAAAAAGTTTTTGGGTTTCACAAGGCCAAAAAAAGGAAAAATTTAACTTTAATAGCGCTATCCCCGGCCAACATTTCACTTTAGGCAACTAATTTTAAAATTCAATTTTATAAATTTACTCTTTTTTCAATTTCCCTAAATTTTATATTACTTTAACTTTAAATTTTCTTTCCTGGCCCATTTTTTAATATAAAAATTTAACTTATTATTATTTTATAACCAACAACCAACAAAAAACCTAATTAAAAATTCCTTTTAAAAAATTACCAAAAATTTCCCTTCTTCTCCATTCCCGCCCCAATTTTTCCTTCTTATTGCAATTTTTTCTTCCTTTCTTGGGTATGGGCCCTTGCATAATTTCTTATTGGGAAAGAAGGGAAGTTTTCCTCTGGAAAACAAACACAATTTTTTGATTTGAAAGAAAACCCAAATACCCAAAAAAAGTTTTTAATAAAAAATGTTTATTTTATCAAACTTTTCTGGCAAAAAATACCATAATTTTTTGGAAATTAATAACACCATTATATTGATAGTTTTCCTAATATTGAACCAGCCCTGCATTTCCTGGTATAAAATCCTCTTGATCATAGTGTAATTATCTTAGAATGATTTTCAGTCTTTTTCAATTATCTTATTTAAGATTTTGATCAATATTATTAGGGAATTGCTCTATAATTTTTCTTTTCTGTTTTCGCCTACCCTGGTTTAGGTATCATACCATGTCTGTGTCATAGAAGGAATTTGGTGAAAATTCCTTCATTTCCCTATTTTATGAAATAATTTTATAGTTACCAATTGTTTTTAAATGTTTGGAAAAATTCCATGGTAAATCCATCTGGTCCTGGGGATTTTTTTAGGAGTTTTTAATTGCCTGTTCTATTTATTTTTTCAGTGGGACTATTTCCCCCTCCCTGTTAGTCTGGGAAGTCTATATTTTTGAAGTTGGTCATCCATTTTAATTTAGGTTATCAAATTTATTGGCATAAAGGTTGAGCAAAATAACCTTATTATTTTCTAATTTCCTCTTCAAATTTGGGGAAATTCTCCCTTTTCATTTTTAAGACTACTAATTTCATTTTCCTCCCTCTTTTTTCTAATCAGATTTACCAAAGGCTTATCTATTTTATTGTCTTTTTCATAGAACCAACTCTTAGTTTTATTAATTAGTTTCAATAGTTTTTTTATTTCAATATTTTAATTTCTCCTTTTAATTTTAGAATTTCCAATTTAATTATTTGATTTGGGTTTTAATTTGGTCTTTTTTTGTTTTTTAGTTGCAAAGCCCAATTCCTTTAATCTTTTTTTCTGTTTTATTCAAGTTTTCCTAATATAAAATTCCCTCTTATTACCGCTTTGGCTGCATCCCACAAATTTTGGTATGATGTCCATCATTGTCATTATCTTGAGTGAAATTATTAATTTATCTATAATTTTGCTTACCCTTTCATTCTTTAAGATGGGGTTGTTTAGTTTCCAATTACTTTTGGTCTTTATTTCCCCCTAATTTTTTTTTGAATGGAAGTTTTTATTGGCACCATGATCAAAAAAGAAAGCATTTACTATTTCTGCTTTCTTGCATTTTAAATTTTAAGGTCTTCCCGTCCTAATATGGTCCAATTTTTTAAATAGGGTTCATGAAACTGCTTGAGGAAGAAAGTATTCCCTTCATCTCCAAATTCAATTTTCCCAAAGATCCCAAAACCCAAATTTAATTTTTCTAATATTCTATTTACCTTTAATTTCTTTCTTATTTGTTTTGTGGTTTGATTTGTCTAATTTGAGAGTGGAAGGTTGAGATCTACTAACAGTTTTGTTGTTATTTCTTCTTGGAACCTCTTTAACTTCTCCTTTAGGGAAGTTGAGTCCAAACTTGGGTATATATTTTAATATTTGATATTGCTTGGTTGTTTAATGTTCCCTTTAGAGGATGTAGTTTCCTTCCTTATCTCTTTTAATTAGATCCAATTTTTACTTTTGCTTGATCCGAGATAAGGATGGCTACCCCTTTTTTGACTTTCACCTGAAGCATAATAGATTTTTCCAGCCTTTTACCTTTTACCTATATGTTCCCCCTGCTTTAAATGTGTTTTTTAAACAAATATTGTAGGGTTTACTTTTGATCCAGCTGTTATTCTGCCTCCTCTTTATGGGGAGTTCATCCACCACATTTATGGTTAGAAATAAATTGTATTTCCTGCCATCCTAATAACCCCCCAGATTGTGCTTTACTTATTCCTTGCCTCCCCCACCCTCTTTTCCCCTTTTAAACTTATGCCCCTCTTTAAACCAGTCTTTCCCCTCTTTATAATCCCTCCCTCCCCCTTTGGGTCTTTTCCCCTTCCTTCCCTTTATTACTCTTTTTCTTTTTCCCCTTTTCCTCTCCCCTTTTTTAATGAGGTGAGAGAGAATTTTTCTAAAACAAATGTCAATTATTTTTTCTTTGAGCCAACTCTGATGAGGAAGGTAAATTCACAATGTTCCTCCCCTCTCTAAATTCCCCAGACAGAAAGCCTTAGCCTCTTTGGGGATGTGGTTTTCTTTTATCCCTCCTTCCCCCTTATTCTGCCATCATCCCTTTTTCCATATCTACTTTTTTTATGTTATATCAGTACAATCAAATTTTAATTATTTTTTTTGTATATCCACAACAAAATACCAATTTCAAGAGTTATTTTTACCTTTTCTGAATTCTTGATTTCTATTCTTGGAGATCAAATTTTTTGTTTAATTTGGTTTTTCTTCAGGAAACAATTGGAATTTCATTTTGTTTCATTAAATGTCCATCTTCTTCCCTGGAAGAAAATGCTCAACTTAGCTGGGTAGTTTATTCTTGGTCCCAAGTTCTTGTGCCTTTGGAATATCATATTCCAGGCCCTTCTTTCCTTTAATGGGAAGGGGCCAGATCTTGGGTGATCCTTTTATTGGCACCTCGGTATTTAAAATGGGTTTTTTTTGGCCGTTTTAAAATTTTTCCTTAATCTGATTTCTTGAAATTTGGCCCCTATTCCTTGGGGTTTTTATTTTAGGGTTTCCTTTCCAAAGGTGTTCGATGAATTCTTTCAATGCCTATTTTACCTTCTGATTCTATTACATCTGGGCAGTTCTCTTTGATGATTTCTTGTAAAAATAGTATCTAAGGCTCTTTTTCATCATAGTTTTCAGAAAGTCCAAATAATCCCTCAGATTATCTCTCCCAGATCTATTTTCCAAGTCTTCGTTTTTAAAAGTAAAATTCATGGTTTTTTCCAGTTTGTCATTTTTTTTTTTGTTGACCTTGGTTCTTTGCTGTCTCAATGCATCATTAGTTTCAAATTTTTTCAGTTCCTAATTTTTTAAAAATTGTTTTCTTCATTAGCTTTTTTTCTTTTCTGTATAATTCCAATTGGTTTTTAAATTATTGTTTTGGTCTTGGAATTTTTCCATTTTAATTTTTTTTAATTTTTTTTTCCAATTCACAGATCCTACTTTCGAGTTCTTTGTCTTTTCCAACCCACAAATCCTACTTTCCTAGTGAATTTTTTTTTTCCAGTTCACAATTCTTACTTTCCAATTTTTTACTTTTTCCAATTCATATTTCGGAAGTTTTTGCCTCTTTAAGGCTTTCTTTCCTTTCCCCATTTTATCTTCTTAATTTCTTTTGGGACTTTTTGGTTTTGAGAAATCATGTAAAGGGAGGACAGTGTGATGATTTTTGCTGTTTGAGGTCTCTTCAGGTTTGCTGACCTGCTTTTTTTCCTGCATAGAAGCTGTTGATCGTTCTTTTCATCTTTTATTCGTTTTAAAAGCCCTTAGGGCCGGTCCTCCCTAAGGGCAAAGTTTACCAACCCTCTGGCAGAGCGGGAAAGATTTAAACCGATTTCCGGCCCCGAGGTTGGGAGTGCCTTTGGTGGAGAGTTTTCCCTTCCCCAACAGGAAAGGGTTAGCACTGGGAGCCATCAAACTGCTTATAGGGCTGAGTGGGTTGGAAGGTTGCCCCAGGCTAGGGACTAAGGGGTGAAAGTGTCACTGCCCCAGGCCGGAGCCTCCTTGTGGGACGGAGTATTGGCAGCTGGACCGCAGGACCACAGACCCCAGACCCAAGACCGCCAAACTCCCCAGCATTCTGTAATGGAAATGGCCCTGGAAAAGCTCCCAGGCCCCAAGCCAAGGGTCCCCACTGGGCCAGATTGGAGGCTAACCTTGGGGTCCTCCTGCTGTGGGACCAACTGCCTCAAGGAGAAGCCCCCTACTGCTGGTTGGGGCTGCAGCTTTGCTGGAGATTTGGCCACCCCTCGGTTTGGGAGACTCTCCCAAACCAATTTCTCTCCCCGCCTGGCCAACTTCCCCCCTGGCCCCGGAACCAACCTTTTTTGGCGAGACTGCAGATTTTCTTCGGCCGGTGAGTTGTTCTACTTCTTATCTTTACGAATTGTAGCAGTCAAAACTATTTTTGAGGCTCGATATAATATTGATAAAGAGGGTAAGCGAAGAGCTTAGAAAGTCGCCTGTGTCTTCTCCGCCATCTTGGCTCCGCCCCCATCTAATTTATATTTTAATGTACTTAACCTCTACTGGTCATCCTGCCATCTGGGGGAGGGAGTGGGGGGTAAGAGGTGAAAAATTGGAACAAGAGGTTTGGCAATTGTTAATGCTGTAAAGTTACCCATGCATATATCCTGTAAATAAAAGGCTATTAAATAAAAAAAGAGAGAGAAAAAAAACAGAAAGGAAAATGTTAAAAAAAAAATTCTCTGTCATGAGTATAAAATATTGGGAAGTCTACTTGCTAAGGCAAAGTCAGGAACTATATGAGCACAATTACAAAACACTTTCCACACAAAGTAAAATCTAATCAATTGGCAGAATATCAAGTTCTCGTGGGTGGACTCAGCTAATATAATAAAAATGACAGTAATACCAAAATTAATCTACTTAGCTAGTGCCCTGGGAATCAAACTTCCAAGAAATTATTTTACAGATCTTGAAAAAAAAACAAAGTTCATATGGAAGAACAAAAGGTCAAGAATTTCAAGAGATTATTAATGGAAAAATGTAAATGAAGATGGTCAGCTGGGCAGGACTAAAACTATATTACAAAGCAGTGGTCATCAAACACATTTGGTATTGCCTAAGAAATGGTTATCGATCAGTGGAATAAGCTAGGTTTATCATTGGATTCCCTGACACATGATAAGACTGTTGCAGAACTTCAAAACCAGCAGGAATCATTGAATTTGCTGACATCAAAGAAATGGACAATAAATTGGTTTGGGAGTATTTCTAGGGCTTATGGATATGTATAATTCCTCATGTTGATTCATGTCGTTTGTTATGTAATATCTCCCCTGTTGATTTTTCAAGTGAGACCCTTTAGAAACCCACTAATCTAGTTTGATTCCCCATTTTCCTTTGTTTTTCATCTCCTTCCTGAGACATCAGGGAGGGTAAGATCACCTCCTTTTTTGGTATTTTCACCCCTTTTTTGAGGAGTCAGGGAAGGCATGATCACCTCCTTTTTTGGAGTTGTCACCTCCCTGAGAAGCCAGGGAAGGCATGACCACCTATGTTCTAAAACAAAAGAAAGCAGGTGATGTTATGAGCTAGAACTCTGTACTTAAAACAAGGATTTTTACAAGGTGCTAACTAAGTGGAATTGATAAATACAATGGTTATCTAGTTTAGCATGGTGATTAATAATTCTCCAGTTCAGTACATGTACTTAGCACTTAATATAGTTCCACAAGATTCATACCTATGATAATGTAAGTAGAATAGAGCATAAAAGCTGGGACAAACTCAGCCAGGGTGGGACTGAGAGACAGATTCATTCCATCTTCAGTCAGGCTCCTGGTGGCTCTCCTGGGGGACCAAGAGACTCAAGGACAGAGCCAGAGAAGACAAGAGGACTGGAGGAGGGAGCTCAAACTCTTGCAGCCAAGGAGAGACAGATTCATTCCATCTTCATCAGCTTCTTGGTGGCTGGCCTGTCCTCCTACTCTTCCTACTAAGAGCAAGGCCTGTCTGAAAGGCCTCAAGAAAGCTAACCTGGACCTAGGCAAGGAGACAATAAATAATTTGGACTTTAGACTTTAATACCTGGCTATTCTTGTGGTGATTAATCTGCTGAAAAGAAGGCTGCTCCCAAGACCTCCAGAAAACCAAATAAGAACACTCCAAGTTCCAATGATCTTATGATGAAAAGAGCCATCTACACCCAGAGAGAAGATTGTGGAAATTGAGTGTGGATCACAACATAACATTTTCACTCTCTTTGTTGTTGTTTCCTTGCAGTTTATTTTATTTCTCACTTTTTTCTTTTTGATTTGATTTTTCTTGAACAGAAAGATAATTGAATAAATATTTATATATTGGATTTAACATATTTTACCATATTTAACATATATTGGATTGCCAGTCATCTATGAGAAGGGATGGGGGGAAAGGGGTGAAATTGTAACACAAGGTTTTACAAAGGTTAATGTTGAAAAATTATCCATGGGTATGTTTTGAAAATAAAAAAGCTTTAATAAAAAAAATACAGCAATCTAAAAAGAAAAAGCAAAAAAAATAATCAAAAAAATTATTCTATCTCTAAATAATGGGATCTGTGAATAGGATATTTTATTTTTCAAAAGGAAAGAGTGTGTGTGTGTGTGTGTGTATAATGATAGCTTTTCATTGTCTTTTTTCTTTTTTCTTTTTTTTTTTTTTTTGCTGAGGCAATTGGGGTTAAGTAACTTGCACAGAATCACACAGCTAGGAAGTCTTAAGAGTTTGAGGCCAGGTTTGAATTCAGTCCTCCTGAGTGAAGGGCTAGTGTTCTATCCACTGCACTAACTAGCTGCCCCTTGATAGTTTTTTTATTTTCAATGTACATACATGGAAAGATGGTTTTCCACATTCAACCTTGCAAAAAATTGCATTCCAAATTTTCTCCATCCCTTCTACTTTCAGCACTAGTAACCAGTGTTGACATACAATTCTTTTCTACATATTTTTCTATATTTATCATACTTCAAAAAAAAAATCAGATCAAAAAGGAAAATAATGAGAAAAAGCAAAAATCAAGCAAATACCAACACAAAAGGTGAAAACACTATGTTATGATCCACACTCAATCTTCATAATCATTTCTCAGGATGCAGATCTCAGGAACTGTTTTGTTCACAAAACCATTGTTTTCAATTCAAGGAATTGGCCTGAATCATTGTATTATTGAAAGAGCCATGTTCATCAGAATTAATCATCACATAATCTTGTTGTTCATGTATACAATATTCTCTTGCTTCTACTCACTTCACTCAGCATCATTTCAAGAAGTCTCTCAAACCTCTCTGAAGTCATCCTGCTGATTGTTTCTTATAGAACAAAAATATTCAATAACATTCATATACCATAATTTATTCAACCACTCTCCAATTGCTGGGCATCCACTCAGTTTCCAGTTCCTTTCTGCTATAAAAAGGGCTGCTATTTTTTTTTTTTTTTTTGCTCATGGGGTCCTTTTCCCTCTTTTATAATTTCTTTGGGATATATGCCCAATAGAGAAACTGCTAGATCTATGTGTATGCATAGTTTGATAGATCTTTGGGCATAGTTCCAAATTGCTCTCCAGAATGGTTGATTCAGTTCACAATTCCATAAACAATATAGTAGTGTCCCAGTTTTCCCACATCATCTCCAGTATTCAGCATTATCTGTTCTTCTCATCATAGACAACCTGAGAAGTATATAATGGTACCTCAGAGTTGTCTTAATTTGCATTTCTCTGATCAATAGTGATTTAAAGCATTTTTTCAAATGACTAGAAATGTTTGACCATAGTTTTTGATCATAAATTCAGTCTTCCACAAATCAGAGATGCTGACTATCCTTGGATCTCTTCATTGTTTAAAATATAATTCTTTATGTCTAAATCATGAAACCATCTTGACCTTATTTTGTATAAGGTATTAGTTGTTGATTAGTTCCTAGTTTCTGCATACTATTTTCTAATTTTCCCAGAAACTTGTGTCAACTAGTGAGTTCTTATCCCAGAAGCTGGTGTCTTTGGATTTATCAAGCAGTAGATTACTAAAGCCATTTATTATTGTGTCTTAACCTATTTCACTGATGAACTTCTTTGTTTCTTAGCTAGTATGAAATTGTTTTGATGACTACTGATAGTTTTAGATCTGATACAGCTAGGCCACCTTTATTTGCATTTTTTTCATTAATTCCCTTGAAATTTTTGGCCTTTTTTTCTGGAGAGCAATTTGGAACTATGCTCAAAAAGTTATCAAACTGTGCATACCCTTTGATCCAGCAGTATTACTACTGGGCTTAATATCCCAAAGAGATTATAAAGAAGGGAAAGGGACCTGTATGTGCAGGAATGTTTGTGGCAGCCCTCTTTGTAGTGGCTAGAAACTGGAAACTGAGTGGATGCCCATCAGTTGGAGAATGGCTGAATAAATTGTGGTATATGAATATTATGGAATATTATTGTTCTGTAAGAAATGACCAACTGGATGATTTCAGAAAGGCCTAGAGAGACTTACACGAACTGATGCTGAGTGAAACAAGCAGGGCCAAGAGATCATTATATACTTCAATAATAATACTATATGATGACCAATTTTGATGGACCTGGCCATCCTCAGCAATGAGATCAACCAAATCATTTCCAATGGAGCAGTAATGAACTGAACCAGCTACGCCCAGCAAAAGAACTCTGGGAGATGACAAAAACCATTACATTGAATTTCCAATCCCTATATTTTTGCCCACCTGCATTTTTGATTTCCTTCACAGACTAATTGTACAATATTTCAGAGTCTGATTCATTTTGTACAGCAAAATAACAGTTTGGTCATGTATACTTTTTGTGTATCTAATTTATATTTTAATATATTTAGCATCTACTGGTCATACTGCCATCTGGGGGAGGGGGGGAAGAGGGGAAAAATTGAAACAAGAGGTTTGGCGATTGTCAGTGCTGTAAAGTTACCCATACATATAACCTGTAAATAAAAGGCTATTAAATTAAAAAAAGAAAGAAAGAAAGAAAGAAATTTTTCACCTTTTGTTCTCCCAGATGAATTTTGTTATTATTTGTTATTATTTTTGAGCTCTGTAAAGTAGTTTTTGGCAGTTTGTTTGGTATGGTAATGAATAAGTAGATTAATTTAGGTAAATTTATCATTTTTTATATTATTTTGTACTACCCATAAGCACTTAATATTCTTCCAATTGCTTAGATCTGACTTTATTTTTGTAGAAAGTGTTTTATAGTTCCTGATTTTTCCTTGGCAGGTAGACTCTCAAATATTTATTTTATTAACAATTATTTTACATTTTTCTTTGTATCGCTTGCTGCTGGACTTTGTTGGTAACATATAGAAATGCTGGTAATTTATGTAGATTTATTTTCTATCCTCCAACTTTGCTAAAGTTGCGAATTGTTTCTAGTACTTTTTCTATAGGATTCTCTGATTATACCATCATATCATATGCAAAAAGAATAATCTGGTTTCCTCTTTATGTATTCTAATTCCTTTAATTTATTTTTCATCTCTTATCCTAAATCTAACATTTCTAATACAATATTGAATAATAATAGTTATAGTGATCAACATTATTTCACCCCACATCTTACTTAGAATGCTTCTAATTTATCCTCATTACATCAGATGCTTGCTGGTGGGTCTAAATAGATGCTACAAATCATTTTAGGAAAATTCTATTTATTCCTATGTTCTCTACTGTTTTTAATAGGAATGGGAGTTGGATTTTTGTCATATGCTTTTTCTACATTGAGATAAACATATGAGTTCTGTTAGTTTGGTTATTGATATAGTCTGTATTATATATGTATTAGCATAATTCATTGTATCAATATCCAAACCACTAATATTGAATATTATTATCCTAGTGATAACTTGCTATTATCTTTTTGCTAACATTTTATTTAAGATTTTTGCCTTAATATCCATTAGTGAAATTGGTCTGTAATTTTCTTTCTCTGTTTTGACCCTACCTTATTTAGGTATCAGCACCAAATGTGTATCATAAAAGGAATTTGATAGCACTCCTTTCCCTATCTTTTAAAAGAGTTTACATAGTATTGTAATTGATTGTCCTTTAAATATTTGGTAGAATTTCCTTGTAAATCCATCTGACTCTGAAGATTTTTTTCTTAGAGAGTTGATTAATAGCTTGCTCAATTTACTTTTTTTTCTAAAATGGGGCCACTTAAGTAGTTTATTTCCTCCTCTTTTAATCTGTGCAATCTATATGCTTGTAACAATTTATTTCACTTAGATTATCTGATTTATTAATACACAGTTGGACAAAATAGCTTCTAATTATTGCTTTAATTTTCTCTTCATTGGTGGAGAGTTCACTCTGCATTTTTAATACTAGCAATTTGACATTTTTCTTTCTTATTTCTAATCAAATTACCTAAAGATTTATGCTGTTTGTTATTGTTGTTTGTTTCATGAAACTAACTCAATTTTTTCCAATAGTTTTATTACTTTTAATTTTATTAATCTCCCCTTTTATTTTCAGAATTTCAAATTTGGTATTTAATTAGGAATTTTCAACTTGTTCTTTTTCTAACTTTTTATTTGCATGTACAATTCATTGATCTTCTCTTTCTTTATGTTAATCAAGGAAGCAATATAAAACTTTCCCTAAGAACTGGTTTGTCTGTGTTATCCCATAAATTTTGGCATGTTGTTTCATTATTGTCATTCTCTTGAATGAAATATTTTATTGTGTTTGTGATTTGTTTCACTCACTTATTCTTTAGGATTAGATTATTTAGTTTCCAATTAATTTTTGTTCTGTTTTCCCCTGGCCCTTTATTTCATGTAAATTTTATAGCATCATGATCTGGAAAAAATGCATTTATTATTTCTGCCTTTCTGCATTTGATTTTGAGCTTTTTATGCCCTAATACATGGTCAGTTTTTGTGTAGGTTCCATGTACGACTGAAAAAAAGTATATTCCTTTCTATTTCTATTCATTTTTTCCAAAGGTTGATCATTCTTAACTTTTCTAAAATTCTATTTACTTCCTTTACTTTTTTTCTTATTTATTTTTTGACTCAATTCATCTAGTTCTGATAGAGTCAGGTTGAGATCCCCCAGTAGTATAGTTTTCCTCTCTATTTCTCCTTGTAGCTCCCTTAACTTCTCTAGGAATTTGGATGCTATGCCACTTGGTGCATATATGTTTAGTATTGATATTACTTCATTAACTATAGTAACCTTTAGCAAAATGTAATTTTCTTTCTTATCTCTTTTTCTCTTTTAATTAGATCTATTTTTGCCTTTGCTTGATCTAAGGTCAGCATCACTGTCCCTTCCTTTTTTTTTTTTTAATTCACCTGAAGTATAATACATTCTGCTCTAGTCTTTTATCTTTATTTTATATGTAGCACTGTCCTTTAAATGTGTTTCTTGTAAAAAACATATTGTACGATTTTGGCTTTTAATCCAGCCTGCTATTCACTTCTGTTTTATGGGAGAGTTCATCTCATTCATATTTACATTTTAAAAAACTAACTGTATTTTCTGCTATCCTATTTTCTGCAAATTATACTGTTCTCTTTCCTTTCATCCTTTTCTTCCTCACCAATGTTTTGGTTCAGACCCCATCTCCCTCAATTTGCCCTCCCTTTTATATCCTATTTCCCCTTCTTATCCCTTTCACCTTCTATTTTTTTCTCTGTTCTGTTACAGTTCCTCTTTATTCTCTCTTTAAACCAAATCCAATGAGATTAAGATTCACACAATGTTCTTCCCCTTCTTTGTCTCAACTATAATATCTCTTTTTTGCCTCTTCAGGTGATGCAATTTACTCCATTTTACCTCACCTTCTCTTTTCTTCCAGTACAATGCCTTTTCCACACATAGCTTCTTTTTTATATCATCACAGAAAAATGAAATTATACTATATCTTCTAAGCATACTCCTAACAAAGATACAGTTCTCAAAAGATAAACATATCATTTTCCCTTATAGAATATTTTACCTTAAAAAAACATAGGTTTTTTTTCTTCCTTCCCTTTTCCCCTTCTTATGCTTCACTTAAGTTCTTTATTTGAGGATCAAATTTTCTATTCAGCTCTGATCTTTCCATCAAAAATAAATAAAAATTAACTATTTCATTGGATGTCTATCATTTTACTTGAAAAGATAATGTTTCCTTTTGCTGGATAGTTGATTCTTGGATGCAGTCCAAGTTCCTTTGCTCTCCAGATTATTATATCCCAGGCCCTTTGATCTTTTAAAATGGAAGCTGTTGGGTTCTAGGTAATCCTGATTGTGATTTTTTCATATATGACATTTCTTTCTGGATGCTTGCAGTATTTTCTCCTTGATTTGATAATTCTGGAATTTAGCTACAATATCCCTTGGAGTTTTCATTTTGGGGACTCTTTCAGGAGTTGATCTATGGCTTCTTTTATTGACTATTTTACCCTTTGGTTCTAGCTCATCAGAGCAGTTTTACTTGATGATCTCTTGAAAGATATTGTCTGTGCTTTTTTTTTTTTTTTCATCATGATTTTCACTTACCCCAATAATTCTTAGATTGCTTCTCCTGGATCTATTTTTCAGGTCAATTCTTTTTCCAATGAGGTATTTTGCATTTTCTTCTATGTTTTCACATTTTTTTTCTTATTGTTTGACTGATTCTTGATGTCTGTTTGAGTTATTAGCTTCCATTTGTTCACTTCTAATTTTTAACAAATTATTGTCTTCAATTAGCTATTTAAATCTCCTTTTCCATTGTCATTTGAACTTTTAAATGAGTTATTTTGTTCACTGATTTTTTTTTTCCATTTCACAAATTTTTTTTCAAAGAGTAGTTTTCTTTTTCCATTTCATCAAAACTAATTTTAACGACTTATTTTCTTCTGACAAGTTCTGTGCTTCTTTTTCCAAAGATCATATTTCCTTTCCCCATTTTTCTTCTTTCTTTTAAGATCCTTTTTCATTTCTTCCCAGAAAGCCTTACAAGATGGACACTAACATATTACCCTTTGGGGCTTCATCTGGAGATGTTTTGATTTTAGTGTCTTCAGAGTTTGATGTCTGTTCTTCCCTGTCTCCATAAAAGGATTTATGTTAATTATTTTTGCTTTTTTGAAGATTTTTAAAGGTTGAAGCCTGCTCTTAGGGCAAAGGGAGGTTGTCCCAAGCTTCATCTACAGGTGACATTATCTTCATACTGCCTTGGGACTGTTGCTACAGGGTTCCTGCTGTGTGAATGTGGCCAAGTCCGAGTTACTCTACATTTCAGGAACTCACTACTTGCCTTCTGTAGTTGTGTTAGAGTTCTCACAGCAAGTCCGCTGATCCACTGCTTTCTGAACCAGGACAGAATAACAAATGCTGCTATATTTTGGCTACAAGTTTCCCACTAGATGTCCCCAGCACTCAGAAGCCTTTCCTCTATGGGTCTTCTTTTACTTCTCTGTTCTGTATCTGAGCTGGACTGTAATCCCATCCCCTTGCCTGATTGAGTTTGAAATTTTCTGAAATTCTTCCAAAATATCTTCTGCTGGAAACTTATTACATTCTAAATATTTGTGAGTTCTGCCACTCTAAAACCCATTCTGATTCTTGATCTGGTGTTGTTCTGAGGGAAGCCAGGTAGAGTTCAGACAAAGACCTGCATACTCCCTATCATCTTGGTTCTCCTTCCTCCTCCTTCCTTCCCACATGAATAAGATCTTAACAAAGGAGCAGAAGATTTTCTGGTTACAAGATAATTCTATATGGTTTTCTGTTAATTATTGTAACACTCAGGGGAGGTGTTTTTTTTTTTTTTGACATATTTTGAAATCCATGGATTATCTGATTCTTCTAGCAGAATCTGATCCTTTGAACAATTTGTATTAATTCAGCAGTTCACAATATTCACTGTTTCAATGTGTTTCTTAGATGGCCCATACTAGATAAGCAGTATTAGATACAAGGATTAATTTGGGGCTCAAATTTGAAGATTTGGGATTTCCCTGGAGATTATCATGCCAAGTAAAAAGATCATTTTCAGAAACAGATAACTATAACATGTTAGCTGACCTTTTCTAGGGCTAGGAAAACAAATTAAGTTTAATTGAGAATCTGCTTATAGTTAAAGTTGAGTGTAATTGGATTTGTAACATATAAAACAAAGAGAAATCTTAAAACACATGCCTAATACCTTTATTACATCAGTATTCTCTGGATCCTACTTCTTGATTCAAACAGATACAAAATGGCCATAATAGTTGATCTGCTAGACATTTTAATATATTAACTGAAGTTTTTTCTTTGTTTGACAAATTAAAGATCTGTTTTCCACTATGTGAATCCACCAAGAAAGGAACTAATGGTCCTTATTCTTTTTTTCCATGGTAGAGTTCCGTATCAGTTATCTGCTATTATGATGGAGGTAATAGCTATTACTAAGTATTTAAAATTGGGTATAATATACAGTAATTACCTGCTGTGGAATTATTATAAATTAATGAAATAAGTATTTATTCTTTCTAAATAAGAGATTCTATAAAAGTTATTTGGAAGCATTAAAAGTATGTGGTGTTACTTGTGTGGCATAAACACACAAACACACACACACACACACACACACAAACACAGACACACACACACACACACACACACACACACATATATATATATATGCTAGCACACACAGAGTATACTGTACCAAAAGAAAAAAATAACTAAGTGGAGTCAGGTATAACCTAATTCATTAAAGTAGTTCTTTTCATTTTAGTTTATTTTGGCTTGCTACAGCACATTTACATTTCATAGAGTTCTTGACTTAGGGCAATCATATAGAAAGGTTTTATTGTTCATTGCTTTTCAAAGTAAACATAGACCCAGGACACATAGAAATATACCCAATTGTGTTTATATATTTAAAAAATATAAAATATATGCACAAATAAAGCCACTTGTTTTTTATTGTGTATCATATATAATAATGTTACCTGAAACATATAATCAAAAAAACAAGTGATTGTTTTTGCATGTAAATTCATATATACCCATAGATACATATATGAAATATATATATATATATATATATATATATATATATATATATATATAGTAGTTGTCTCTCATTTTGCTATCTCTAAAGGAGTAGTCATCAGCAACTCTGAGGATTTTATTTTGAATTGTCACTGGACAATTTTCCACCCATTTTACCTTGGACAAGTGATTTTCCTCCTCTGGGTCTCAGTTTTTATATCTGGGGGAAAGCAGTGTGGGAGAAGATTATAGTTGATGATACAGAATGATTATGATGATATTGTTATACCCAGATATGTTACTCAAGCAGATGATCCAGCTATAAACACGATTCCCTAATTTTATCATTTCTAAATTACATGTTCTTTTTAGAAGAATCCAAGATTCTATTAATAGTTTATGAGAGGAAGTGGAATTTATGACACCAGAAAGGGAAAAATATATAAAACAAAAGTTTAGTTGAAGCAGAACTTGCCTCCTTTGATTGCCCTTTTGTCTTCTGCTTAATTCTATCAGGCAAATTTCATTGTCAAAATCTATGACTGGAAGTAATGGCTCTAATTAACAAGAAAGGAAAAAAAAAGCCTTCTGTTTCCTTTGATCACCGATATGATGATAAAAAGGGAATTATTTAAGGGACTATGACAGATTGTCTGTTAGACACTCTTACAGATCTGTGTGGCCCTACTAGAATAAAGGTTTTTTTTCCCCTTTTTCTTCATTGAATGCCCCCATTACCCCTCCCAAATTCCTTTCCTTGCTTAATGGTAGGTGTTACCAGGAGCTGAAACAGCCATGGGATATTTCAGATATTCTCTAGTTTCAAGTAAAGAATACAGAAATCTTGGCTGCAATTACTGAAATAGCCATTTGAAAGAAAAAGAACAAACAATAGCTCAATGATTCCATTCTCATTCATCCACACAATGAAATATACCAAAAGAGGTAATAGGAACCTGGTATTTTTTCTTCCTGTTGCACTTCATTGAAGCTAGAATTCTTCTTTTTTCTTTTTTATTTATTTATAAGGCTATGCCGTAACATGTAACCATCTGGTATTCCGAATCTAACTTTGCCTGATAATTTCCTGGTGTCTCTGTCTCTGGGTGATATACTGAATTATAGGAGATCTGAAGTATGGAGATTTAACAACTCTCTAATTAAGGCTGCAGCATTTGTGCAACAGATGAAGACTATTTCAGAATAAATTAATATCAATAAAAACCAAGAAACTAGCCTGGGTGTTTAGTGGGAAGCTGCCAGAGCAGTCATGAGGGGTAGAATAATTTGCTTAGCTGCAGCGGCAGCACAAAAAGTATATCTTGAGTACCAGTGTAAATTAGAAAAGGAAGTTAATGAGATGAAAAAAAGGAACATAAAAAAGCAGGTACCCTAGGACCCTCCAACTTTTGATTAAACAGAGGGAAACTAAATGCTTTGTGGTGAATAACACAGACAATGTGTTAAAGCTTAATGAACAAATGTACTATGAAAGGGAGAATAAATCTAATAAATTATTTGCATATGATCAGGATGAAGATAGTGGGAACACAATCACCACCTTAAAAACATGAGGCCTTCTCCCTGCATAGAACCAGAATAGTAGAATGAGATCCTCAGAGATGTTACTCAAGCAAATTCATCTATGTTAAATGTGGGTCGCAAAGCATTTCTTATCTGGTATGCCATTGCTAGGGATTAAGAAGTGATAAAAGTAATTTGGTTTCTTCAGAGGCCATGAAAAGGACAATAAGCTATTAAGAGGGAGAGTTTCAGAAAGAACAGTAGTTCCAAATGGATTTGTAAATTTTGAAAAAAAAAAGTTGTCTTTCTCTCTAACTGAAGGTATTCTGTTTATCACTGACCTACACCTCTTACATAACAAAATAAAAGCAAGTGCATTTAAATTGGAAAATGAAGAGAAAGTAAAATATAAATAATCATGTAAATTGCTGTATGTTTTTTCTTACCTTATTCATAAAGATGTGTATACACATATGTGTATGTACATATATATGTATATGTGTATATATGTGCTATGTATATTTGTGTGTGTGTATATATACATATATATGTATATGTGTGTATGTGTATATATATATATATATATATATATAGAGAGAGAGAGAGAGAGAGAGAGAGAGAGAGAGAGGTATGTGTATATTTATGTGTGTGTGTATATCAGTGAATGTCATGTAAGGAAGCACTCAGAGCTCATCTATTAAAACACTTTTAATTTATATATGATAAAGAAACTGAGGTCCATAGAATGGGAGTGGCTTGTCTTTGGTCATACAGGCAATATTCTTCAATATTTCTTACAGCCTGGCCTCTTTTGTGCCTTCTTAGGTATTATCACCTTCCATTACCACCCTTTTCTGAGGCACAGCCAAATTAGTCTTTCTAGTCTTCAGAATAATACATTTAATGTTCTATTTAAATGTATTTGTTCTGGCTATCTAACAGGCTAGGATGAACTCCTTCTTACCTCTGCAGGATAGTGAGCATCTCTTTCTTACTTTAGATATAGTAAAGATTTCATTTTTCTACCAGAAGCCATTCCTAATCCCTTCATTACCCCAAATTCTAGTGACCTCTCTAACACATTACATTGTAATTACTATAAATGCATTTTACTATATTGGTTTATATTCAATTTATGCTTAATATATTTATTGACCTAACTATTGTCTTCCTCATTAGTAAATAAGCTCCTGGAGAATAGGAATTTTTTCATTCTTTTTACCTGTATACCCAGAGTCTAGGATAGTACCTTGAGCATAGTAGGCCATTAATATTATTATTGATTGATTCAGTCATGGCAGAGTTAGTGGTAGATCCCATGTGTACTAATTCTTACCACAATGTCATTTTGATATACAATAATATCCATACCCATTTGTTAAGTTAATTGTGATAGGTTTGCAGCACCCACCATGTTGTAACATTCAAAATTATGTTTTTAGTAACATCTAGCATGGATTTGGAAGTGCTATGGATTTTACCAGTAACTGGATGGTACAGAATTCTTCATGTATTATTAAAATTCTGACACCTACTATTCTTCTCTATTACTAAACTGAACTTAAGAGGAATTCTGGAGGGGACAGCCCACCACTATCTGTGTGATATACACCAAGTCATTTCATCTACCTGTGAATCATATTCAACATTTGTAACATGAGGGGGTTGGACCAGATGGTTTCTGAGGCAGAGATGTGATGTAGGATTTATAATAATGAGGAAAAGAAAAGTATATACAAAGCTATTTTATGTTTAACCATTATTATTAAAGTTTCTTCATCACATTCAGAAGTTTGAATGATCAACAAAGCAATAAATCAAACTCAAATTTGAAGCATTTTTTCTGAAGTATAAATGTTCATACTAAAAATTTAACAATCACTTGGCTCTTAACTCTTTGAACTGGCTCCAGCACATCCCTGTGAGGTGCAAAACAGATAAAGATCTATAAATCAAGGACATATTTTCAAGAATAACACAAGAATAATGCATAAAAGGGGAAGTTACTCTTATCATGCATATCAGAAGTAAAGTCCCTTAGCTTCATTAGAATAATTCTTCAATTAGTGAAAACATTCATGAATTTGAAAAACATAAAGGTTTTCTCCAAGAAAATATTTTAATGATCTAGAAAAAATAACAACAGCATTCATATGGAATAATAAAAGGTCAAGAATCTCAAAAGAATTAATGAAAACAAATCAAATAAAGGTGGCCTAGCTGTACCTGATCTAAAACTATATTATAAAGCAGCAGTCACCGAAACCATTTGGTATTGGCTAAGAAATAGATTAGTTGGTCAGTGGAACAGGTTAGGTTCACAAGACAGAATAGTCAACTATAGCAATTTAGTGTTTGACAAACCCAAAGATCCTCACTTTTGGGATAAGAATTCATTATTTGACAAAAACTGCTGGGATAACTGGAAATTAGTATGGCAGAAATTAGGCATGGACCCACACTTAACACCATATACCAAGATAAGATCAAAATGGGTCCATAAAGAGCAGGATTATAAACAAATTGGAGGAACATAGGATAGTTTATCTCTCAGACTTGTGGAGGAAGAAGAAATTTGTGACTAAAGACGAACTAGAAACCACTATTGATCACAAAATAGAAAATTTTGATTACATCAAATTAAAAAGCTTCTGTACAAACAAAACTAATGTAAACAAGATTAGAAGGGAAGCAACAAACTGGGAAAACATCTTCACAGTTAAAGGTTCTGATAAAGGCCTCATTTCCAAAATATATAGAGAATTGACTCTAATTTATAAGAAACCAAGCCATTCTTCAATTGATAAATGGTTAAAGGACATGAACAGACAATTTTCAGACAATGAAATTGAAATTATTACCACTCATATGAAAGAGTGTTCCAAATCATTATTAATTAGAGAAATGCAAATTAAGACAACTCTGAGATATCACTACATACCTGTCAGATTGGCTAAGATGACAGGAAAAAATAACGATGATTGTTGGAGGGGATGCGGGGAAAACTGGGACACTGATGCATTGTTGGTGAAGCTGTGAACAAATCCAACAATTCTGGAGAGCAATCTGGAGTTATGCCCAAAAAGTTATCAAACTGTGCATACCCTTTGATCCAGCAGTGTTTCTACTGGGCTTATACCCCAGGGAGATACTAAAGAATGGAATGGGACCAATATGTGCCAAAATGTTTGTGGCAGCCTTGTTTGTAGTGGCTAGAAGCTGAAACTGAGTGGATGCCCATCAATTGGAGAATGGTTGGGTAAATTGTGGTATATGAATGTTATGGAATATTATTGTTCTGTAAGAAATGACCAGCAGGATGAATACAGAGAGGCTTGGAGTGAATTACATGAACTGATGCTAAGTGAAATGAGCAGAACCAAGAGATCATTATACACTCCAACAACGATACTGTATGAAGATGTAATCTGATGGAAGTGGATTTCTTTGAAAAAGAGACCTAGGGCGGAGCCAAGATGGTGGAGAAGACACACACGACTTTCTAAGCTCTTCTCTTACCCTCTTTATCAATATTATATTGAGCCTCAAAAATAGTCTCGACTGCTACAATTTGTAAAGATAAGAAGTAGAACAACTCACCGGCCGAAGAAAATCTGCAGTCTCACCAAAAAAGGTTGGTTCCGGGGCCAGGGGGGAGATCGGCGCAGACAGGGAGAGAAATTAGGTTCCGAGGAGAGTCTCAAACCGAGGGTGAAGGCACAGATCTCAGCAAGGCGCAGCCCCAACCCACCAGTACGGGCTTTTCCTTGGGCGTGTGATCCTGCACTGAGGAGGACACAGCCCTGGTTAGCCTCCAATCTTGTGCAGTGGAGCTGGCTAGGGCCATAGAGCATTTCCAGGGCCGATTTGCATTGGGCAGAGACACTGGGGCAGAGTTCCGGGCGGTCTGCGGTCTATGGTCTGCGGTCTGTGGTCTGTGGTCTGTGGTCTGCTGCTAATACTCACAGTCCCACAAGAGGCTCCGGCCTGGGGCAGTGACACTTTCACCCCTTAGTCTCTAGCTGAGGGCAACCAATCCACCAGCCCTACTAAGCAGTTTGATAGCTCAGCCAGTGCTGAATCCACTTCCTGTTGGGGAAGGGAAAACTCCCTCACCAGAGCACTCCCATACCTCTGAGCTGAAATCGGTTTAAATCTTTCCCTGCTCTGCAGAGGAAGCTGGTAACCCCTTGCCTAGGAGACCTACCTAAAGGCTTTAAAACATGAATAAAAAGATGAAAAGAACGATCTACAGCTTCTAGGAAAAAGAGCAGGTCAGCAAACCTGAAGAGACCCTCAAACAGCAAAAATGCATCAGACTGTCCTCCTTTACATGATAGTTTCATAAGAAGAGACCATTAAAAGTCTCAAAGAGAGTTAGAAGATAAATGGGGAAAGGAAAGAGAAGCCTTTACAAGAGAGCAACAACTTCCTGAAATACGAATTGGAAAAAGTAAAAATCTCAGGAAAGTAAGAATTGTGAATTGAAAAAATAAAGAATTCACTAGAAGTAGGATTGTGAATTAGAAAAGACAAGAACTCGCAAGAAAAGTAGGATCTGTGAATTGAAAAAGAAAATAATTCACTAAAAAAAAAAAAAAATTAGTGAAATGGAAAAATTCCACAGACCAAAAAATACATTCAAAACCTCAATTGGACATATACAGAAAGAAGTAAAAAGCAAGAAGAAAATAATTTTTAAAATTAGAACTGAACAAATAGAAACTAATGATTCATTGAGACAGCAAGAATCAGTCAAGCAAAAACAAAAAATGACAAACTGGAAAACCCATGAATTATCTACTTGCAAAACGACAGACTTGAAAAATAGATTAGGAGAGATAATCTGAGGATTATTGGACTTTCTGAAAACTATGATGAAAAAAGAGCCTAGATACTATTTTACAAGAAATCATCAAAGAGAACTGCTAGATGTAATAGAACAGAAGGTAAAATAGGCATTGAAAGAATTCATCAAACACCTTCTGAAAGAAACCCTAAAATAAAAACCCCAAGGAATATTGTGGCAAAATTTCAGAACTATCAGATTAAGGAAAAAATTTACAAGCAGCAAAAAAAAAATTTAAATACCGAGGTGCCACAATAGGATCACCCAAGATTCTGCTGCTCTACATTAAAGGAAAGAAGGCCTGAATATGATATTATGAAAGGCACAAGAACTTGAGATGCAGCCAAGAATAAACTACCCAGCTTCAGCTAAGCTGGAGCATTTTCTTCCAGGGAAGAAGATGGATATTTAATGAAACAAATGAATTCCATTTGTTTCTGAAGAAAACCAGAACTAAACAAAAATTTGATTCCAACATAGAACTCAAGAGATGCAGAAAGGTAAAATAATCTTGAGAATTGTATTTCTGTTGTGGATATACAAAAAATACATGTAAAATTTGATTGTACTGATATAACATAAAAAGGGAAGTAGATATGGAAAAGGGATGATGGCAGAATAAGGTGGGAAGGAGGGATAAAAGGGAAACCACATCCCACAAAGAGGCTAAGGAAACTTATCATATCTGAGGGAATTTAGAGGGGGAACATTGTGTGAATCTTACCTCATCAGAGTTGCTCAAAGAAAAATAATTGACATTTGTTTTAGAGAAAATTCTCTCGCCCATTAAAACGGGGAGAGGAAAAGGGAAAAGAAAAAGAGTAATAAGGGAAGGAAAGGGAAAGACTCAAAGGGGGGAGGGAGGGATTATAAAGAGGATAAGTATCGTGATACAAGAGGGCACATAAGTTTAAAAAGGGGAAAGAGGGTTGGGGAGGCAAGAATAAGTAAAGCACAATCTGGGGTTATTAGGATGACAGGAAAACAGATTTAGTAATTCTAACTGTAAATGTGAATGGGATGAACTCCATAAAAGAGGAGGCAGATAGCAGACTGGATCAAAAGTCAGAACCCTACAATATGTTGTTTACAAGAAACATATTTAAAGCAGAGGGATACATATAGAGTAAAGGTAAAAGGCTGGAGCAAAATCTATTATGCTTCAGGTGAAGTCGAAAAAGCAGGGGTAGCCATCCTTATCTCAGATCAAGCAAAACCAAAAATTGATCTAATTAAAAGAGATAAGGAAGGAAACTACATCCTGCTAAAGGGTAGCATAAACAACGAAGCAATATCAATATTAAACATATATGCACCAAGTGGTATGGCACTCAACTTCCTAAAGGAGAGTAAGAGAGTGCAAGAAGAAACAGACAACAAAACGTAATAGTAGATCTCAAACTTGCACTCTTGAATTGACAAATCAAACCACAAAACAAATAAGAAAGAAACTAAAGAAGTAAATAGAATATTAGAAAAATTAGGTATGTTGGATCTTTTGGAGAAAATTTAATGGAGATAGAAGGAATATACTTTTCTTTCAGCAGTTCATGGAACCTATTCATAAATTGACCATATATTAGGACATAAGACCTCAAATTAAATGCAAGAAAGCAGAAATAGTAAATGCTTTCTTTTCAGATTATGAGGCAATAAAACCATTCAACAAAAAAGTTAGGGAAAAGACCAAAAAGTAATTGGAAACTAAACAATCTCATCTTAAAGAATGATTGGGTGAAGCAGCAAATTATAGATACAATTAATAATTCACTCATGATAATGACAATGATGAGACATCATACCAAAATTGTGGATGCAGCAAAGCGGTAATAAGAGGAATTTATATCCTTAGAGGCTTACTTGAATAAAACAGAGAAAGAAAAGATTAATGAATTGGTCTTGAACTAAAACTAAAAAGACCAAATTAAAACCCCAATCAAATACTAAATTGGACATTCTAAAATTAAAGGAGAAATTAAAATATTGAAATAAAAACTATTGAACTAATTAATAAAACTAAGAGTTGGTTCTAATGAAAAAGACAATAAAATAGATAAGCCTTTGGTAAATCTGATTAGAAAAGGAGGGAGGAAAATGAAATTAGTAGTCTTAAAAATGAAAAAGGGAGAACTTTCCACCAATGAAGAGGAAATTAGAGAAATAATAAGGAGTTATTTTCTCAACTTATGCCAATAAATTTGATAACCTAAGTGAAATGGATGACTAGCTCCAAAAATACAGACTTCCCAGACTAACGAAGAAGAAGTAATTGCTTGAAAGTCCCATTTCAGAAAAGAAATAGAATGGGACAATTAAACAACTCCCTAAGAAAATCCCCAGGACAGATGGATTTAATGTGAATTTACCAAACATTTAAAGAACAATTGGCCCAATGCTTTATATAAATTATTTGATAAAATAGGGAATGAAGGAGTCCTACCAAATTCCTTCTATGACACAGACATTAATTGATAATCCAAACCAGGTAGGCTGAAAACAGAGAAAGAAAATTATAGAGCAATCTCCCTAATGAATATTGATGCTAAAATCTTAAATAAGATATTAGCAAAAGACTACGAAAATCATCTCCAAGATAAACACTATGATCAAGTAGGATTTATACCAGGAATGCAGGGCTGGTTCAATAAGAAAACTATCAATATAATTGGCCATGTTATAACCAAATTAACAAAAACCATGATCATCCTCAATAGATGCAGAAAAAGCATTTGATATAATCCAACATCCATTCCTATTAAAACACTTGAGAGTATAGGAATAAATGGACTCTTCCTTAAAATAATCAGCAGCATCTATTTAAAACCATCGTAGCATCATATGTAATGGAGACAAACTGCAACCATTCCCAATAAGATCTGAGTGAAACAAGTTGTCCATATCACCATTACTATTTAATATTGTATTAGAAACGCTAGCTATAGCAATAAGAGCTGAGAAAGAGATAAAGGAATAAGAATAGCAATGAGAAGCCAAATTATCACTCTTTGCCGATGACATGATGGTATACTTAGAGAACCCCAGAGATTCTGCAAAGTTATTAAATAATTGTCAAGGATATGAACAGACAATTCTCAGATGAAGAAATTGAAACTATTTCTAGTCATATGAAAAGATGCCCAAGTCATTATTAACAGAGAAATACAATTAAGACAACCTAAGATTAACCACACACACCTGTCAGATTGGCTAAGATGACAGGAAAAATAATGATGATTGTTGGAGGGGATGGGAAAACTGGGACATTGATGCATTGTTGGTGGAGTTGTGAACGGGTCCAACCATTTTGGAAGTAGTTTGGAACTATGCTCAAAGTTATCAAACTGCATACCCTTTGATCCAGCAGTGTTACTACTGGGATTATATCCCAAAGAGATACATAAAGAAGGGAAAGGACCATGTGCACGAATGTTTATGCAGCCCTTTTGTAGTGGTAGAAACTGGAACTGAATGGATGTCCATCAGTTGGAGAATGGTTGAATAAATTGTGGTATATGAAAATTATTGAATACTGTTCTTGTAAGAAATGACCAACAGGATGATTTCAGAATGGCCTGGAGAGGACTTAACGAACTGATGCTGAGTGAAATGAGCAGGACCAGAGATCATTATATACTTCAACAACAATACTAGATGATGACCAGTTGTGATGGATCAGGCCATCCTCAGCAACGAGATCAACCAAATCATTTCTAATGGAGCAGTAATGAACTGAGGTAGCTACGCCCAGAAAAATAACTCTGGGAGATGACTAAAAACCATTACATTAAATTCCCAATCCCTATATTTATGCACACATGCATTTTTGATTTCCTTCACAAGCTAATTGTACAATAATCAGAGTCTGATTCTTTTCTACAGCAAAATAACGTTTTGTCAGGATACTTATTTGTATCTAATTTATATTTTAATATATTTAACATCTACTGGTCATCCTGCCATCTAGGGAAGGGGGTGGGGAGGGTAAGAAGTGAAAAATTGGAACAAGAGGTTTGGCAATTGTTAATGCTGTAAAGTTACCCATGTATAAATCCTGTAAATAAAAGGCTATTAAATAAAAAAAAAAGTTATTAGAAATAATCCACAACTTTAGCAAAGTTGCTGGTTATAAATAAACCCACATAAGTCATCAGCATTCTTATATATCACTAACAAATCCAACAGTCAGAGTTACAAAGAAATTCCATTTAAAGTAACTACTGATAATATAAAATATTTAGGAATCCATCTGCCAAGGGAAAATCAGAAACTTTATGAGCAAAATTACAGACCACTTTTCACACAAATTAAGTCTGATCTAACCAATTGGAAAATATTAAATGCTCTTGGATAGGGCGAGCAAATATAATAAAGATGACAATATTACCTAAAATAATCTATTTATTTAGGCATACCAATCAGACTCCCAAAAGAGTATTTAATGACCTAGAAAAATAACAACAAAGTTCATATGGAAAACAAAAGGTGAAGAATTTCAAGGGAATTAATGAAAAAAATCAAATGAAGGTGGCTTAGCTGTACCTGATCTAAAATTATATTACAGAGCAGCAGTTACCAAAACTATTTGGTATTGGCTAAGGAATAGGATTAGTTGATCATGGAATAGATTAGGTTCGGGATAAAACAGTCAACAAATATAGCAACCTAGTCTTTGACAAACCCAAAGATCCCAGCTTTTGGGACAAGAACTACTGTTTGATAAAAATAGCTGGGAAAATTGGAAACTAATATGAGAAACTAGGCATTGATCCATACCTAAGCTGTACACCAAGATAAGGTCAAAATGGGTTCATGACCTAGGATAAAGAATGAAATTATTAATAAATTAGAGGAACATAGGATAGTTTAATCTCAGACCTGTGGAAGGGGAATTATGACCAAAGAAGAACTAGAGATCATTACTGATCACAAAATAGAAAATTTCGATTATACCAAACTGAAAAGTTTTTACAAAACAAAACTAATGCAGACAAGATTAGAAGGAAGCAATAAACTGGGAAAATATTTTTACAGTCAAGGTTCTGATAATGGCCTCATTTCCAAAATATATAGAGAATTAACTCTAATTTATAAAAATCAAGCCATTCCTCCAATTGAAAAATGGTCAAAGGATATGAACAGACAATTCTCAGATGAAGAAATTGAAACTATTTCTAGTTATATGAAAAGATGCTCCAAGTCATTATTAATCAGAGAAATGCAAATTAAGACTACTCTAAGATACCACTACACACCTGTCAGGTTGGCTAAGATGACAGGAAAAATAATGATGATTGTTGGAGGGATGCGGGAAAACTGGGACATTGATGCATTGTTGGTGGAGTTGGAACGAATCCAACCATTTTGGAGAGTAGTTTGGAACTATGCTCAAAAGTTATCAAACTGTGCATATTTTGATCCAGCAGTGTTACTACTGGCTTATATCCCAAAGAGATTATAAAGAAGGAAAGGGACCGTATGTGCACGAATTTGTGGCAGCCCTTTGTAGTGGTTAGAAACTGGAAACTGAATGGATGTCCATCAGTTGGAGAATGGTTGAATAAATTGTGGTATATGAAAATTATGGAATATTACTGTTCTGAAGAAATGACCAACAGGATAACTTCAGAAAGGCCGGAGACTTACATGAACTGATGCTGAGTGAATTGAGCAGGACCAGGGATCATATATACTTCAACAAAATACATATGAGGACCAATTCTGATGGATCAGGCCATCCTCAGCAACGAGATCAACCAAATCATATCTAATGGAGCAGTAATGAACTGAACTAGCTATGCCCAGAAAAAGAACTCTGGGAGATGACTAAAAACCATTACATTGAATTCCCAATCCCTATTTTATGCCACACATGCATTTTTGATTCTTCACAAGCTAATTGTACAATATTTCAGAGTCTGATTCTTTTTCTACAGCAAAATAACGTTTTGGTCAGGTATACTTATTGTGTATCTTATTTATATTTTAATATATTTAACATCTACTGGTCATCCTGCCATCTAGGGAAGGGGGTGGGGAGGGTAAGAGGTGAAAAATTGGAACAAGAGATTTGCCAATTGTTAATGCTGTAAAGTTACCCATGTATATATCCTATAAATATAAGGCTATTAAATAAAAAAAAAGTGAAAAAAAAAAAGAACTGTCAAGTCTGAATAAAGATAAATGCATAATATTTTCAAAAAAAAAAAAAAAAAGAAAAAGAGACCTAATTCAGTTTCAATTGATCAATGATGGACAGAAGCAGCTACACCCAAAGAAAAAACACTGGGAAATGAATGTAAACTGTTTGCATTTCTGTTTTTCTTCCTGTGTTATTTTTAACTTCTGAATCCAATTCTCCCTGTGCAACAAGAAAACTGTTTGGATCTGCACACATACATTGTTTCTAGGATATACTGTAATTTATTTAACATGTATAGGACTGCTTGCCATCTAGGGGAGAGGGTGGAGGGTGGGAGCGAAAAATCGGAACAGAAGTGAGTGCAAGGGATAATGTTGTAAAAAAATTTACCCTGGCATGGATTCTGTCAATAAAAAGTTACTATAATAATAAAAAAAAAGCATAAAGGTTTTCAATTTTGTACCTTATCAATTTAAAGAAATCAACTTTTAATTCTTCTTTACCATTTATAACATATTTGAAGCTTCAGCGAATATTCACTATTTTATAAAAACAAAAACAACAACAACAACGACAACAACAAACCAACGATACATTGCATTTTTTAGCAGTGTATTTTAAGTCAGCTCTTATTGGGTCACAAGACCTGATTGTTAAATTTCAGTGTGAATTTTTTTTCACTTCAGAGAGCACTAAATGGTATAAATAAGAGTTGTTCTTTTGCTCACCATTCAGACTTCAAAAGTTATGGAGAAAATGTTAATGAATGATGCAGGTAGATTTAAAAGTGTGCTGTGGAAAATGATTTTTTGAGAGTCAATAGTTAAACACTTACCAAATATAATTTGTATCATCTAAGCACTTGGAGAAAGACCACAAACAGGCTCTGCTTGTAGGTCAGTGTTTAGAAAGTTCAGCCTTTCTTCTTTTTAATATTCCTATCTTAAATTCCTTTGAATAATCACAGATGCATTCTTTGTCCCAGAATACTGAATTTGGACAGGTGCCCACATATATTTCACTTATCTGTATGTGTGTGTGTGTGTGTGTGTGTATATATATATATATATATATTCATACATATACACACACACACACACATATATATATATATATATATATACACACAAATAAGAGAAAATGTATTCATTAAAGAAAAAAGTCTTCTTTTTCCTCCTTTCGCCAGTGATATGATGATGAAAAGGATACATACACACACACAAATATAATGAACACACACATACACAAACATACACACATATACACATATAGTCTACTAGAATCTTTTGTTAGAGGTATCAAATTTCCTAACCAAATAAAAGTATAATTGGGAAATATTTTAATAAGTAAAGAGAAAATAGAACATACACACATATACACATATAGTCTACTAGAATCTTTTGTTAGAGGTATCAAATTTCCTAACCAAATAAAAGTATAATTGGGAAATATTTTAATAAGTAAAGAGAAAATAGAACATAGGAACAATAGAACATGCTAATTTGTAGTTTTCTAAGTCAATATATTGCCTTCAAATATTATTTTCAGTTTGATTGTCATATAATTTATTTAGAAAATCTCCCTTTTTATCATCACATCACTGATGAAAGAAGGAAACCAAAAGGTTGTATATAAACATTCATGTTTAAATAGTCAGCATTTTTTACACCTTTAGAGTTTCTTAAAACCATAGTTAATTATATATTGAAACAGGCCAGAGAAGTACTATTTGGACAATTCAATATGAGATGGAGGAAACGTCTATTCATTCTGTAATCCCTCTCTTCCCCTGAAAGACCTGTTATTTTTTCCTCTTCATTGTAAACTCTTTGAAGGTGGAGATCATCTTACCAACTTATTTGTGTCATCAGAGCTTACCATGCTTCCTGGCATGTAGTAAATACTTAATAAATTCTTTCTTCATTCATGACTTTCTTTTTCATGAGTTGTTCAGTTAAATGTGAATTGAATATAAGGATAAAGAAAACACAATACATAGACTTTCATAATGTTAAATTATTCAAAATAACTTGTTGAATACTTACTTTATGACAGGAGAAAAGTAATGTGGCTTCTTTATGAAATGCTGGCTCAAGTCAGGAATACTTAGTTCAAAAGTTGCTTCTGATACTTAGTAACAGCTATACAGTAAGACAATTAGCCTCTCTGATTCTCAATGAACTCTTAGAGTTTAAGTTAACAGTAATTATGTTCTGTATTATTGTCCACATCAATTATGCTCTAGAAAAAAAAGGTGGGGCTGCCTGTAGGAGCAATTTATTTAACAGACCTACTCCATTTTTCTCTTTTAATTTTAGTGTAACTTTATTTAAGGAGAGAAAATGTATTTACAAAGGCCAGATCACTCCCTGTCATCCTATCCATTTTAACTCTCTAAGCCAATAGGAATTTACTTTAAAGTTTAAAGTACTTTTTGAGTAGTTCTCAGGATTATAGCAGACTTTTTTCCTTAAAAAACAAAACAAAAAACTACATAATGCTTTGTTTCTATTCATTTCCCTCTACTAAAATCAGATGCTATGATCTCATTCATAGAAGTGACCATACAGCGTCATATGTAATCAAAATGTTACTGCAGATTACTACTGAAAAAGGTATAGCTTCATTCTTCATCTCAGCAGTTTTATAGGAAAGAAGTAACCCACACTCATTATATTCCCTACTTGAATATAACCTCCTTTGGAGAAGTTGCTAGTGTCACTTCTGAATTTCCAGAACTTACAAGAGAGGTTGGTATGCAGTAAATACTTAATTCTTTTTCATTCATTAATTTGTTGGATTGAAAATAGATACCTCTAAATTTGTAAAAATTTAATTTAATTTTCAAATGAGGATTTATTCTTTCCCATCAGTTTTCTTCCCTTTTCCCACACTGAGAAAGCAAAAACAAAACTCCTGTTAGAAAAAATGTTGGCCATATTTACATATTTCACAAACCACCTGTGAAATAAAAATCATAATATAATAGATTTAAAACTGAGGAGGATCTTAGAAATCATTTAGCCTAAACAATTCATTTTATGAACAACTAAACTGAGACACAGGTCAATCAATCAACAAATATTAATATGTATCTACAATGTTCTATTTTGATATAAATACACAAGTGACTCACCCTCCCTCATCAAAGATATGATCTAGTTCTAGTAGAAATTAAATTATAAGCAGGTAAATTGTATAGTGACAGAATTTGGAGTTTGAAAGACCAAAGTTGAAATCCTACCTCAGATGTATCCTGGCTTTGTGAACCTGGACAAGTCATCCAACTTATAGCTACATTTTCTCTATTTAATATTTATGAATTGATACTTTTTAGCCTAAGTGAAGGACAATTGAAATATCCATTAAATTTCATCCAAAATTTATGCAAAATCTTACTGTGTTACATCATTGTATTATGAAAAGGACCAAGATTTTCAAAGGCAATGTAGCAGAATACAAGCAGAGATAGATTCTAAATTTGAAAAGTGAACTCTATGAGAATTTATGTATCTATCATCCATGGATCAGAAAAGTTCATTACCAGATTTCTGGCAACTGGATAATAAATGTTCAATGGGGTAGTGATAAAGGTATATATGTGTCTAAGGGAGCAGAGTACAACAACTCAATTAAGCATCTACTGAGGTATAGAGAGTCTGATATACACAGGCCGAGTTACACAAAAATATCAGCAACAACAAAAATGAAAAAATGAGGGTCAATACCCTCATTTTACATATAATTATATGGAGTATATGGTTCACACAGCTAGCAAGTAAAGTTAGACACAAAATCATTATTATTTAAATATTGCTAAATTCAGCCCAAATTCCAAGTATGAAGAGATAACTTTGGTTTCTGTTTCAATTAAAAGACTTTTTATTTCTCAGCCTCCCTTCATCCCCAAATTTGATAAGCATGACACCAATATCATCACAAGTAATAAATTTAAAAATTGAACAGAATTACACCAAGAACACTTGTACTATGTTTCTGGTAAGCAAGGATTATCTGATTTATTGCTTTTATATCACTATGGACTAGCATATAATAGGTACTTAATGAACACTTATTGATTAATGCCTTCACAATATTTCAATTAATTAGTCAATATCCTTTGGTTCTTTAACTAGTTTCACAATATCTAATTGTATAATTATCTAGGATGTAACTCTCTTTATTTTCTACATGAACATCATAAGAAAATTTGTCAGAGGATCTTTGATAAGTCATTAAACCTCCTTGGGACTTATAGAATTTATGATCCAATGACATACTGAAATCTAGGCATATGGTATCTCTAATGTATTTTCCCAAGAACTATGTTATAAGTTAATTTAACAATCAGGTGACTCAGTGGAGAGTCTCCTGGGCCAGGAGTCATCTATAACAGTGGTTCCTTCTGTCCCAAACATTAACTCATTCTGATTTTGTTTTTGTTCCAACAAAGAGAAGATTAAAAAAAAAAATTATTAGCATTTTCTGCAAGTCACAGATTATACTGGACTTTAGCTTTCCTGATAATTTTCTTATAGGACCATGCAACTAATTTACACTCATTCTTAGTTTTATACCTTTCTTCCAATGTCTGAAGATGAATATTTAAATTATTGTTTCCACTGAAAAATTCTTTATGGAAACACATTGGTCTTCTAATAACCTCTGCTTGCTCTTACATGTCAGAAATTTTTTTCTTAAACTTCTATCAGAGGTTCCCTTCTTTCCAAAAAGTATATTCTTTAGTACATTGATTTACAAACAAATAAAACTAGGAAAAATCAAAATGAGAAAAAACAAAATCTTATTACAAAAAAAAATGAAGTTTTTATTGTTTATTGTGATTGTGATTCATTATATAATACTAAAGACTGAAACCAAACTAGAAAAACAAAATATTACTTAATATTTAACTTGAAAAATATGGATTTAATATAAAATATTAATATTTAATATGAAAATTTATTCTTCTTGATCATAACTAGAAAAGCATTAGTATTGGTCAAGGGTGAGAAACAATCTATTACAACATTGAGGAAGAGAGAAAGAATATAAAGTACATCTTCAGTTTGAGTTCTAAGTCTGAGATAATGATACTGTCAGTTGTACTGTTTTTGAAAAGTTTGTTTTGTATTGAGTCTATTTGAATAAGGAAAGAAAAAACACTCTTCCCATATTAGCCAACTTTCCCTATAGAAATAAAAAGAAAAAAGCCATGCTTATCTTTTTGATGTCTTTTCTCCTTTGCTTAATCATCATCTCTACCATGCCCTTTTACTATGTGTGCCTCTCAGACTGTTCTATATCCTATTCTCTGCTTTCTCTATTCCTCTCTTTCACTAATCTCATTATTCACCATTTTCTTCATTAGCATGTTTATTTAGATATAGACTTAACCTGTCTTCTATATTCAAATCATAGGTCAACTATATGTGTTGATCATTTCCAGTTTGGATAGTTCAAAAGTAACTCAAAATTTCAATGCCAAAAATGAAACTCATCTTCCAAATATACTCTTTCAAAATATTTTTTTATTTCTGCATAAAGATACCACATTCTATCTAGTTATTCATGTTCATCAAATCAGAGACATTATTGGCTTGCATTTCCCTTATCTCCAACATTCATTTAGTCACTTAGTCTTCCTGTTTCCACTTCAACATACCTCAAATCTATCATTTCACCTCTCTACTAATATAACCACTATCCCAATTCAGGACTTTTTATGTTCACAAATGCGCTGTTGCAAGAAGCTCCTAATCAGACCTATTCCTTCCAATCACTGCTGTTCAATCATTTCAGTCATGTCCTAATCTTTAGGACCTGGTTTTTGGTTTTCTTGGCAAAGATTCTGGACCTGTTTAACATTTCTTTCTTCAGTTCATTTTATAGATAAGAAACTGATGGAAACAGTGTTAAGTGACATCCCAAAAGTCACAGAGCTAGTAAGTGTTTGAAATTGGATTGAATTCAGGTTTTGCAGACTCCAAGCTCAATATTATTTAGCTGCAATCAAACATTCCCCATCTTATCTATTCTCTATTTATTTGCCAAAAATAATTTTCTTAAGGTATTTGTTCCCCCATGTAAAAAACTCTAAAGATTCCCCATATCAATCGTAAGACATGTAGGAGAAATGCATTCCTTTAGCATTTGAAACATTTAAAAATGTGGATACAGCTAGCTTTGCAGATATCTTTTACCTTATGCTCTATTATGCACTCTCCATTCTGGTCCATCTGTCTGATTTACTGTTTCCCAAACTCAGCATTCTACCTATAATTCCTTTATTTTTGCATAGATTAAACTACCACCCTTAGAATGATCTCTCTTCACATCTACTTTCCAGGATGCTTTATAACAAAAAGCCTTACCTCTCAAAACCCTTGCTACCTTTAATGTGCCATTCAGGTACCACCTTCTCTGTGCAGATTTTCCCAAACTCTACAGTTTGGGGATTTTTCTCTATTCTCCAATTATCTTGTATTTACTTATTTATTTAAATATTGGGTTGCTGATATTATATAAGATTTTTGAAAACAGTTTTTCTTTCTTTTCATTTTTATTTTTTTAATACATTGTACCCACATAGACATATAATAATACACAAAGATACTGAATAAAGTTTTTGAATTGAATTGGCTAGAGATCATACAATGTAAAGCATTTTTTTTCACCTTTTGTAAACTCTTAGATGCCATAATTTTATTGTTCTTTTTTCCCCTCAAACTTCTTAAATATAAATGTTTCACCAATGAGAGTCTACTTATGATACTTATGGACTAGGATTTCTAGTCCAAAAAGGAAAAAAAAATAATAGTTATATTATTTTTTTATGTCTTCTGGAAGATTATTATAAAACAATCACAATATATCATAAAACAAATGTAATTTAGTAAATGATTATTTGTTAATTACTTGATATGTAAAAAGAAAAAAAAATCAGGTACTCTTAAGTGTTTTGTTTTGTTTTGTTTGGTGGAGAGCCTGCATTTAGATTGGCCAGAGGCTGGGCCATTAGACTTGGAGTCAAAAAGACCTGAGTTTACTTCCCATTTCAGACACTTACTAGCTAAGTGGCTTTAGACTAGATAACAATTTTTTTTTTCAGTCTGAATTTCCTCATTTGTGAAATGACACTGGTATTAATACCAATGTCATAAAGTTAAAAATGGAAATTTTTTTGTAGCTTCCTAAGATCACTAAGGTATTGCATCAGATGATTATTCTCTTTTTTTGATCATTTACCCATACTGCTTCCCACACCCTCCCTCCCACATCCACACATCCACAAACACACACACACACACACACACACACACACACACACACTTTTCTGGAGAAGTAAAAATCTACTTTATCTCAAAAGAAAGTGTGAGATGAAATCATAATGAGTTAAGTTCAAATATTGCCTCAATCACCAATTGATTGACCTTGGCATGTCTCCTGCCATAGTTTCCTCTTCTATAAAATGCAGCAAATAATAGAGTCTATCTCACATTTCTAAAGAGCAAATCAGATAAATTATTTAAAATGTTTTGCAAATCCTGACTCATAATATAAACAATACTATATATGAATATGGTTACATGTAATTATATGATTCGCTACAAATGTTATTACAACAGATTTTCAATACTTATAGTATTAAATAATTAATGTGTGGAATGTGGAAAATTTGACTGAGTTGGAGAAAAATTAAAAAGTCAGGGAGTTTGATAAGAAACTATATACCTAGATGTTTAATCAATGTTTCTTGAATGAATAAATGAACATGAGCAAAGACAGAGAAAAGTTTGAAAAAAAGAATGGTCTATGAATAACAAAAATGTTAGATTTTAATTTATTCAAATGGTTAAACCTGGAAGAACATGAATAAAAACAGCTCAATCTTGAAAACTTAAGCTATATGCTGCATGAGGCTAAAGATTCTAAATTAACATGCCCCCTCCCCCCCTCCAAAAAAAAAAAAAGCTGTACTTCGCCTAGTCTTCAGGCTTTCTGTTACTTAATTAGACTACATTAATATATTAACAAATAAATTGATAAAATTGTATTTTCCAGGACAGGGGAAGAGTTTTACGGGCTTTTATCCTGGTCAGAATACATTTGGAGTGCTTTGTTTAGCTCTCAGAGACTGATTTTAGGAAGTTCATTGCTAAGATGGTGAGTATCAATAAGTCACCAAGTTGGTAAAGATTCTTGAAGACATATCATACAAAAATTGTTGAGCCAGCAAAAGAAAATATTAATGGATAAAACAATGCAAGATTAGTTCGTTTTTTAAAATAGTTGTATAGAAGTTTGTTTCACTTATAGAAGTTGTTTCACTTAAGCAATTAACTTTTTTTTTTCCTAATTGATAAAGTGAGTTTAATATTGCACCAGCATTCTAGGATGTTTTTGAACATGAACTTTTTTAATATTTTAAATTGTTATTTAAGCTTTAAACTTCTATATAAATGCCTCATTATTTTTGTTAATCCTATTTTTGTTAACATCATTATTATTGAAGAACAGTGATGTGAAGTAAACTGCCTTGATTCTTGGGCAATGAGGATGGCCTGTCTTTATTTAAGTGTAAGAAATGAAGGATGATTTTCATGAAAACCTGGAGAGACTTAGATGAACTGATCCTAAATGAAGTGAGTAGAACCAGGAGAACACACACACACACACACACACACACACACACACACACACACATATAGCAATAACAAGATTATGTGATGATTAATTCTGATGGATGTGGCTCATTTCAACAATGAGGTGATTCAAGGCAATTCCAATTAACTTGTGAAGGAGAGAGTCATCTACATCCAAAAAGAGTACTATGGGGACTGAATGTGGATCACAACATAGAATTTTCAACTTTTTTTTGGTGTTTGTTTATTTTTTTTCCTTTCTCATTTTTTCCCTTTTTTATCTGATTTTTCTTCTGCAGCATGATAATTGTGGAAATATATATAGAAGAATTGCACATTTAACATATATTGGATTATTTGAAGTATAGAGGAGGGGGAGCAAGAGAGAAAAAACTTGGAACACAAGGTTTTGTAAGGGTGGATGTTGAAAACTATCTTTTCATGTATTTTGAAAATAAAAAAATTATTATTTAAAAATTATTTTAAAAAGGATTAGAGATGCAGGCAGTTCCCTCATCACCTTGGAGATTATTTATTCTCTTTCAGTCTAGGGGACACTAAAGAGAAATAGCTTTCTCAAAAGCAAAAGACCTTTATCCCCAGCTCATTTGTGTGCATGTGTATGTGTGTGTGTGTGTGTGTGTGTATGTGTGTGTGAGAGAGAGAGAGAGAGAGAGAGAGAGAGAGAGAGAGTCATTTATATTAGGAGACTTTTCAGGTAAGTCTTTTATTATTCTTCCTTTTTCCTACTTTAAATATGCCTTTCTGTATAATTCCATTTTGGAGCAGTATATTTTATTTTCCTAATTTTCTTCTTAAGGATAAGGGATTATTTCTTATATCCAGATGTGTGATAGAACCAACTATACTGGCTCACCAGATCCAATAGTTAAAATTTCAGTGTGCGCATTTACATAACAGATATTGACATATCATATCAGTCCTTGATTTGTTAATTTGTTAATCATCTAAACATAAGAAATTGATGCAGAAAATTTAATATTGCCAATTAAATTTTAATGTGTTGTGCATGGTGATTTTTTTCAGAGAGTTAGTTAAACATTTACTAGCACACCTTGCCTAATACTAGCAAAGTCTAATAGTCATAGAAATTGTTCAGTAAATATTTATTGACTGAATGAATGTTTATCTGTTCATGATTCTGGATACAACATATTTCCTCTCTTTTCCCCCAAATAACAACCACAAAAACAAAACATGTTTTCATCTGAGGAAAATATACTTTCCTAATACTTTTATTTGAAACCTCACCCTAATTCTAAAACTAAAAAAGAAAAACTGATAATCAGTTTCATATATTTTTGTGGCTATTCATTTATTTGTGAACTATTTACAATCTAAATGTAGCTTCTATATGGCCCACATTACTGTCAAGCATGGCTAAAACCATGTCAAAATGTAATTGGGAAATATATAAAAAATAAATAAAAATTCAATAAAACATGTTACCTAGTAAATAATGTTACTTAGTAAAACTCAGTCAACATGCAACATGTAAAGATATTTAAGTATGTTTCAGTGTCCCCCAATTTTATTTGAATTTGATGTTTCTGGGCAGACTTTGCACGTTAATCACTTGCCTCTTCTCTCTGGTTTGATGAAATCACTATTTGTCATTACATCCACCTGAAGCAATAGAGCCAGACAAATAGTGAAATTTAATTCAGTTTTGCTACTTTTTTATCAGACTTACTAAAAACATTTCCTAGAATATTAATCATATTTTGTTTCATTGAGAAGCTTCTCTCACCTTAAAGAAAAGTGGGAAGATGAGAAGGGGTAAAACAGAAGGGGTAGGCTAAATAGAAGGAAAAACAGAAATAGTAGGGGAAAGGTATAAAATAGGTTGAGTGTCTCTAAAGGGAGAGGACTGCTTGAGGCAAGTAGTGCTCATAAGTAGAATACTTGGGAGGATGGAAAGGGGAAAAGGAAATAGAAAAGTTTAATTTATGGTTAATAAGATTGCAGGAAATACAGAATCAGTAGTTTTAACTGTAAAGGTGAATGGGGTGAATTCTCCCAAAAAGCATAAGTGGATAGCAGAATGGAATTCTACAATATGTTGTTTACAAGAAACATATTTAAAGCAGTGATACATACATAATAAAGGTAAAAGGCTGGAGCAGAATCTATTATGCTTCAGGTGAAGTAAAAAAAAAAAAAAAGAAAAGTAGAAGGTAGCCATCCTGATCTCAGATCAAACAAAAGCAAAAACTAAAATAATTAAAAGAGATAAGGAAAGAAGCTATATCTTGCTAAAGGGTACCAAAGATAATGAAGCAATATCAATACTAAACATGTATGCACCAAGTGGTATAGCATCTAAATTCCTAAAGTTAAGAAAGTTGAAAGAAGAAATAGACAGCAAAACTTTAACAGTAGGAGAACTCAACTTTGCACTCTCAGAACTAGATAAATCAAACCACTAAATAAATAAGAAAAAAGTTAAAGAGGTAAATAGAATACTAGAAAAGTTAGGTATGATAGATCTTTGGACAAAATTGAATGCAATCAGAAAGGAGTACACTTTCTTCCTGGCAATTCATGGAATCTTTATAAAAATTGACCATATTAAGACACAAAGACCTCAAAATCAAATGTAGAAAAGCAGAAACAGTAAATGCATTTTTTTTCAGATCACTATGCAATAAAAATTACTTTCAATGAAAGACCAGGGGAAAATAGACCAAAAAGTAATTGAAAACTAAATAATCTCATCCTCAAGAATGAATGGGTGAAGCAGCAAATCATAAACACAATCAATAATTACATCCAAGAGAATGACAATAATGAGACAACATAACAAAATGTGTGGGGTGCAGCCAAAGTGGTAATAAGGGGAAATTTTATACTCTAGGTGCTTATTTGAATAAAATAGCTGTTAGGATACTTACAAGTTGCTAAGTAAGAGAAATTGATGAGATAATGATTCTCTAATTTACATGTACTTTGTACTTACTATAATTCCACAAGATTCACACCTTTAAGAGAGCATATATAAGGAAGAGCTTTCAGAATGAAAGAACTGAAGTCCACAAGAAGCTCTGAGCCTCAGCCAGGATTCAGTCGAATCAACATGAAGAATTATACATGTTCGTAAGTCCTAGAAATAGTCCAAAAGGAATCTCTTGTCCATTATTTCATGTACCAGGAATCCAATAATTCCTGCAAGTTTTGAAGTCCTGCAATAGTCTCATCAACAATTTTTCATCTCAAGGAATCCAGTGATTCCTGCTGGTTTTGAAGTCCTGTAACAGTCTCATCTTGTGTTAGGGAATCCAATGATCCAATGATCCCTGCAGATTTTATTCTTAGATCTTCTTTTTTGTTTCGAGGTTTTTCTCTTTTTCTGTCTCTCCAGGTGCTCATTGCCACCTATCTCTTTCCTTCTCCATCTATAGGAAAACAAGCAAATCCTTTCTCCCAAGCAGTTAACCTATCTAATTTCCTTCTATTTACCACTTACTAAATCTCTCCTCATCATCTGGCAATTACATTGGAGCTGTTTTCACTGGACACTGCCCTGTTAGTTTAAAAAACCTGTATTCTCAATTGTAATCCCTTTCTGCCGTGTGATTGCTTTTGGGCTGATAGATCACGTCAGAGTATTGAGCCTCTAAAGATTCTCTGGGTGTAAACTCAGCTGCCATCATGCCCCAACTGTCTTTTGTATGATATCTTGGGAATGGGCCCTGCCTCTCATTTCCCTGGGTCACTCTACATTCCGAGGCACAGTGGAAGCTCTTGTGGCATTTTGGACATAGAGTTTTGGGTTTTATTCTCTCACCCTGTCCTTTCACTCTATCTCCATATCTACATTGAGCTCTAAGTTGTCCTATTTTTCCATACTGAAAACATCAACAAGTTTCTCTAGAAGTCCCTTTCCAAGAGGGACCCTGTCTTCCCATAATCATCATAGTCTGGGTATAATAAGAATTTGTGCCCACTATGGCACAGCTTCTTATGATCTCTTCTAAAGGAGCATCTTTGTGTAGTACCCATATAATTCTTCTGCAAACCTCATTGGCATTTTCCTTAACCAGTTGTCTGATCATTATTCTTGTAGCTGCATTTTCTCCAATGGCTCTTGTGACAGCTGTTTGCAAATATCCCACAAAATAAAAATCAGCAAACAGTTCATTGGGACCTTGCTCTATTTTTTTTTTTTTTATTTAATAGCCTTTAATTTACAGGATATATACATGGGTAACTTTACAGCATTAACAATTGCCAAACCTCTTGTTCCAATTTTTCACCTCGACCTTGCTCTATTTTTGTGAAGGCTTTCCATCCATCTTTCTCTGGGAGGAAACCCCAAGCTTTTATTGCAGCAATAGCACTTTGCTCATACATTGTTATGGGATAATTAGTCTGTGCTGAATTCTCTGTATACTGACCTTCACCTGATAGTTGGTCAAAAGTGACTTGTATATTAACTCCTATTTGCCTATTGTGTTGGGCTTGAATCCTGCATAATTCATGATACTCTGAAAGCCACAACAAGTTTTGTCCAGTTTCTAAACATGCTATGAATTTTCATCACAAGGGGTTAAGATTTCATAAGCCAAACTATCTAGTAACATCTTAGCATAAGACGATGTAGCCCCATAAAGAGTGCAACCTTTTTTCAAACCTTTAATTTTTTTCCAAATCAAAAGAAGTGTATCTTCTCCTTTGTTGACTTGAAGAGTCAAGCTCTTCAATCACAGGGTATGCATTTATTATTAAATTGTATATATCCTATCCTTCTCTCTTAACCTTAACCAATGCCTTTTGTAATCTTGTCACAGGCTGCTTCATAGGAGATGCTGATTGTGTTTCGGCCTCTCTCCCTCCTCCTTCTCCCTTCACCCAGGAAAGGTTAATTGAGGGAGGTAGGTCAGGGGATGGGAAGTGCCACACTCAGAGTTGTACTTAACTCCATACTTATCTTATTCTTCATCCTTCTCGCCTAGTTTGTTTGGCACCTCCCCCTCCTGCTCTTTCTTCTTTTTCCTTATTCTAACACTTATATAATTTCTTAAATCCAGTTGTATTAAAATTATATGTATTAAGTATATCTCTGGAAATTGAGTCAGGTCCATTTTCATTGTAGAATTAATATAGTTGTTCTCCTACTAATTTCCACTCCTCTAGATCCAATTCTTTTTCCTTAGAGAACCAAGGATATGTGTACTGTAAAGTTTTTAAAAGATCAGTGATCTGCTCCCAAATTATAATCAAATCTTGTCTTTTCAACAAAATTTATCTGGAAGAACAAATTGTCAAGAATTTCAATGGAATTAATAAAAAAAAGCAAATGAAAGTGACCTAGCTGGGCCAGATCCAAAGCTATATTATAAAGCAGTTCTCATTCAAATCATTTGATAGTGGCTGAGAAATAGAGCAGTTGATCAGGGGAATAGGTTAGGTTCACTCACTTCCATTCTGTTAGGATTCTATATTTTAGGGTTAATCAGTTAGACTGGCTTATTCAACTAGCTAAATGTTCTGGGTAATTATTAAGTGCTCTGAATTACAACTCAATCCTCTTCTGCTTCTCTTCTGTATGCTTTTCATCTCTTCTACCACCTATTAACATGGAGCTCCAAACTGAGATTAGCTCTCTAAACATTTAGTACAGCATAGCTTTCATCTTGGCTATTGAAGAAACAAGCAAAAATGGGTTATCAAGGCATATATATAACTAGACAAGAGTTTTTATCTTTTGGTTTGTTTGTTTTCTCTAATGAGTACAGTAAATTTGAAGAATCTGTTTTTTTCTAAAGCATTTATAGTTTTTGTAGATCTTATACCTCAGTACTTAATCTTCTACAAGTCTTTGAATTAGTAATGAGAAAATTTGTTTTTCTAGGTTGAAAAACTCTAAAAATTTGTGGCTTAGAATTTTAAACAGAACTGTGCTCTTTTGAAGTTCTATTTGTTTATTCTCTTCAAAATGAAACTTTCTGTTTTTGAAGATAAAATGTTTATAAAGGTAGTTTAAAAAAAGCTTAAAAGATTATATATAGATCAAACCTATTTTAAGACACTATTTTGATGATAATACTGAATGGAGTTGATTTAAAATTTAATCAAATAATGAACAAACATTTATTAAGACCCTATTATATGCTGGGCATATAGGACTAAAATAATTACACTGAGCACACAATATTTACAAATTTCTCTCAATAACTTTTTAATATACAAATTCTTTGAGGTGATCTTTTCTTGTCTTTATTATTATTTATTATTATTCTCTTTTTTGTTTTAATTCATGCATAAAAGTAGGTTTGATTATTCTTTGATAATGATAAAAAGTTTAAAATATTATATATATTGAGCAATCACTCTTGTGAGCTTATGGAATGATATAGAGAAGAGCCACATAGAATGGATAGGCATAAGTGAGTTGAAACCGGGGTAAAAGTAATAATTGTTTATAATTATTAGCTGATAGATCTAATAGAGTATTTGAATAATATAATACAATTAGAATATTAAAAAATTCATGAGAAAAATTAATTTCTATAGGTTTTTGAACATCTAGCTCCTCAGTCAATTGTATTTTGCAAGAAAGAAGCAAGCAGAAATGTATATGGCATGACTTTCTTCTATTTTAATGTTTATTCTCATTTCAGGAAAGAAGGAATATTACCAATCAGACTTCCAAGAAAATATTTTAATGTTCTAGAAAAAATAACAACAAAATTCATAGGGAAGAACAAAAGATCGAGAATCTCAAGGGAATTAATGAAAAAAAAAATAAAATGAAGGTGGCCTAGCTGTACCTGATCTAAAACTGTATTATAAAGCAGCAGTTGCCAAAACCATTTGGTATTGGCTAAGAAATAGATTAGTTGATCAGTGGAATAGGTTAGGTTCACAAAACAAAATAGTCAACTATAGCAATCTAGTGTTTAAGAAACCTAAAGATCCTAACTTTTGGGATAAGAATTCATTATTTGACAAAAACTGCTGGGATAACTGGAAATTAGTATGGCAGAAATTAGGCATGGACCCACACTTAACACCGTATACCAAGATAAGATCAAAATGGGTCCATGATTTAGGCATAAAGAACGAGATTATAAATAAATTAGAGGAACATTGAATACCTCAGACTTGTGGAGGAGGAAGAAATTTGTGACCAAAGATGAACTAGAGACCATTGTTAGAGATACATTGTTGGTGGAGTTGTGAACAAATCCAGCCATTCTGGAGAGCAATCTGGAATTATGCCCAAAAAGTTATCAAACTGTGCATATCCTTTGATCCAGCAGTGCTACTACTGGGCTTATACCCCAAAGAGATACTAAAGAAGGGAAAGGGACCTGTATGTGCCAAAATGTTTGTGGCAGCCTTGTTTGTAGTGGCTAGAAACTGGAAAATGAATGGATGCCCATCAATTGGAGAATGGCTGGGTAAATTGTGGTATATGAATGTTATGGAATATTATTTTTCTGAAAGAAATGACCAGCAGGATGAATACAGAGAGGATTGGTGAGACTTACATGAATTGATGCTAAGTGAAATGAGCAGAATCAGGAGATCATTATATACCTCAACAACGATACTGTATGAAATGTATTCTGATGGAAGTGGATTTCTTCAACAAAGAGACCTAATTCAGTTTCAATTGATCAAGAATGGACAGAAGCAGCTACACCCAAAGAAAGAACACTAGGAAATGGATGTAAACTGCTTGCATTTTTGTTTTTCTTCCCAGGTTATTTTTACCTTCTGAATCCAATTCTTCCTGTGCAACAAGAGAACTGTTCAATTCTGCACACATATATTGTATCTAGGATACACTGTGACATATTTAACTTGTATAGGACTGTTTGTCATCTGGGGGAGGGGGTGAAGGGAGGGAGGGGAAAAGTCAGAACAGAAGGGAGTGCAAGGGATAATGTTGCAAAAAAAAATTACCCAGGCATGTGTTCTGTCAATAAAAAGTTATAATAAAAAAAAATTAAAAAAAGAAATTTGGATTTGGAAATAGAATACTTTTATTCACATTCTGACTTAAGATTTACCAAGTAACTGTGACCCAAGGAACTTTAATTCTGTAAACAGCAACTTTTTCATCTATTAAATTAGGGTGTTGGATTTTATGGATTGTAAGAGACTTTACCTTTTTAAAAAGGAAGGAAATCTGGTGGTTGAGGTTACTATTTTACTGAGGGAAATTTACCAGTTAAGGAAGTAGTTATTAGATAGATAGGTAGATATGTTTGTATATGTTTGTGTATATATACACATATATAGATACACAAGCATATATGAATATTATATACATGTGTGTAAACATCTATTTACATGTGTGCATACATGTATGTGTATTTGTATATGCATTTCTATGCATCTATTCACACACACACACACATATATATATAATTAACTAATATAGTTTAATGTGTAACTTCTTTTAAGCATGTGCTTTGCCTCTTAGGTTAACATGTTTGCTATGTAATAGAGGACTGGTGGGAGGGATGTGATCATCCAAATGAGTGACAATAGTGGTGTACATTGTAGATAGCTTGTTAAGCCAATAGTAAAGATTGCTCCATATTCTGGAGAAATATCATCCCTGAAATCATACTGTATAGGGGGTCTTTTATCTATGCTACCTATACTGGGTGTTAGCTTTTTATCAAAATCTTTAGTGTTATATTAAGATACAACTGGCTAACATATATACATTAAATAAAGAAGAGTAGTTTTGATTTCTTATCTAGTTTATGGTGTACTTTAACTTCAACAATTCAAAGAAAGCAAATATCTGTCACAAGTTCAAAAGAACAGCAGTAACTATTCTGCAGGGGGCATACAACTTGCAGATATTTGAATGAAACAAACACCAGTGATAGCTTGACACAGATACCAGTTACAAACTGAAACACATTTGAATTTGCTGCATTTAGACCTGGATGTGCCCCTAGTCAATTCTGAGAACTAGGTAATTGTGAACAATAGGGCAGTCCCACTCTTTTAGACTAAAATTTAAAATCCATGAACCTCCTACTGTTAACATTTTTGTTACTGCTGGGAACAAAAATGTTCAGTAAATTTATTCATCAAAATCTAGATGTCATTTCTGTCCCAGCGATCCTGAAATCTTACAGTTTAGGAAAACATTCCTCAGAAAAGTTAAGCGTATGATTGTTTTACAAGATAAAAAAAAAAAGTTATGGATCCTGAAAAAGCTATTTTTCAGAAATGTACATGAGTAAATAAAATACTGGAAGAAATTCAGATATAGAGGGAAAAGAGCAGGAGGTATCAAGAGACCGAATAATTTTTATATGATTCCCTATGTTTAGCATGATTTTTATAATCATTCCCCCAACATAAATTTCCAAAGTTTACATTTTATTTATGTTGATTAAATTTTTCCCATACTTAGTAATTTACATATTTTATTACCAGAGAAGATAATTCTAAGACAGCAAGATTTCATACTAGTCCTTGAATTTCCACTGTGTTGCTGAATATATGGATATAAATAAACAAATACTTATTTTATATGTTTTTATTGACTTTTTTCTCTTTTTTGTTTATTTTTACTTTTTCAACATTTAATAGAGGAGGTAAAAAGAAGTCCAAGCTTTTTAATGAAATTTCTTTTATTGTTCATTATAAGGAAGTAGTTCCTCAAAAATACAAAGTAAAATAAAAAAAAAAAACAAATAAAATAAACAAATAAAAATAAATGTCTATTCTGAGATTCTGTAAACCAGTTTATCTTAAGGACAGCCTCAGTTGATGAATCTATTCAACTGAGAGGAGCTCTGGGATGGATCTATACCACTACAGTTTCAGGCACTTAGACTCAATCAGTAATTATATTAATGTTCTCTTTGCAAGATACCAAAATGATCTTAAACTTCTTTTGTAACATATATCTCTTTTTCAGTCTGGTGAAGCCAGTTCATCCTTTCTCATAATGACAGTTTTAATGCATAAAATAAAATGTGTAGCATAATAAAGAAAACTACTTATACTAAAATACAATTATAGAGGGGAAAACCACATTCACACACTAAGTTAAAAACCCCTTTCCTAAAGTGAGATACTTTCAAAACTCTCAAAAACTTGCTCACTGTTCTATGAGATCATCACATTGATGGGATCCCTTGCTTAATTCCTAAATAACTTTATATTTACCTCTTACAAAATTTGTACTCTTTTTCTGCATAAATTTTATCCTAAACTAAAACTAAATTAAGTTTATTTTTATCTTCCATGATAAAGACCGTTTTCTTTACTTTGTTTAGTACCATGCAAGGCACATAATCATACCTTAATGGATATTTATTGAATTGAATTGTTGAATTATTGTAGTACAGATAGTATTCCAAGAAATCAGCTGCATAGATTTGAGGATAATGTGGTACATAATGATAGATATGGTGGATAATTCATTGATATTTTGAACAATTATTCTCAGAGTAATATGAATAGGGTGGCAAATGTTCAGTCTTCTTCATCTCCTTCATTGTGGCTATGACAAAAATTCTTTGTGAGAAATTACTGAAGACATAATTAAAGCAAAATATTTATCCTTTAACCTTATTAAGTTGTTTACTTCAGAAGTACTTGCAAATTGTGTAGAAGACATAGTTTTATCTTTCAGATTTTTCTTTTCATTCTCTTTTATAAGAAACTAAGAAATACCACATCATTCACTATCTTTTAGATTTTCTGCTATAGAAAGCATTTCAACTTAAGTCAAGAAATATTTATTTTTAAATTTTTAAATGTTTACCATTTGCCAAGCCCTGTGCTAGACCTTAAATACAAATAAGAGAAGTAGAAAGTTTTGCTATTATAATACTTGTATCATAATGTGAGAAGGTAATATACAAAAAGAAGATGAAAAGGAGAGAGGGATCCAGAAAACTACTGAGCCAGGGGCATGGTAGAGAAACTTCACTAATAATCTCATCATCCCTGGAAGAGGTGAGAGTTTTTTCTGTTACATTCAGTACAATTGTATTATTTATTACATCAAATTCGCTACCTGAGAGTTCACCATACTTTCCTTCAATCACAGAAAGCCCTTCCATCATGACAAGACAGTTATTGGGGAGGGTAAAGATAGAGAAGGTGTAAAAATAAACTATCAATAATACAGTTTTGTCAAGATAACTCACTAGTCATAACAAAACTCTTTTTGCAACAGCTCAAAAGGCAACTATATACATGGACATAATCAGATAACCAATATGGAGATAAGATTTCTAGTGCATTTTTCAGCCAAAAGTAGAGAAACTTTGCAAAATAATTTAAAACAAAATATGAACTAGAGTTAATGGATAGATGTAAGGAATTAGATCAGATCTGTAGAGTGCCTAAAGAATTATGGACAGAGTTTGCAATATTGTAGTAAAAGCAGCAATGAAACATTTTAAAGAAAAAAAAATAATTGTTTTTACTTTAACATCCTGATTAACTCTTTCCAGAATCAGTCATTTATAATATGCAAACAGTGGGATGATAATTATATTGATTTCAAGGAGATTAAGATTCATCTATAGAATCATGAAGATGATCATGGGTGGTTCAGTTGTAGGAACAGATTTTCTGGTACATCCTTTTCACTTTCAAACACTTCAGTGATTCAGGAACCTGACATTATCATGGATATGTTTTCTACAAGTACAATATAGGAGTCTCTCCATCATTTCCAGCAACTGGTAAAGATACTGAATAAATGACAGTAGAAGAATGAGTCATGCTCTTATTTTCTATACAGCCTTCAAAGTGGTCTATTCAAATTGACAGAGATCCTTAACTACACTGACAGTAAAATTCCAGTGGGTGGAGATAAGTACACCATCTGACATTGTTAACCTAGGATTATCATCATAGGTATGTTTCACATTTTGTAGTCCTGGAAGACTCTGCAGCAGATAGGAGATGAGATTTTAATGAGCTAGGGGCTCATGCTAGATTTAAAGCATGTGGCTTTTAAAAAAAAATAATTAAAAAAAAAAAAGATTGTTCCTAATACAGGACAGTCTGAGTTTCTTATGGACAACTCACTATTACATTGGATATGCTGTCTTGTCATACAACTGACAAATTATAGCAGTATCTATTCCCTATCTCTTTGTACCTGGTATGAAATGAATGTTTTAAGATGAAAAGATACCATTTTTATTTGGTAGCTTCACTTTTACAAGAATAATGTCATTGCTGAATGACAAAATGGAGATTAAGCAGTGGCAAAATTCCTCAATAAAATGTTTTTTTGTTTTGTTTTTTTTTTTTCAGCAGACAAGGTGGATTCTTTGCAAAATTGACAGGAAAGAGTATTTTGCATGTTAATATTCTGCTATGTTATGTAGAAATATAATTTTTATTTGGACTTTTAATTATATATTTTAACAGTCTGAGTTTAATAATCAGTTGCCTAGGTTCTTTTTTGAATAACATGAAATTTCTCCTCTTCTCTTCTGCCATTGTCCCTATCTCTTTTCCTGGAGTCTTTCCTCTCTATACCCTCTCTATAGATATTGGAGTAATGCAATGGAAAGAACTCTGGCCTAAAAGTCAGAGTTTATGATGTATTATAATTAAAAATAATCCATGAAAAGAGAAATATGCCACATAATAGGGCCTAGCACAGTGATCTGAACACAGCACCTGAAAATGAAAAAATTAGTTTTAATGGAAATCACTTATGAGATTAATCACTAAATTTTCTCAAGCCTCAGTTTTCAGGCTTATAAAATAGAGACACTGCTTACAAAGACTTATGGGGAGAAAAACACTTAAGAAAGCACTAAGTGAATATGCATCATCCATTGGTTGATAACCAAACTTCTTCCTCTTTTCTTTTTGATTCATGAGAAATCTTATATCATTTCATGAGCATATATATATGTATATATATATAAAATTTATTTTTTATTTAATATTTAAATATTAAAATAAATTTTATACCATCTCATGAATATATATATATATATATGTACACACACACACACATATATAAAATACATTTGCTAGACATTATTTCAGGGAGTACTGTGATAAAATGCAATGTTCTTATTCCAAATAATGTATTATTTGTTGATTTGGAATTAAGGAAATTATATGCAAAACTACATTTCTAAAATATAAACATATAGGCAGAATTCACACATAAATTCATACATACATACATATATGCATATGTATTCCCATACAAAAAACAGAGGGACAAAAGGAATGTACAAAATAACAAGACTCTACTGTCTCACATTGACTGCTGAGATATATAATACTGCATACACACATAATTGTATCTACGTATATGTGTACATGTGTATCTGCACACATATTTACATATTTATGGATAGATGCCTAATTATAGGTATGTATGTATACATGCATATCTATAATCATATCTATATATAGACAGATATACATCCATATATAAAATAAATATATAAATGTGTGTATGTGTACCCAACATTTATAATACTAGCATTTGTATGGAATTTTAAGGTTTTCAAATTACTTTACAAATTTTATCACACTTTGTGTTCACAATAACCTGGAAAGTAGGTGCTATTATTATTCCTGTTTTACATATGATACAACTGATACTTAAGTGATTTACCTAGGTTTGCACAGAAACTAAATGCCTAAAATTACATTTGATCTTTAGCCTTTCTGACTCCAGGTTGGATATATATACACACACACACACATACACATACACACACATACACACACACACACATACACACACATATATATATGTACACATACACCATATATTATATAGGGGAATTTAAATTTATGCATATTTATTTAAATAAAACTCATGCAGACAAACATGCTAACAACACTGACCATAGAAACCAATATCATATTGTGTGTGCATATGTGTATATATGCATATACACATATATGTATGTATTTGTAATTGTCCTTATAGAACAATATAGACATATCTACACAGATGTGTTTTATATCACAATTGAATCTCTACATAGAGTTCTTTATAAATGTTCTATTTATATATAATACACATAAAGAGAGAGAACAAGAAAATGAAAGAGAGAGAAATGAGGAAAGGAGGTAAGAAAAGAAGGAAGGGAGGAAGGGAGAGAGGAAGGGAGGAAGGGATCAAGAAAGGAAGAAAAGAAGGGAAAGAGGGAGGGAGGGAAGGAGGAGGAAGGCACAAAGAGAAGGACAGAGGGAGGGAGGAAATAAATTGTGTATACACATTTCTTTGAAGAGGTTGTTTTAGAATCATATTGATGTAGTCATTAATGATGAAAATCACAACTCATTTGTACCCTCCTAAAGAAAAAAAGCATTAAGGACTCTAAATGTATTCTTAAGTGTTAAGTACTGAATGTCCTTGGTGGCAAAAGATGATTCATTAAAAAAAAGCAAACAAACAAAACAAAACCCAAAAAAAACTGCAAACCTTTTAATTATATTTTTATTTTGTTTTATTTTTTAAATCATCCTTCCATTTTCATCTTTAAATGTCCTTGGGATTACTTTTTTTCAGTTTAAAAACTTTCAACAAATTTTCATTGGATTCCACTTGTTAGTACTTTTTTCTGTATGATGTGATACCTTTATTAGTCTCCAATTATCATTTCTTCTATCATAATATATAGCCATATTCATAATATAAATCTCTGTTCTATGTGGCTATTATAGCTTTGATATATGCTTATATGCCCTACATGCTTAGTAGGGCAAGTGTTTGCTAACTAAGGATTTTTGTGTGTGTATATTTTTGAAAGTGTTTTAATGGTGCTTTTAAAAATGGTTTTTAAAATTATTTTAATATCTTTGTTATGGCAATTGATTTATGATTCTTAAAATTCTCCAAGAAATTATTGCAATTAGTATATTCAAATCCTGATAAATTGTTTAAATGGATCAGAATCTAGTTGTTTTGGTTAAGTTTTATATGTATGTGTTATAATCACACACATACACAAACACACACACATTCTACCTTAAATCTAATCTTTAACCTTTTTCAAACACTATTATCTTCCTAAGTTTAAAACAAAATAAGCCTAGGCAATAAAGGCCTGGAAAAAAAAATGAGCACTTAATATATGCTTATTGGTTTGCTATGATTTGACTACTCTAACAATTTGTTCAGACTACACAAGCAGGTAATTCAGGATTGAAATCAGTGTTGTAATGCATTTTTAAAAAGATAATATCAATTTCATTTTTGTAATGTTATTTGGTGCAGAATTCTTAATTTTCTTCTCGATGAAGTACATTTGTGCTACATAAACATCAGTTACTTCTTTTGAATCCAATAGACTTTCACATTCCTTATTACTGAACTATAGCATACTAATATATCTCTCTAATCTGTATCTATCTAATGTATGCTCATCTTTTCATTGAAGTTACTATTTTTTAACAGTGTGTGTTGAGACAATTTGGGGGTATGATTAGGTTTTACACATATTTTTTTCATATCCCTATTTTGTGCAGATGATTTTGTTTCATAAATTCCAATTATTTTATGGAGCTTTATTTTTTCAAATACTGATCATAAACATTGCAATTTGAGATTGCAATGTCCCACACAGTCATTATTTTAAGTATCCTTAGGAGATCATGACAGATACAACTCTATCAACTCTTTTATTTACTTCTCTAAAAGGTACCTATGATTCATTAATTCTTAGATAACAATCTTTAGCTCTCATTTATAGTAAGAATGTCATGGTGAATACAATTTAATTCGTCTAGTACAGGGGTTCTTAATCTAGCAGCAGTGAATTTTTTATTTCCTTCATTATTTAGAAAAAGGAATTTCATTACAATTAGCTTCATTGGTAGACCTACCTATTTTACTGATTTAATAGCATTTTTCTGAGAAGGGATTCCTAGGGAGTCCATCATACACAAACAATATACATAAACAATATACATGCACACAGACACACCTGCACACAGACCCATACCTAAAATAATAATTTCCACTCTATTAATATAGGTTCTTGTTGCAAAATGAACAAAGATCTTATATTTACAGGTCAATCAGCTAAATTAAATATTTAGATCAGCCCAATATACAGGATTGTGGTTATCACAGGAATGGATTTTTACTTCTAAGCTAGTCTTTGAGTCTATTGGGATGATTGTTATACCATATATTTTATTAAGTTTGCTGCCTCCTGTTTTTGGAGTCAATTTTCTCATTTCCCATGGTTTGCATACATCTCTAGTATTAAAAATCTCTTCCCAGAATAGCTCTTACATTTTTCTTTTCTTTCACAATCTTATTTTATTTCATGTCTATTTTTCTAAGGTTGTTTTGCATAGCTTCTTCCCATCAATAGTATTTATACTTCCTCTCAAATTAGTATCATCTTCTAACACGATTAATGTTGTGCTTATAACTTTTCTAGGTAATGAAGATGTCAGCAGGAACCAGGTAGGATTCCAAATCTATTGGACACTTCTCTCAATATATATATTTTTAATATTGCCTTTTGTCTACATATTTCAGAACATTTTAATTCACTTTCTCATTTCCCATCCACAGCAAGTTGAATTACTTTTTCTGTTATATGTCATCCCATCTGAATTGGATAGGGTGTTATAGTTACCCTATACACTTCTATATCAACACTATTTTTCATAATAATAATTTCTTATATTTGCCTCATACTTTTCAAAGCCCTTTCCCAGACTACATCTATACAATTGTAAAAATCTCAAATGGCCACAAAAAATTCTAGGGGTACTAATTCACTAAAGTTCATTCATTCTTTCTTCTTATATAAATCATTTCTTTAATCATCATGTTATTAAGTATTTCCCAAGCATCTTACTGAACTCTACTCTTTCATCTGTATACTCTCTCTTGCTTTCATTGGCTCTCATATGCTTTATTATCATCTTTATAATAATAACTCAAAATTATATATATGTAACTATAGTTCCTTCCCACATTTTTCAATTTCATATCATCTGCCCATTAGATATTTCAAACTGAAAGAACCACAAATAACTCAAACTCAAAACGATCAAATTAGAAATTATGATCTTTCTCTGCAAGCAAATTCATACTTTAAACTTTATTTTTAAGACAAGTTTTTCAAAATTTCCAGGTTCATTATATTAGAGTTATACTAAAAGGTTTGTTTACTTTCATATAATATATCCAAATAATTTCTATATTATATCATGTCTACTACCATAAAATACTAGATTTTTTTTCTGTACTCATACAGATATGACTTTATTCAGGCATCATTCACTATAACAGGGAAGGAAAAATTAAATGAATTACAAGAAGAAATAGAGAATAACATTATACTTAAGCAAGACTTCAAATTATCTCTTTCAAAAAGTAGTTAAATTTAACTACAAATAATTTTTAAAAGAAGTCAAGTTGATGAATAATATTTTAGTAAATTAAATATGATAGTCTTTGGAGAATATTGAATGGGGGTAGAAAAGAATATGCTTTTTTGTAGTTCCAAATCCCACCTTCATAAAAACTGAGCATGCAGTAGGGCATAAAAACCTTATATATACATGCAGAAGAACCGAAATATTAAATGCATCCCTTTTTAGACCATAATATAATAAAAGAAAATATTGTAATAAAGAGCCTTGGAAGAAAAGATTAAAAATTAATGGGGAAAATAAACAATCTAATTCTTAATAATGAGTGGGTCAAAGAATAAATCATAGAAACAACAATTTTATTAAAGATACAGATGAGATAATATATTAATATTTGTGGGATACAGTCCAAACAGTTCTTAGGGGAAAATCTCTAAACCCATCAGTAAATAGGAGGAAGAAAGCAGTTTTGTGAACTGGACATTTAAGGTAAAAATATTTAAAAAGCAAAAAGTAATAAGCTCTAATCAAATAACAAAATAGAAATTCTGAAAATCAAAGTAGAATTTAATAAAAGTAAAAGTAAATAATTCTTGAAATAATAAAAATAGGTAGTAATTTAAAAAAAAGAACATAAGATGGATTAAGAAGTCACTAATTTAATAATTAACAAAAGAAAGCCAAATTATCAATATTAGAAATGAAAAGATTAAATATGCCATCACCGGAGATGAAATTAAAGCAAAAAGTTATTTTGTTTAATTACACATCAATAAAACTGACACAATAAAATGGAAATACTTTGTAAATGAATATTTACAAAATATAAATTCCCAAGATTAATTGGAGAATAAAATATTTAAAACAATATATATATTTTTAAAAATCAACAAGTTATTATTGAGCTCCCAAAGCAAAGAAAAATTCAGTTATCAGATGAATTTACAAGTGATTTCTACCAAACATTTAATGAACAATTAATTTCAATTCCATGTAAATTCTTTGGGAGGAAAGAAGGTAAATGAGGAGACTTAGCAAATTCCTTGTATGACACAAATGTGGTCTTGTCCTAAATGTGGTCCTAAACCAGGAAGAACAAAAAAATTAATCCACAGACCAATTTTGCAAATTGATGTAACATTGTTAAATAAAATACTAGCAAGGGGACTAAGATTATATATCTCAAATAATATCAAGGGAATCAAAGAAAAAATTTGGAAAAGCTCTAGAAATGCCTGATTTCAAACTATTTTACCAAGTCATGATCATCAAAAGGAACTAATATATCAAAAAATAAAAGAATAGAGTGATTGATCAGAGTAATAGATTAGGTTTTCAATATACTGAGGTTAATGACCATAAAAATCTATTAATTTTATAAGGCTCCAAATCAAAGATTTCATGGATGAAACTCATTCAAAAAGGAAAAAAAAAACTGGGAAAGCTGAAAAGCAAGACTAGCAAAAGCTAATTTCTCTCTCTTTTTTTTTAATTTAATAGCCTTTTATTTACAGGATATATACATGGGTAACTTTACAGCATTAACAATTGCCAAACCTCTTGTTCCAATTTTTCACCTCTTACCCCCCCACACACCCTCCCCTAAATGGCAGGATGACCAGTAGATGCTAAATATAATAAAATATAACTTAGATACACAATAAGTATACATGACCAAAACATTATTTTGCTGTACAAAAAGAATCAGACTCTGAATTATTGTACAATTAGCTTGTGAAGGAAATCAAAGATGCAGGTGTGCATAAATATAGGGATTAGAATTCAATGTAATGGTTTTAGTCATCTCCCAGAGTTCTTTTTCTGGGTATAGCTAGTTCAGTTCATTACTGTCCATTAGAAATGATTTGGTTGATCTCGTTGCTGAGGATGGCCTGATCCATCAGAACTGGTCATCATCTAGTATTGTTTGTTGAGTATATAATGATCTCCTGGTCCTGCTCATTTCACTCAGCATCAGTTCATGTAAGTCTCTCAGGCCTTTCGAAATCATCCTGTTGGTCACTTCTTACAGAACAGTAATATTCCATAATTTTCATATACCACAATTTATTCAGCCATTCTCCAACTGATGGACATCCATTCAGTTTCAGTTTCTAGCCACTACAAAGGGCTGCCACAAACATTCGTGCACATACAGGTCCCTTTCCCTTCTTTATAATCTCTTTGGGATATAATCCCAGTAGTAACACTGCTGGATCAAAGGGTATGCACAGTTTGATAACTTTTTGAGCATAGTTTGGAACTATGCTCAAAAAGGTTGGATTCGTTCACAACTCCACCAACAATGCATCAATGTCCCAGTTTTCCCACATCCTCAACAATCATCATTATTTTTTCCTGTAATCTTAGCCAATCGACAGGTGTGTAGTGGTATCTTAGAGTTGTCTTAATTTGCATTTCTCTGATTAATAATGACTTGGAGCATCTTTTCATATGACTAGAAATAGTTTCAATTTCTTCATCTGAGAATTGTCTGTTCATATCCTTTGACCATTTTCAATTGGAGAATGGCTTGATTTTTATAAATTAGAGTTAATTCTCTATATATTTTGGAAATAGAGGCCTTTATCAGAACCTTTGACTGTAAAAATATTTTCCTAGTTAATTGCTTCCCTTCTAATCTTGTCTGCATTAGTTTTGTTTGTACAAAAATTTTCAGTTTGGTATAATCGAAATTTTCTATTTTGTGATCAGTAATGATCTCTAGTTCTCTTAGTCATAAAAACCTTCCCCTTCACAGGTCAGAGGTAAACTATCCTATGTTCCTCTAATTTATTAATAATTTCATTCTTTATACTAGGTCATTGAACCCATTGTGACCTTATCTTGGTGTAACGTTAAGTATGGATCAATGCCTAGTTTCTGCCATATTAGTTTCAATTTTCCAGCAATTTTTATCAAACAGTAAGTTCTTATCCCAAAGCTGTGATCTTTGGGTTTGTCAAAGACTAGGTTGCTATATTTGTTGACTGTTTATCCATGAACCTAATCTATTCACTGATCAACTAATCTATTCCTTAGCCAATACCAAATAGCTTTGTAACTGCTGCTCTATAATATAGTTTTAGATCTGGTACAGCTAAGCCATCATTTGATTTTTTTCATTAATTCCTTGAAATTCTTGACCTTTTGTTTTCCATATGAACTTTGTTGTTATTTTTTCTAGGTCATTAAAATAGTTTTTGAGTCTGATTGGTATAGCGCTAAATAAATAGATTAGTTTAGGTAATATTGTCTTTATTATAATTACTCGCCCTATCAAAGAGCATTTAATATTTTCAATTGTTAGATCAGACTTAATTTTGGTGAAAAGTGTCTGTAATTTTACTCATAAAGTTTCTAGTTTCCCTTGCAGATAGATTCCTAAATATTTTATTTATTATCAGTAGTTACTTTAAATGAATTTCTCTTTGTAACTCGCTTTATTTTTTAGAGATATATAAATGCTGATGACTTATGTGGGTTTATTTTATAACCACAACTTTGCTAAGTTTGGATTACTTTAATAACTTTTTAGCAGAATCTCTAGGGTTCTCTAAGTATTCCATCATGTCATCGGCAAGAGTGATAATTGGCTTCCTCATTGCCTATTCTTATTCCTTTAATCTCTTTCTCAGCTCTTATTGCTTATAGCTAGGGTTTCTAATACAATATAATAGTAACTGGTGATAGTGGCAGCCTTGTTTCCTCAGATCTTATTAGAATGGTTGCGTTTGTCTCCGTTACATATGATCTTACTGATGGTTTAAATAGATCTGCTGATTATTTTAAGGAAAAGTCCATTTATTCCTATAATCTCAAGTGTTTTTAATAGGAATGGATGTTGGATTTTTATCAAATGCTTTTTCTGCATCTATTGAGGATGATCATATGGTTTTGTTAATTGGGTTATTAACATGGCCAATTATATTGATAGTTTTCTAATATTAACCAGCCCTGCATTCCTGGTATAAATCCTACTTGATCATAGTGTATTATCTTGGAGATGATTTTCTGTAGTCTTTTGCTAATATCTTATTTAAGATTTTAGCATCAATATTCATTAGGAGATTGGTCTATAATTTTCTTTCTCTGTTTTCAACTACCTGGTTTGAGTATCAGTACCATATCTGTGTCATAGAAGAATTTGGTAGGACTCCTTCATTCCTATTTTATCAAATAATTTATATAAGCATTAGGGCCAATTATTCTTTAAATGTTTGAGTAAAATTCATATAAATCCATCTGGTCCTGAGGGATTTTTCTTAGGAATTGTTTAATTGCCTGTTCTATTTCTTTTCTGAAATGGGACTATTCAACAATTTACTTCTTCCTCTGTTAGTCTGGGAAGTCTGTATTTTGGAGGTAGTCATCCATTTCACTTAGGTTATCAAATTTATTGGCATAAAGTTGAGCAAAATAACTCCTTATTATTTCTCTAATTTCCTCTTCATTGGTGGAAAGTTCTCCTTTTTCATTTTAAGACTACTAATTTCATTTTCCTCCTCCTTTTCTAATCAGATTACAAAGCTTATCTATTTTATTGGCTTTTCATAGAACCAACTCTTAATTTTATTAATTAGTTCAATAGTTTTTACTTTCAATATTTTAATTTCTCCTTTTTAATTTTAGAATGTCCAATTTAGTATTTGATTGGGGATTTTTAATTTGGTCTTTTTAGTTTTTAGTTGCAAGCCAATTCATTAATCTTTTCTTTCTTGTTTTATTCAAGTAAGCCTCTAAGGATGCTACAATTCCCTCTTATTACCCTTTGGCTGCATCCCACAAATTTTGGTATGATGTCTCATCATTGTCATTATCTTAGTGAAATTATTAATTGTATCTATAATTTGCTGCTTACCATTCATTTTTAAGATGAGATTTTTTAGTTTCAATTACTTTTGGTCTATTTCCCCCTAACTTTTTGTTGAATGTAGTTTTATTGCATCATGATCTGAAAAGAAAGCATTTACTATTTCTGCTTTCTTGCATTTAATTTAAAGTCTTTATGTCCTAATATATGGTCAATTTTGAATAGGTTCCATGAACTGCTGAGAAAGTATATTCCCTTCTATCTCCATTCAATTTTCTCCAAAGATCCAACATACCTAATTTTTCTAATATTCTATTTACTTCTTTAATTTCTTTCTTATTTGTTTTGTGGTTTGATTTGTCTAATTCTGAGAGTGCAAGGTTGAGATCTCCTACTATTACAGTTTTGTTGTCTATTTCTTCTTGCAACTCTCTAACTTCTCCCTTTAGGAAGTTGAGTACCATACCACTTGGTGCATATATGTTTAATATTGATATTGCTTCATTGTTTATGCTACCCTTTAGCAGGATGTAGTTTCCTTCCTTATCGCTTTTAATTAGATCAATTTTTACTTTTGCTTGATCTGAGATAAGGATGGCTACCCCTGCTTTTTTGACTTCACCTGAATTATAATAAATTTTGCTCCAGCCTTTTACTTTTACTCTATATGCATCCCCCTGCTTTAAATGTGTTTCTTGTAAACAACATATTGTAGGGTTCTGACTTTTGATCCAGTCTGCTATCTGCCTCCTCTTTATGGGGGAGTTCATCCCATTTACATTTAAGGTTAAAATTACTAAATCTGTATTTCCTGCCATCCTAATAACCCCAGATTGTGCTTTACTTATTCTTGCTTCCCCAACCCTCTTTCCCCCTTTTAAACTTATGTACCCCTCTTGTATCATGATACTTATCCTCTTTATAATCCTCCCTCCCCCTTTGAGTCTTTCCCCTTCCTTCCCTTATTACTCTTTTTCTTTCCCTTTTCCTCTCCCCCGTTTTTAATGAGGCGAGAGAAATTTTCTCTAAAACAAATGTCAATTATTTTTTCTTTGAGCCAACTCTGATGAGGTAAGATTCACACAATGTTCCTCCCCTCTCTAAATTCCCTCAGATATGATAAGTTTCCTTAGCTTCTTTGTGGGATGTGGTTTCCCTCTTTTTATCCCTCCTTCCCACCTTATTCTGCCATCATCCCTTTTCCATATCTACTTCCCTTTTTTATGTTATATCAGTACAATCAAATTATACATGTATTCTTTTTGTATATCCACAACAGAAATACAATTCTTAAGAGTTATTTTTACCTTTTCTGCATCTCTTGAGTTCTATTCTTGGAGATCAAATTTTTAGTTTAGTTCTGGTTTTTTCTTCAGAAACAAATGGAATTCATTTGTTTCATTAAATGTCCATCTTCTTCCCTGGAAGAAAATGCTCAGCTTAGCTGGGTAGTTTATTCTTAGCTGCATCTCAAGTTCTTGTGCCTTTCGGAATATCATATTCCAGGACCTTCTTTCCTTTAATGTAGAGGCAGCCAGATCTTGGGTGATCCTTATTGTGGCACCTCGGTATTTAAATGTTTTTTTTTTGGATGCTTGTAAAATTTTTTCCTTAGTCTTATAGTTCTGAAATTTTGCCACAATATTCCTTGGGGTTTTTATTTTAGGGTTTCTTTCAGAAGGTGTTTGATGAATTCTTTCAATGCCTATTTTACCTTTTGATTCTATTACATCTGGGCAGTTCTCTTTGATGATTTCTTGTAAAATAGTATCTAGGCTCTTTTATTCATCATAGTTTTCGGAAAGTCCAATAATCCTCAGATTATCTCTCCTAGATCTATTTTCCAAGTCTGTCATTTTTGCAAGTAGATAATTCGTGGTTTTCAGTTTGTCATTTTTGTTTTTGCTTGACTGATTCTTGCTGTCTCAATGAATCATTAGTTTCAATTGTTCAGTTCTAATTTTAAAAATTATTTTCTTCAATAGCTTTTTTACTTCTTTCTGTATATGTCAAGGTTTTTGAATGTATTGTTTTGGTCTGTGGAATTTTTTCCATTTCACAATTTTTTTTTTTTAGTGTTTTTTCCAATTCGATCCTACTTTCTTGCGTGTTCTTTGTCTTTTCAATTCTCAGATCCTACTTTCTTGCGAGTTCTTTGTCTTTTCCAATTCCCCAAAATCCTACTTTGTAGTAATTCTTTATTTTTTCAATTCGTATTTCAGGAAGTTGTTGCTCTCTTTAAAAAGCTTCTCTTTCCTTTCCCCATTTATCTTCTAACTCTCTTTTGAGACTTTTAAAGTCTCTTCTTTGGAGCATTATGTAAGGAGGACAGTCTAGCATTTTGCTGTTTGAGGTCTCTTCAGGTTTGCTGACCTGCTCTTTTTCTGCGGCTGTATTTTCTTTTCATCTTTTTTCATGTTTTAAAGCCTTTAGGGTATTCCTAGGAAAGGGGTTACCAGCTTCCTCTGCAGAGCAGGGAAAGATGTAAACCGATTTCTACTCCGGGTATGGGGTGTTCTGGGTGGAGTTTTCCCTTCCCCAACAGGAAGTGGATTCAGCACTGGGATATCAAACTGTTAGTAGGGCTGGTGGTTATCGATTGCCGGCTGAACTAAGTGGTGAAAGGTACCCCCAGGGGGCCCCTTTTGGGACTGTGGTTTAGCAGCGACCGGCCGACCCGAGCCACAAACCTCCCAGTGTCTCTGCCTGATGCAAATCGGCCCTGGAAACTCTATGGCCCCAAGCCGAGCTCCCCCGGCAGTTGGGAGTAACGGGCCGTCCTCCTGCCTGGGATACAACCCCCAAAGAAGCCCCGTACTGCGGGTTGGGGCTCTTGCGTGCTGAGATCTTGCCTTCACCCTCGGTTTGAACTCTTCTCGGAACCTAATTTCTCTCCCCGTCTGTGCCCGATCCCCCCTGGGGAACCAACCTTTTGGTGGGACTGGATTTTCTTTGGCCGGTGGTTGTTCCTTCTTATCTTTACAATTGTGATAAGACTATTTTTGAGGCTCGATATAATATTGATAAAGAGGGTAAGAGAAGAGCTTAGAAAGTCGTGTGTGTCTTCTCTGCCATCTTGGCTCCGCCCCCAAAAGCTAATTTCTCACAATTTAAACATAAAGGGTAATATCATAAGGGAATCAGCTGAATATGGGAAAAAAAAAACCTGTTAGATCTACGGATGAGGGATGAACTTATGAATAAGAGATAAAGCATATCAGAGGAGATAAAATGGGTAATTCTTTCTAAATTCAATAAAAATATTTTGCATAAACAATATTAATCAGACAAAATTAGAAGCATAGCAGCAAATGAGAATTTTAATACATTTACCTCATAAAGTCCCCATTTCTCAAATATATTGAGAACTGAGTAAAATGAATAAAAATATGTCATTCTCCAGTTGATAAATGATATATTAATAAACATTTTTCAGAAGAAAAAATAATTACTATCAAAATCATATAAAATATTTTAAATTATTGATAATTAATAAAATACAAATTTAAAGCACTTTAAGGTACTACTTCAGACCTACCAAATTAATAAAAATGACATAACAGAAAATATAAAATGAAAAATAAAATTTTAATAAAATGAAAAATGCTAGAGAATGTTTAAACATAGGTACACCAATGTGCATTTGGTGTACTACAGTTGGCAGATTTATGAACTTGTCTAATCTTTATTGAGGAACATTTGGATTATACGCAAAGGGTTATGAAACTGCGAATACATTTTGATCCAGCAATATTACAGCTAATTCTATATCCCAAATAGATTAAAGCAAAAGTAATAGAATCTACATGAACAACAATATCTAACACAGTTCAACAAAGAATTAGAAAATAAAAAGATTCCTATTAACTGGGGATGAGTAAACAGGTTGTGGTATGATTAAAATATTTTGTTATAAAAAGATGATGAATATGATGATTATAGAAAAACAAAAACTAATAGTAGCTGATGAAAACTAGAGTAGAATAAGGAGTACATTGTTGACAATGAAATAATATTGTAATGATAATTAACTGTGAGAGAAAGATACTATGATCATTATAGTGATTCATTAGAAAGACTCATGATGAAAAATGCTATTCACCTGCAGAGTAAGAACTGATGAAATTTTTAAAAATTTGTTTTTTTTTTCTGGTTATTCATATATATTAACTTTTCAAATACACACTTTTTAATGAATTTTGTTGGTGAAGAAAAAGCAATATCAAAGATAAAAACCATGAGAGGAAAAAAATGAAAATAAAAAGTACATGTTGATTTACATTCAATCTCCACATTGCTTTTTCTGTATGCAGATGGCATTTTCTATCCAAAGTTTATTGGGATTGCCTTGCATCACTGAAGCACTGAGAAGGACCAATTCTTTCATAGTTGATCATTGCACAATCTTTCTGTTACTATGGACAATGTATTCCTGTTTCTGCTTGTTTCACTCTACATCAAGAACTGATGAACTTTAAGTGCTGATTGAAGCATATTTTTTCATTTATTTTCCTTGTCCTTTTTTTCCTTTTTCTCCTTTCTTTCCTTCTTTCCTTCTTCTTTCTTTCTTTTCCTTTCTTTTTTTTTTTTTGCAACGTGATATATGTTTTGCATGAATTCATATGTATAATAGGTATCATAATGTTTTCCTCTCAATTAGCTGAGGAGGGTAAATGGGAGAGAAACAGTTTGGAATTCATAATTTAAAGATGATGAATTATGAAAAATAAAGTCTTTCTTCCCTAGTGATAATAATACTTGGGTACATAGGGAGAAGAGGGTGAGGAGTGAAGGTCTGGCATTAGAAGCAAGAATGACAGTAAAAGCAAAAAATCTAAACTCTCCATTTGTAAGCTTTTCTACTTTTTGTTTAGTTAGTCTTCCCTGAGATTTCTTCACATTTTACTGAAGTTATCTGAAACAAAATAATTTGTAAAAATCAATACGGACTACTGGATTGTGCTGACTTGAAGATTGCCACAGGAGCTCAGGAAAAGAATCCTAATCCTGAGGACAAATTTTCAAGTGATGGGAACACAAAGTAAATCAAGAAGTAATGAAACTCAGCACAATGATCCTATTTGTGTATTGCAGTCCCTCTTGGAAGGATTGAAATTGGTATAGGATCTGGCAATGTTAGATGAGGGGAGAAAAGTTCTTTGTGTATTTGAAATGCATGTTAACCGTAAATTATTTTTGGGAAAAAAGCATTCACTAATTAACTGTCAGATGAGAAGACAAATATCTATAGGTACAGGGTTTTAATAACTATTCATTTATTCATTCACTATCTATTTATTAATTAATTAAAATGCATTTATATGCCTACTCCTTTCCTCAATAAAAGTTATAATATTTTACAAAGATTTGTTATCTTTATGATGGTAATAATAACTAACATGTACATGGTTTTTGGACAGCTCTAAGAGATAGGCCTGCTATTCCAAAATTACAGATGTAGGAAACCTAGGTGACAAATTGTTAAATGACTTTTCATTGGTTAAAAACTAATAAGTTCATGAGGCAGTATTTAAAATCAAATTTGTTCTGAATGTACTTCTATTGGCCTAATATACTTTGCTATCTTATAATAGTAGACCTTTAGAAAGAGTTAAAAAATAAAACTAACAAAAACAATTTATAATATGTATTCATTGTATTATCTTCTTTTTCTTTATATTAGAGAAAAGAAGAAATTATATTTTTGTGCTATAATATTCTGATATACTTAGTTCTTCAACAGAAGTGATTGTCTGAGGTTTAGCACATTCTTAACTTTTCATAATGGTTCTACTAGCTATATTATATAATTAAAGATATAAAGATAAAATATAAAAAAGTATAGTTACTTATTGACTTGATCAATTTTACATCTAAATAAAGAACAATTCAATAATCTGAAAGATCCCTAAAGTACAAAAAGTGTACAACATTGGAGTATGATTATTGGTAGTAATAATATTTGTTCTTTTTCATATTTTATTTTTAACAACATCTCCTGTATTTTTCCATGTTCTTCCATCTATTTCTCCATGTTTCTTCTTTTCTGCATATGACAGAAATTAATATCTACATTTATATCCACTCATATATGCATATACACACAAATATAGACATACATAAACATATATACATATGTATGTATATTACATATATGTACACACACGCACACACACACACACACACACACATATATATATATATATATATATATATATATATATACAAAAAGAGAGAGAAAGAGGGAAAGAAAGATAGAAAAACTATTTAAAACACTAGAAGGTCAAGAAGACCTGAGTTCCAATCAAACCTCAGACACTTTTTAGCTGTTTAACCATGGGCAAATTACTTTACCCTATTTTTCTCAATTTCTTCTTTTCCTCAGTTTCATCTTTAAAATGAGCCAGAGAAACAAATGACAAAACACTCTTGTATATTTGCCAAGTAAACCCCAAACAGGGTCATGAAAAGTTAGCCATCTTTGAAAAATGAACCAAATTGAACTATTTTCTACTTCTTGTTCTATGCTAAAGATGATTTATTTTGTAAAAAAAATAGTTGGATAGCTTTTCATTGTTCAAAAGTATTGCTTAAATATTGTTATTTAGAAATCTGACCTGTAGAAACCCCATGTCAAAGGAATTAGACTTTTAAGTCTGAACACATAGGTTTAAATACTGACAATTCTATTTATTCCTTCAAGAATTTGGCAAATTTTGAGAACTAAACTTCCTCATATATAAATTGATGGGTTGGCAAATTATACATTACACCCAAGACTTCTCCAAATTAAAAGTCTAGGATCTTGTTCCATAAGTACTTTTAGTGATTTAAAAAATTTTACTAAATATTTTAAATAATTTTGCTTAAGTGTAAACAGTTACTTTGTTTCCTTTCCAATATTTTAGTAAGTTTTTCCTTAATTTTCAAAATGTTATTTAAACAAACATGGCACTAGTGTATATAATGCCCTTCTCTATGTAGTAAATGATACTTGATCCAAAATTTTATTCATATGGTAGAACAAAATAAAGAGTGAAAATCATCAAATGTGTTTAAAACTATGAGCATTACATCTTGATTTATCAATAACCACTGTTTCAAAATATTTGTATTTGATCCCATGTTACCTTATTATTATTTAATAATCAGTGTGTCTGAGGTAGCATGAGGTTTTCACTTTGATAATCACCTATTTTTTTCTTGATTCAGCAGTTTTGTTCCTAAAGTGATTTCATTTTTTTAGCTGAAATAGAACATGCTTTCTCTCATTCATTATCCAGAAACCTTAGTCCTTCTTTCCCTGATGGAGTACAGTGGTGTATGGTCAAAGGTTGATAGAAGATGAAAGTATTTGGACATAATTATTTTAATTATTTTTTCTGCTCTCAATTGAGGCTTTTTCCTCTTCCTAAAGTTTTGTGTTCCTGAAGTTTGTGTGAGATGGTTCACTGCTAAAATGCCCAACTCTTAGAACAACACTCATGTTCATGAAATAATTCCCTTTTTCCTGTTGGAGAGTTCTTTTAGGGAAACAAAGATCAAAGCCTCTGGAGAGTAGATAAGGGAAAGTACATTCCATTTCTTAAAAATACATTTCATCCCCAAGAAGCATACCTGTAATAATAGTGCATAATTTGTTGTAGTCCAATCCTGTCCAACTATTTGTTACCCTGTGGATTATAGCACGATAGTTCTGTACATAGGGTTTTTTTGGCAAAGATACAAGAATGATTTGTCATTTACTTTTCCAATGAATTAAGGCAAATAGAAGTTAATTGACTTGTTCAGAGTTATATAGTAAGCATCAGAGTCTGGATTCCTGACTCCAGATCTAGCACTGTATCACTGAGCCACCTACCTGCTTCAATAGAGCTCTGCATAAAGTTTAGAATCATTATAAACTTCTTAATATAATCATAGTATGATAGAGTTAGGCAATATACTATCTCTACATCCAAAGACTACTTCATCTTATGCATTCCACTGAACTGCTTCAGGATTTGCCTTGCTGAATCACTTTTACATTTCTTAATTATTTCTACTTCCCCAAAATCTGATTCCTCAATACTTTAGGTTTTTTTTTTATATCCCTTGACCTAAATGGGCAGGATCAGTTGGGAGAATGAGTAGACAGAGTATTGGTGATTACTGGTAGAAGAAAAAGAAGATTGCGTATAAGATATTCATGGAACCACAACTGCATTATCCCTTGCAGCATGAAAGAAAAAGAAAATTGGGACAAAGCGAACATGTTAATTTTCTCAGTGTGTCATAACCATAAGAAGCCTGCTTACTCAGAATTTAGTATAAGCTGAATTTATAAATAAATACAAATAGAGTTTAAGAAGATTTATGTTTGATAGGTTCATACTGGTTTTTTTTTTAATGTAAACTAGGAATATTTGGAAATTTATGCCTTAATATTTTTAGTTGACAATCTTTCTCTCCCACAGAGTATCCCTTGGTGCCTTAAGCAGAAACAGGATAATAGCCCAGAAGGATCACATGAGGATATCCATTATGGCAATTTTTATATCCCAGTGTGGTCTTTTCAGATAAAAACAATGATAGCAATAGTTAATGTAAATTAATAAACATGTTCTAAATATATATTACCTACTAAGCTATGTCTTCAAAGTTTTTTGATCATTCACTTATAAAATCTCTGTCCTCTAAGTGCCTTATTTTGTTGATGGCATAATTATGTTTTCAGTCACTCAGGCTCAGACTCTTAAAATATCATATTCTTTTATCTTATCATTTCTCATATTTGTTCTTTTCATTGGACATGTGATTTCTTTAGCATAGGAAAGTACTGTAGAAGGAAACTCTGTATTTATTAAATTAGTAAATATTATACAACTTTTTTTTTAACAAATGTCCAAGTGACTGAAAGGCAAAATGAGTTGCTCAGTCACACTCTCTATTTGGGTCATAGGTAGGACTTTGTTTCATATCTTCCTTTCTTAAAGGCTGGCTCTATATTTTCCCTCAATGTTTCCATTGATCACTTCCCTCCCATCTTAATTTCATCCTTAACTTCCATAATGCATGTTCTATTACTCTCCTCTTTTTTATCCTTACTTGTCACTACCCAAGGTAGTGCCATAATTATTCTTAATAATTATTTTAATTATTCTTTCTACTCTCAATTGAGGCTTTTTCCTCTTCCTAAAGTTTTGTGTTCCTGAAGTTTGTGTGAGATGGTTCACTGCTAAAATGCCCAACTCTTAGAACAAAACTCATGTTCATGAAATAATTCCCTTTTTCCTGTTGGAGAGCTCAGTCACACTCTCTATTTGGGTCATAGGTAGGACTTTGTTTCGTATCTTCCTTTCTTAAAGGCTGACTCTATATTTTCCCTCAGTGTTTCCATTGATCACTTCCCTCCCATCGTAATTTCATCCTTAACTTCCATAATGCATGTTCTATTACTCTCCTCTTTTTTATCCTTACTTGTCACTACCCAAGGTAGTGCCATAATTATTCTTAATAGTTATTTTAATTATTCTTTCTGCTCTCAATTGAGGCTTGCCATTAGCCAGGTTCAGTTCTTCATCATCTAATGGTATAGTCTTGAAGTACTAGGAAAAATGAGTAAATGTTGCAGTCAAATTTAAACAATAAAAAGGGAAAATATAAAAACAATAAAAAAGATCTTTTCAAAATAGGAATGGGTTGCTCTGCAAGGAGTAGGATTTTTAGAAGAGATCTCTTTTCAGGTATGAGTTATACTACAAGGAGAGTTTTAACCTATTTAATATCATGCATCCTTTTAGAACCCTTCTCAGAATGTTTTTAATGCAAATAAAATACATAAGATTACCAAGGAAGCAGCCATACTGAAATAAAGTTGTCAAAAAACCAAATCACAGACACCCCCAATACACATTAAGAACCCTTAAAACTATCTGATGTTCACTGATTTGGGGATCTGGATATATTAGTGTTTTTTTTTCTCTAGTATTTCTCCTTTACAATCTATTTCCCATCCAAATACTGACATAATATTCCTTATGAACAAGTCTGAACTTTTAGTAACTCACTTCTGAAACATTCAGTAATTCTCTATTGCTTCTAGGGTAAAATGCAAACTCTTTATACTGATGTTAAAGATCTTCCAGATGAACTCATTATAAGCCCATACAAACTGAACTACTAATGTCTCCCTCATTTTGTCTTGCTTTCTTCAGCATGTTAGCAAACTCTTTCTACCTTGTGCCTAGAATATATTTTCATGCATTTCTTCTTGTTCAAATTTGGCTGTCCTACAAGGCCCTAATCAAGATGCTTGTCCTTTACAAAGCCTTCTATGACATTGTTTCTTAAATGTTTTCTCATTCCTCACATTATTCTAGATCACCTTGTATTAATGTTTACTTTGACCTTATCATTTGATATCTTACAGTATATTGATTTGTGTACATGTTGTATTCTTTTAGGGCCTAGGCAGTGTGTATATGTGTGTGTGTGTGTGTTTGTGTGTTTACCATGTATGTATTTCCTATTTTTATTCCCACATCTTTAAAAAAATAATTTTCTTTTATATTGCAATTAATGAATGTTTGGCTACTGGATTTTGAGAGTTTTTCCAAAAAAGGGAGCCATTTGAGTAGACAGAGAAGCAAGAATGTATTTACAATTCAGGCTATAGTGAATATTTCAAAATTATTATAGTTGCAGAAAATAATCACAGAACCAAAAAAAAAAGTTCACATTAAAGAGTAATGAAAACTAGTTCTGGAAAGGTCTAGAATTAAATTATAGCTAAAAATGGGCTTGGAATAGATAGAAGTAAGGATTTCCTGATATTATATTTCATCATTTTTTATTTTGGGTGATTTTCTCTTCTACTTAGTAATTATTTTTTGAATGACATAATTAAAATCCTTATATTTATGTAAAATGCAGGGATGTAGTCTCACTATTCCAGTTAAGAGAATATGTTTTTAAAAATATATATTTTATGTAGAAATTTTATGCAAAGAGATTCTGCAATTTTTTAAGGGTAGTGTTTTCATATTTGTTGACTTACAAAATGTAACAGGGAAATAGCACCATGTCTCATTGATTCATATTTTTATTGCTTTTTTTAAAAAAGTAGACAAGTTTGCACTGTAATTTTTTCAGGTAGTGTATAATAAATTCTATACTCGATGGCCTGTTTAAATATCTCTAATTACCTTGTTTACTTTGTTTAATGACTTTAAAAAGTCTATTATCCTATGTGCTTTTCTGCATTCCTAAATGAAACTCTAATGAGTCTGGAGTCCCTAAGTGTGTAGATAAGGAGCATAAGTGTAAACCACAGCAAAGATATTTTTACCCATTTTGCATTATCTCCTGTTATGGAAAAACTGTACATTTTACATTAACTTCACACTCTTGAGCAATTGGAGGTAGTACAAAGGTTCATTATTTCCTTTATTAGCTAAATTTCCATATGAGCATTATGCTGGTAAATGTTATTTGCTATGTCATAAATTTTACTCAAATTAATGTGAACAATAAAGCTTTATTAACATATATGATAGAGCACATCTTAAATAATCATTTGATTTAAGGGATTCTATTCTGAGTCCTGCACTCACTCTCTCAAGTTAATCTCAATATGCATCTCCTACTATATTTAGTTTGGAAGATTCTTTGGAAATTTACAGTCAGTAATACTGTTAAAAATTTGCAGCTACTTAAAATGTCTTGAAGAGAAAAGAGAGTTGGAAGCTACAAATTTTAAATGAAATTTATAAGTATTGATTGCTGGTGAAGTTATTATTAGTTATAGCTCAGTTTCTAGATTGAAATCTTTTAATTCCTATTTTATGAAGATTTAATTATCTTATGTTCAACAAGCATTTATTGTTTATTCTTGTTCTAGGCACTGAACATACAAAGAGAAAAGAGAAATAATAATTGTTCTCAAAAAACTAATATTTTGTTGAGAGAAATAAAATCTACAAAGATGAGTAAAACAAAAATATACAAATAGTAATTACAAAAAATATCTGGGGAGGGGAAAAATAAAAATAGGATTTTATTTCTTTATTTAGAACTTAGGATCATTGAATTTTGAAGTTGGAATAGATGGCAAAAGTAAATGATTCCAATTATATAACTTTCTATATTACAATCACACAATTTTGGAATTTAAAATGGAAGGTATAATGGGCTGAGGCTTGAGTTGATGCACTGTGGTCCCAAGCACGTGAGGCTAAATAGTAATTGGATCATACTCTATTAATATATATGCTTGGAGAAAGAATGGCCCCCGCCCACTCTCTGTGCAAGTCCTGATGTGTTGTATAGGAAATAACGATTTTGGTGGGTGGAGGCAGAGGGACAGGAAGAGAAGTGGAGAGAGACTGCTGACTGGGTTCTGCTCTGGTGGCTTCTAGTCTCGTGGCTTCTGATATAGCTGGCTTCTTGAGGCAGCTGCTGACATTGCTAATCTCCCTTTACTTCCAATCCTTCTTTACTTCTGATCCTTCTTCACCTCCACTGAGAATAAAGATTGAAGATTTTCCCTTAACTTGAATTCCTGATTCTGGCTGCTTTTAAAATACACGGTCATCACATGAAGGTACCCGAGTCATCTTTTTAGGAATGAGGCATCTGAGTGTAGAGAAAGAAATCACTTACCCAGAGTCATAAAAAGATCTAGTTAGATAGCCAGAAGTAAAACATTAAAATATATTACATCTTACAAATAAGGGACATAGTATCAAATATTATGTTTTCTGAATGTTGACAGTATTCTTTGATTTCTTTGGTCAAATTTGAAAATTCCCTGTTAATAAATACTAAAAAGCTTCTCTTGAAGCCTGGAAGCACCAGGAAGGCATGGGTCATGTCATGTAAAATTTACAGTCAGAGAGACAGATAGACATTCAGACAGACAGATTGATAGATACTAAGAGAGAGAGAGAGAGAGAGAGAGAGAGAGAGATCTACATATCTGTATCTACTTTTCACACAGAAAACAAAACATTGAAATAAGAATGGAGTGATTATATTATTCATTTTCTATTCGGACAATTTACTTAACACTCTTCTGCAATCTTTATCTCTTTGAATCTATGGACTTTATACATCAACCTTTTGACTAGTTGTATTGTTCTCATCAACAATATCCATGTTACTCAAGCAATTTGCTTAATTATATTGTATTTGGTACCCATTCTTATTTTCTATCCACCTCTCACCTTTATTCTTCAAAATTTCAATATTCATATTGATAACTCTTTTCTTGATCTAAAACCACAATTTTTCAATTTCAATAACCATCTCTTTACTAAATTAGGCATATTGTCAATATCATATCTTAAACTTAAAAAATATCTAAGAACTTTGAAATTTCATGTCTCTACAAGCTTCTGTTTTTCTTTTTCACCTATTTCTTTGTTATCATTAAACCTCTTTACAATCATAATTAATTCTAAGCCCCATTTCCCAAATTCATATGATTATATTTACTGATCGTGCCAACTACGACTAGTATATTTCAGTCTAAAATGCTTTACTCTCATAACCTTTTGCTCTTTATATGAAAATGTTCACTTTCAAGTAACTATTCCTTACTGTCCAATATATCTATTGATAATAGAAAATTACTATTTGTCAATTTAAAAAAACCATTTAATTGACTTCAAATAATACACTTTCATGGTATATAAACTTACCTAAATACTCACCATTTCTCTTCTGATATGCCCTTATCTTTTCTCTTCAATTGTAATTACATTTTTTTTCTTTTCCTCTTGTTATTTTTATAAAGTCTGTACAAGCAGAGGAGATAATCTAGTTCTCTACCTTATCGACAAAATTGAGATCATTCAGAATGAATTTACATCCTCTTCCCTCCATTTCCCAAATTCCTCAGTATCATTTACACAATATATACCTTCCCTCTAATAACAGAAGACAAAAACTTGTAATTCCATTTGTGCCTTGTTACCATTGCATGCAATCTAATGCATTACTTTTCTCTAGCAGTCATCATTTTTTTTTCAATCTCTTCTTCCCTAGAAGCTCTCTTTCATTTGTCTATAAATATGTTCAGGTCTCCCAAAACATTAAAAAAGAAAAAACAAAACTTTCAGTTGACTTCTATTTTGAAATTAGCAGGCACTCAAAATGTTTGCGGCAGCCCTATTTGTAGTGACTAGAAATTGGAAAATGAAGGGATCAATTGGAGAATGGTTGGGTAAATTGTGGTATATGAATGTTATGGAATATTATTGTTCTGTAAGAAATGACCAGCAGGATGAATACAGAGAGGCTTGGAGAGACTTACATGAACTGATGCTAAGTGAAATGAGCAGAACCAGGAAATCATTATATACTTCAACAATGATACTGTTTGAAGATGTATTCTGGTGAAAGTGGATTTCTTTGACAAACAGACCTAACTCAGTTGCAATTGATCAAGAATGGACAGAAGCAGCTACACCCAAAGAAAGAACACTGGGAATTGAATGTAAACTGTTTGCATTTTTGTTTTTCTTCCCGGGTTATTTTTACCTTCTGAATCCAATTCTCCCTGTGCAATAAGAGAACTGTGTTGGAATCTTTGCTCTCTGCACACATATATTGTATCTAGGATATACTGTGACATATTTAACATATATAGGACTGCTTGCCATCTAGGGGAGGGGGTAGAGGGAGAGAGGGGAAAAATTGGAACAGAAGTGAGTGAAAGGGATAATGTTGTAAAAAAATTACCCTGGCATGGGTTCTATCAATAAAAATTTTTCATAATAAAAAAAAAATTATTCAACAACAACAACAAAAAAAAAAGAAATTAGCAGGCACTGTATCATTTACCACTCTTTCATTATCAATATTCTTGAAAAATGTCCTTTTCATACAAACTCCTTAGTTCTTTCTAATCTGATTTCCACCCTAACTATTCTACTGGGAAAAAAATGTTATTTCTTAATGGCTAATGACCTCTTAATTTTTTTTATTTTTTTTTTTACCAATTTTCTTTTATTCATTGTAGAAAGTTTATTTATTTTTAATATACATTGCTTTATGAATCATATTAAGAAAGAAATCAGAGCAAAAGGAAAAAAATGGGTGAGATAAAAAAAAACAGAAAAAAAAGACATAAACATAGCATGTGTTGATTTACATTCAGTCTCCTTAGTTCTTTTTCTGGATGCAGATGATATTTGCTGTTCAAAGTCTATTGGATTTGCTTTGGATCACTAAACTAATGAGAAAAATCAAGGCTCTCATAGTTGATCATTGCACATTCTTACTGTTATTGTTTACAATGTATCCATGGTTCTTGTTTCACTCAGCAGCAGTTCATGTAAATCTTTCTAGGCTTTTCTATAATCAGCTTGTTCATCAATTTTTATCTAACAATAATATTCCATTACCTTCATGTACAACAACTTGTTCAGCCATTCCCCAATTGATGCATTAATGTTCCAGTTTTCCCACATTCCCTCTAACATTAATCATTATCTTTTCCTGTCATCTTAACCAATTTGAGAGGTATAATGTGATATCTCAGAGTTGTTTTAATTTGGATTTCTCTAATTAAGAGTGATTTAAGACATTTTTTCATATAACTATAAATGGTTTTATCACCTGAAAATTGTCTATTTATATCCTTTGACCATTTATCAATTGGGAAATGACTTGTTTTCTTACAAATTTGACACAGTTCATTATATATTTTAGAAATAAGACCTTTACCAGAAATACTAGCTGTAAAGATTTTCCCCCAGTTTTGTACTTTCTTTTTAATCTTGTTTCTGTTTTTTATTTTGTGTGTGTGTGTGTGTGTGTGTGTGTGTGTGTGTGTGCAAAACCTTTTTAAGTTAGTGTAATGAAAGTTCATTTTGCATTTCATAATGTTCTCTACTTCTTCTCTGGTTACAAATTCCTCCCTTCTCCAAAGATCTGATACATAAATTATCCTTTGTTGTCCTAATTTGTTTATGGTATCATTCAATATGCCCAAATCATGTATCCATTTTGACCTTATTTTGGTATAGAGTATGAGATGTAGATCTATGCCGAGTTACTGTCATATTATTTTCTATTTTTCTCAGCAAATGTTATCAAATAGTGAGTTCATATTACAGAAGCTGGAGTTTGGGAGTGGGAGGGGCAGCTATCAAATACTAGATTGCTATAGGCCATGATTATTGTGTCATGTGTATGATCTCCTAATTATAAAAATATAAGTATGCTAGAAAGTCTATTGTCATTTGTTGCCTTAATATATTGAGGAATTTCAGATTTAAGATGGAAAAGGCTACATTTCAATAGCAATTAATCTAGGTTGATAAAGAACTGACTTGAGACTGAGTAATGTTCCAAATCTGGCTAAAAGCAAACTTAGACTTCTAAAGGCATTTAGAAAAAGCTGTTCTACTTTTGGGGAACTTACTGAGTTTCTCAGGTTCTATTATATTGTAGGTAAAAAATCTCCTAACATTCTTGTAGCAATTCTTTCTTTAATTAGACCTTTACTCCTAGAAAAAAATAATTATTTTAGTGGCATGAGTAGTAAAACATAATATACTTGTTATTCTTCATAGGGAAAAACAAGCAAACAAAACATCTTATACAACACAGAGAGACTCATTCAAGACCTTAATGAAACTTTTTTATTTAAATTATTATCCTGTATTCTGAAATGTCTTATCTCATAATGTATGAATGCATAAAGAGCATGGGATATGAAAGATAGGCTACATCACTCAAAATTCTAAATCTAAATTTCTTTTATTTTTTTTAATAGCCTTTTATTTACAGGTTATATGCATGGGTAACTTTACAGCATTAACAATTGTGAAACCTCTTGTTCATTTCTCACCTCTTACCCCCCACCGGCTCCCCTAGATGGCAGAATGACCAGTAGATGTTAAATACATTAAAATATAAATTAGATACAAAATAAGTATTCATGACCAAAACGTTATTTTGCTTTACAAAAAGAATCAGACTGAAATATTGTACAATTAGCTTGTGAAGGAAATCAAAAATGCAGGTGGGCATAAATATAGGGATTGGGAATTCAATGTAATGGTTTTTAGTCATCTCCCAGAGTTCTTTCTCTAGGCGTAGCTGGTTAAGTTCATTACTGCTCCATTGGAAATGATTTGGTTGATCTCGTTGCTGAGGATGGCCAGGTCCAAAAGAATTGGTCATCATATAGTATTGTTGTTGAAGTATATAATGATCTCCTGGTCCTGCTCATTTCACTCAGCATCAGTTCGTGTAAGTCTCTCCAGTCCTTTCTGAAATCATCCTTTTGGTCATTTCTTACAGAGCAATAATATTCCATAATATTCATACACCACAATTTATTCAGCCATTCTCCAACTGATGGACATCCATATTGTTTCCAGTTTCTAGCACTACAAAAAGGGCTGCCACAAACATTCGTGCACATACAGGTCCCTTTCCCTTCTTTATGATCTCTTTGGTATATAAGCCCCAGTAGTAACACTGCTGGATCAAAGGGTATGCACAGTTTGATAACTTTTTGAGCATAGTTCCAAACTACTCTCCAGAATGGTTGGATTCATTCACAACTCCACCAACAATGTATCAATGTCCCAGTTTTCCCACATCCCCTCCAACAATCATGATCATTTTTTCCGGTCATCTTAGCCAATGTGACAGGTGTGTAGTGGTATCTTAGAGTTGTCTTAATTTGCATTTCTCTGATTAATAATGACTTGGAGCATCTTTTCATATGACTAGAAATAGTTTCAATTTCTTCATCTGAGAATTGTCTGTTCATATCCTTTGACCATTTTTCAATTGCAGAAAGGCTTGATTTTTTATAAATTAGAGTTAATTCTTTATATATTTTGGAAATGAGGCCTTTATCAGAACCTTTGACTATAAAAATATTTTCCCAGTTTATTGCTTCCCTTCTAATCTTGTCTGCATTAGTTTTGTTTGTACAAAAACTTTTCAGTTTGGTATAATCGAAATTTTCTATTTTGTGATCAGTAATGATCTCTAGTTCTGCTTCAGTCATAAAGTCCTTCCCCTTCCACAGGTCTGACAGGTAAACTATCCTGTGTTTCTCTAATTTATTAATAATTTCATTCTTTATGCCTAGGTCATGAACCCATTTTGACCTTATCTTGGTGTACGGTGTTAAGTGTGGATCAATGCCTAGTTTCTGCCATATTGGTTTCCAATTTTCCCACCAATTTTTATCAAACAGTAAGTTCTTATCCCAAAAGCTGGGGTCTTTGGGTTTGTCAAACACTAGATAATTAAGGTTATTGGCTGTTTTGTCCTTTGAACCTAACCTATTCCATTGATCAACTAGTCTATTTCTTAGCCAATACCAAATAGTTTTAGTAACTGCTGCCTTATAGTATAATTTTAGATCTGGTACAGCTAGGCCACCTTCATTTGAATTCTTTTTCATTAATTCCCTTGAAATTCTTGACCTTTTGTTTTTCCATATGAACTTTGTTGTTATTTTTTCTAGGTCATTAAAATGGTTTTTTGGGAGTCTGATTAGTATAGCGCTAAATAAATAGATTAGTTTAGGTAATATTGTCATCTTTATTATATTTGCTCGCCCTATCCAAGAGCATTTAATATATTTCCAGTTGGTTAGATCAGACTTAATTTGTGTGAAAAGTGGTCTGTAATTTTGCTCATAAAGTTTCTGATTTACCCTTGGCAGATAGATTCCTAAATATTTTATACTATCAGTAGTTACTTTAAATGGGATTCCTCTTTATAACTCTGACTGTTGGATTTTGTTAGTGATATATAAGAATGCTGATGACTTATGTGGGTTTATTTTATAACCAGCAACTTTGCTAAAGTTGTGGATTATTTCTAATAACTTTTTAGTAGAATCTCTGGGGTTCTCTAAGTATACCATCATGTCATCGGCAAAGAGTGATAATTTGGTTTCCTCATTGCCTATTCTTATTCCTTTAATCTCTTTCTCAGCTCTTATTGCCAAAGCTAGCGTTTCTAATACAATATTAAATAGTAACGGTGATAGTAGGGAACCTTGTTTCACTCCAGATCTTATTGGGAATGGTTGCAGTTTGTCTCCATTACATATGATGCTTACTGATGGTTTTAAATAGATGCTGCTGATTATTTTAAGGAAAAGTCCATTTATTCCTATACTCTCAAGTGTTTTTAATAGGAATGGATGTTGGATTTTGTCAAATGCTTTTTCTGCATCTATTGAGATGATCATATGCTTTTTGTTAATTTGGTTGCCTAACTTTCTTTTAAATACTTCTTTTCAATCTTATCAGTTTATGGAGCTATGATATTGCTTAAACACAATTAGCTTGTATCAATGTTGCCACTATCCTACACTTTTGTTTAACAATATAACTGCAGACTCTTTTATTGTGGCCAGAAACGGGAAACTGAGTGGATGACCATCATATGGAAAATGGCTGAATAAATTGTGGTATATGAATATTATGGAATAGTATTGTTCTATAAGAAATGACCAGCAGGATGACTTCAGAAAGTCCTGGAGAGACTTATATGAACTGATGCTGAGTAAAATGAGCAGGACCAGAAGATCATTACATATTTCAACAAAAATATTATATGATGATCAATTCTGATGGACGTGGCCCTCTTCAACAATGAAATGAACCAAATCAGTTCCAACAGAGCAGTAATGAATTGAATCAGCTACACCCAGCAAAAGAATGCTGGGAGATGACTATGAACCACTACATCGAATTCCCAATCCCTCTATTTTTGTCTGCCTGCATTTCTGATTTCCTTCACAGTCTGCCTGCATTTCTGATTTCCTTCACAGGCTAATTGTACACTATTTCAAAGTTTGAGTCTTTTTGTGTAGTGCAATATATATATATATATATATATATATATATATGTGTGTGTGTGTGTGTGTGTGTGTGTGTGTATTATTGCCTCTCAAGGCAGTCTATGTAATTTTAAATAAATCTATTTTTTAGGAAGTTCTATTTACATTAAGTCTAAATCTTCCTCTGTCTGACTTTCAACCTTTAGTTGTCTCCCGAGCATTTAAGATTCAGCATTAATAGCATGACTAGCATTCTGCAAGCATAAATAGATTGCCTCAGGGAAGGACTTTAAAAAAGTGAAACTGACATTTGCCAACCACTTTCTTCTTTTCTTCATATTGCTTTCCTAAACTTAATATGCACAAACTTGTCTAACTTCATTCTATTGCTTTAAACTCCATTTGTTAAACCACAACCCATTCTTCTGAGAGGTTTTCAATCGATTTGTTTTTCAGAAGTTTTCTCATTCTAGATTTACTAATAGCCAAGATTCACAAATAAACAAAAAGTCCTAACTCCCCTGAGGGAAAGGGAACTAGCCTAAATTACTAACTCTCCTGTTAAATAACTCTTATGCTGATAAAAGCTATTAAGAAATAAGGAATATACTGATCACAAAATAGAAAATTTCGATTATACCAAACTGAAAAGTTTTTGTACAAACAAAACTAATGCACACAAGATTAGAAGGGAAGCAATAAACTGGGAAAATGTTTTTACAGTCAAAAGTTCTGATAAAGGCCTCATTTCCAAAATATATAGAGAATTAACTCTAATTTATAAAAAATCAAGCCATTTTCCAGTTGAAAAATGGTCAAAGGATATGAACAGACAATTCTCAGATGAAGAAATTGAAACTATTTCTAGTCATATGAAAAGATGCTCCAAGTCATTATTAATCAGAGAAATGCAAATTAAGACAACTCTAAGATACCACTACACACCTGTCACATTGGCTAAGATGACAGGAAAAAATGATGATGGTTGTTGGAGGGGATGTGGGAAAACTGGGACATTAATGCATTGTTGGTGAAGTTGTGAATGAATCCAACCATTTTGGAGAGTGCTCAAAAAGTTATCAAACTGTGCATACCCTTTGATCCAGCAGTGTTACTACTGGGCTTATATCCCAAAGAGATACTAAAGAAGGGAAAGGGACCTGTATGTGCACGAATGTTTGTGGCAGCCCTTTTTGTAGTGGCTAGAAACTGGAAACTGAATGGATGTCCATCAGTTGGAGAATGGCTGAATAAATTGTGTTATATGAATATTATGGAATATTACTGATCTGTAAGAAATGACCAACAGGATGATTTCAGAAAGGCCTGGAGAGACTTACACGAACTGATGCTGATTGAAATGAGCAGGACCAGGAGATCATTATATACTTCAACAAAATTAGATGATACCAGTTTGATGGACGGCCACCCGCAACAAGATAACCAAACATTTCTAATGGAGCAGTAATGAACTGAATCATGCCCAGAAAAAGAACCTGGGAGATGATAAAACCATTAATTAAACAACCCTATATTTATGCAAATTTTTTGATTTCTTCAAAGTAATTGTACAAAAATTCAGAGGATTCTTTTTAAAGCAAAAATAATATTTTGGTCATGTATACTATTGGTATCTGTTATATTTTAATATATTTAAACATTCATCCGCCATCTAGGGAGGGGGTGGGGTTAAGAGGGAAAAAACAAGAGGTTTGGAAATTGTTAATGCTAAAGTTACCCATGTATATACCTGTAAATAAAAGGCTATTAAATAAAAAAAAAGAAATAAGGAATATACGATCACAAAAAGAAAATTTGATTATAAAACTGAAAAGTTTTTTTAAAACAAAACTAATGCAAACAAAGATTAGAAGGAAGAATAAACTGGGGAAATGTTTTACAGTCAAAAGTTCTGATAAAGGCCCTCATTTCCAAATATATAGAGAATTAACTCTAATTTTAAAATCGCCATTTTCCAATTGAAAAATGGTCAAAGGATTGAAAGACAATTTAAGAAGAAATTGCTTTTAGCAAAAAAGATGCTCCAAGTCATTATTAATCAGAGAAATAAAAACAACCTAAGATAACCCAAACACCTGTCACATTTAAGATGAAGGGAAAAAATAATTGTTGAGGGGATGGGAAACGACATTAAGCAGGGTTTAAGTTTGTAATCCCCATTTTGAGAGGTTTGAACCATGCTCGTTTCAAACCGATCCCCTTTGATCCACAGGGCTATCGGGCTTTATCCCAAAGAGAAACAAAAAGGAAAGGGACCTATGTGACGAAGTTTTTTGTAGTGGAGAAACTGGAAGGAATGATGCCAACAGGAGAATTGAATAAATTTTTAAAAAATGGAAAATATTTGTAAAAATGACCAACAGGATGATTTCCAGGGCCTGAGAGATTTAAGAACTGCTGAGTGAAAGAGGACCAGGAGATCATTATATATTCAAAAAACTATATATACCAGTTTGATGGACCTGGCCATCTTCGAAAAGATCAACCAAACATTTCCAATGGAGCAGTAATGAATGAACAGCACGCCCAGAGAAAGAACTCTGGGAGATGACTAAAACCATTAATTGAATTCAACCCTTTATTTATGCCCACCTATTTTTGATTTCCTTCAAAGTAATTGTCAATATTTCAGTCTGATTCTTTTGTAAAGCAAAATAAGTTTTTGGTCGAATTTATTTTGTATCTAATTTATATTTTAATGTATTTAACATCTTGGTCATCCGCCATCTAGAGGAGCCGGTGGGGGGTAAGAGGTGAGAAATGAACAAGAGGTTTCACAATTGTTAATGCTGTAAAGTTACCCATGCATATAACCTGTAAATAAAAGGCTATTAAATAAAAAAAAATAAGGAATATATATATCAAAGAGTCAAAGCATCTTGTTCTTTTCTCCTTCCTGTCCTTGTCGTAATTACAATTATCAATAGGGATTTTAGAATTTTGGTTTGTTTTTGCTATTGTTATTTTGAAATGCCTGCTGGTCCTTTGTGATTGAAAACTATATGAAAAGAAGAATATTACCTTCCTTAATGTTTGCCTTCTATTGTAAAATACAGAAAATAATCTAACATGAGGTAAAAGCCCCAATTTCAATCTATGAGTGCTCTTTGCTAGGAAAGAAATTTTTTTTTTTTGTTTGTTTGTTTTTTTTTGTTTTTATACATGACCTCCTGCTCATTTCACTCAGCATCAGTTTGTGTAAGTCTCTCCAGGCCTTTCTGAAATCATCCTGTTGGTCATTTCTTACAGAACAGTAAATTAAATTTTATATCCACAGTTTATTCAGCCATTCTCCAACTGATGGACATCCATTCAGTTTCCAGTTTCTAGCCACTACAAAAAGGGCTGCCACAAACTTTCGTGCACATACAGGTCCCTTTCCCTTCTTTCGTATCTCTTTGGGATATAATCCCAGTAGTAACACTGATGGATCAAAGGGTATGCACAATTTGATAACTTTTTGAGCATAGTTCCAAACTACTCTCCAAAATGGTTGGATTCGTTCACAACTCCACAAACAATGCATCAATGTCCCAGTTTTCCTGCATCCCCTCCAACAATCATCATTATTTTTTTCTGTCATCTTATTTTTTTTAATTTAATAGCCTTTTATTTACAGGATCCAATGATTCCTGAGAGTTTTCAAGTCCTATGGCTCAGAGAATCCAATGATTCCTGAGGGTTTTCGAGTCCTATGGCTCAGAGAATCCAATGATTCCTGAGGGTTTTGAAGTCCGACAATCTTTGATGTCCCTGAGTCAAACGCCATAACTGCCACGCTCTTTCAATGGTGAGCACAATCAGCAACAGCACCACCCGATATTTCTTGGTCTTCTCTTTGTTTCAAAGGTCTGTCTGTCTCTGAGATGGACAAGGGAATATGGCTTCGTTGGCACCCATCTGATTCCTTCTCCACCTGTAGAGATACAAGCAAACCCTCTCCCCAAAGCAGTTAGCCTATCTGGTCCTTTCCATTCACCACTTTCTGGGTCTCTCCACATCACCTGGCATTTAACTAAAGATAGTGGAGCTGCTCGCACTGGACACTGACCTTCCGGTGAGTTATAAAACCTGTCAGCCGGAGCCAGTGCATCTTTGTCAAAAATCAAGAAATTAATAGTATAAAGAGCTAGATTTAGAATTTCTCTAGGGTTACCTGTGGCTCCTTTCTTTTGTTTTTGGAGTAGGCCTTAATATCTCTGTTTCTCCTTCCACTATTGCCTGTCCTTGAGGATTAAAAGGTATGCCTGTGTGTAAAATCTATACTGTGCACAAAAAGTGTGCAAAATGTTTCGAAGTATAAGGACCATTGTCTGTTTTATTGCTTGTCGGCACACCCATAATGGCAAATGCTTGTATGAGGAATTAGTGACCATAGGCTGTCTCTTTTGCTGCTGGCATTGCAAAAGTGAATCCTGAAAAGGTGTCTCACACAACATGGATGAAAGACAGATGACCAAAAGATTTATAATGGGTCACATCCATTTGCCAGATTTCATTGGGTCTCAAACCACGAGGGTTCTTCCTGAGGCAGTGTAGGAGCGTGGAAAGGAAGGCAAGCTGTAAGGCTTTTACTATGCTCCTAGCTCCTCTTTTGTTATTCCAAATTGTAAACGTAAAGCTCGAGCAGCCTGATGATATTTAGAATGAGATGCCTGAGCTTCTTGGAACAAAGGGTATTGACCAATATAGTTAGAAGGCTATCTGCCTTTGAATTGCCATCAAATATGGGACCTGAAGTCCACTATGAGAATGGACATGTAATATATAGATCTTACCTGGATGTTTTCTCACTTGTCTTTGAAGTTTTAAAGAGCTGATATATATTAGAGGCTGCAATTTTATTTGGCTGTGCAATTTTGTACCACACCTACTGAATAGGCAAAATCAGATGTTATATTTATGTCTCCTGGATATTCAAGAGCTAGAATGATCGTACAATTCATTCTGCTGAGTGGATTGAAAAGGAGTTCTGACTACCTCTTTATAGTTAGATAGTGAGAGTACACAGCACAAATATTATGTTTGGATGCATCCGTGAAGATTGTTGGTCCTTGAAGAGGAACTTTAGAAACTTTTTCTTCAAGAGTCCATCGCCAATTATGTAATAGTCTAGTTATCTTTAATGGAGACCCATGTAAAAAATATACATGACCAAAACATTATTTTGCTGTACAAAAAGAAATGTTGAACCACTGGTCTTCTATTCCTCCCAAAATTAAAATCATCAGGTTTTACTTCATCTTACTTGTATTTTGTATATTTCCTGCTATTTCACCATGGAAATGTATGTGTGTGTTTTGATTATTATTCCTTTATATGGCAGAGTAAGTCAATAAATTTCAATTTTTCCAGATTTCCCCCACAAGCAGAACAAAATTCTATCTCAGGGTGAAAAACCAAGAAGATTTGAGGCAGAAGTCCTCCTGATATAACTCAAGAAGATCCCAAGAAATTCTTTGGGCCTGGGATTAACCCACATGAATTATAAAAACCTCCCAGCTAGCTACACAAAAATACCCAGTAAAAACCTCTGGGATGATCTGGGTTTGCCAAGAAACTTTTACCTATTGTACTGCATGCAGAGTCAGGGGTGTGAGTCTGGGAAGATTGAGGGAACCTCTATTGATTAGGAATGCCAGGCCCAGCTGGCAGAGATGGGTCCCTGACTGGGAAGAAATCAGCATACTAGGTAAGTACAGAGACAGTGGGGCAGAGATGCTGTTGACACTACTTGCAGCATGCAGAACTTTGGTTTGGGATTCCAGGTCAAAAGGGATAACTTAAGTGAAACTACAGCTACCATCTAACATCCCCTCATCCCACAATTAGAGATGCTTATACAAATAATTCTCATTAATGAATTGACAAAGAAGAAAGAACTTAAACAAAGAAACTTGCTATGGGAACAGAGAAAACTGGGGTTTATCTTCAGAGTAGAATACTGAAGTAAAAAAAAAAAAAAAAAAAAAACTTCTACTCCAAAGAGAAACTCAAAATGTCTCTCTGCCCAGAGAGAATTTTGTGGAAGAACTTAAAAAAAGAATTTAAAAATGAAATAAGAGACCTTGAGGAAAAACTAAAAATAAAATCCAAGAAAAACAAGAAATAGTGAAAAAAAAATTAACCAACTAGAAAAGGAGATACAGAATCTTACAGGTGAAAATAACGCTGAAAATTGGAATTGGGCAAAGGGAATCTGGTGAAGCTGTAAGAGATAAAGAAATAACAAAACAGCATATTAAAAAACAAAAAAAAAATAGAATAATCTACTATTATAAATCCTTTTATGAACTGGTAATTTTTGGTTACATATTATTTTCATTCCTTCCTAATGTTTTACTTGGCACATGACAATGTTTTGTTCTGTTCTGTTTTGTTTTTTTTTTTTTCTGTTTGTTTCTTTTTTAATAAAATAAAATTTTAAAGTGATAAAGGTAGAAAAAATTTTCTGTGATTACCTAAAAATAATGAATGCGGTTTCATTTTTCAGAAAAATAATTTGTTGTTATTATTATCATTATTATTCAAGCTGATGTTTACTTGAAATAGAAGAGTAACCCCTGTCATTTTCTTTACTTCTAGTTAAAGAGACCTTTTGGAGTTCTACAGGAAAATTTAAAGTGACAAAAACCTCATACATGAACCTTAAATTATTGACAGATGACAATTTAACAATAGTGAGAGTCTATATTAAACTGGTATATGACAGAGATGTGATGTGTATTTCTATGAAGACTACATTTATTTCTTGCCAATTCAATGTTTTACATGCCACAGAAATCTGCATAAGCTAGCGATTAGGTAGTGCTGATATAAGATTTATTTCGAAATGTTTCTGTCATATGGATCTTGTCAAAATGAAATAAGAGTTTTTGCATTTATCCCATCTGTACACTTTAGATCAGAATCATTTTGATTGGTTATCAACAAGATCTAAATTTACAAGAAAACTATTAGCAGTATTAATAACCAAAATAATGATATGGAATTATCAGTCTTTTTTTTAACATGTTAATTCATTTGAATATAATGGCCAGAAATTATTATCCCTACTATTTTAGAGATTAGAAAATTATATTCAGAGAATCTCAGTGACTAATCCTTTTTCACAAGAAGTGCTTTAGCCAGGAATTGCCCAAAGGAATATAGGTTTGGTATTGCTCCACTACTCTGGATTCAGCTTTGACTTTCTTCTCTCTTGCTTTTCCTTCATATTCAATTGTTATTGATATTGCTGTCATAGAAGGCCTAGGGGTGGAAGATTCAAATAAAAAAAAATCTTTTAGTTGTTTCCCAACTTAAGTTTATTTTACCTTTACAATGTCTCTCTAATTTATCTCTCTCTTTCCACCACCATGATTATGTTAAGGTCATCATATTATTTCAAGCTTGATCTTCTAAAATGGTCTCTTGATCTTTATCCTCTTCATTCCAATTCATGCCATATGTCATCTATTTACATAGCAATCTTCCTAAAGCACAATTCTGTCCATATCAATCTCTTTCTCGAAACATTCAAAGGAAAAAAAAAACATTATTTCAAAGCTCTTCTATCATTTACTGAATTTTACTCAGATGTGTTAACCTAACACTCATTTGTGCTCTAACTTCAACTTTCCTTTATCATCATTTTTGTAATGCATTTGTCACATTATTAAACTCTATTATAGTTATCTGGTAATATATCAAACTATAAATTCTGTTTGGGCATAGGCATTAGCTTATCTAGACTATGGAAATCTTTAAGCACTTAGCAGTGCTTTGCACACAATAGAAACATGATAAAAGCATGTTGAATTTAATGTCTCATTATTAATCCCTGTATAATAGCTACAATATGAATAATAACAATAATAATTTTAGTAAAATTTTAAAATATAAGTAGCACTTTTCACATGACAAGCCTAAAGTAGAAAATACAACTGCAACAAATATTTTCAGCTGAAGACATTGAAGATATCAGATAACTTTCTAAAGATAATATATTTATGATATAGGATTCAAGTTTCCTTTAGAACACATAGTCTTTCTTCATATATTCAGTTTGTTTTCACATGTGTAGTATCTTAATGAAGTCAAGTAAAATTAAGAAGCTTTTATTAAAGGTCTCAATTTGCCAGACATTGTGCTTAATATTGGGAATACAAATAAAGGCATAAAAAAAACCCTGGTCTCAAGATGTTCATAATTGCATGAACAAGTAAAAATACAAAGTAAAATACAAATAATAGGGGTTGCTAGGTGCATAGTAGATAGAGCAACAGCTCTGAAGTCAGGAAAACCTGAGTTAAAATCTGGCCTTAGACACTTAACACTTCCTAGCTGTGTGATCCTAGGCAACTCAACCCCAATTGCCTCAGCAAAATAAATAAATAAATAAAATACAAATAATAATAATCTATGACCAGAAAGATGTATAAGGAATAAGTTGTAAGTAATTTCAAAGGAAGATTATTATTAACAATAAAAGATACTGGCAAAAATTTTATTCAGAAAGTAGGAAGTAGGAGACACATGAAATGCCAGGAAGAGATAAGAAAGGAATATTATTCTGGCAAAGGGAGCAATCAGTGAAAAATCACAGAGTAAATAATAGTGTATGCATAATAAAAATAAGTCTATTGTCATTAAATTATAGAATACATGGATAAAAAAGGATATAGGAAGATTAAACATGTAAGAATAGATAAGGGCATGAAAGATTTAAAAGCTATAAAGAGAAATGATTTTATCTTTGATACTGGAAGTAATAGAGTTTTTATTCAGAATAAGATAACATGATCATATTTAATCATATATCTGATCAAGGAATGCATGATCATATTTAGTAACATGACTTTGGGAAATGAATATAGGAAGAACTGGTGTATGGAAAGAGTAAGTCTAGAAGTTAAACCAAGTCTACAAGTCTAATAATAAAGCGAAGGGAGAATATACTGTGATATTGGTACTGTTGGAGGACAACATCACTGGTAACTGGAAGACCAAAGAATAGGGTGAGGAATCAAGATTGTAAAAGAATACATGCTATCTTGAATTTTATAAAAAGAAAGCATAGTTCCATGCGCTTAAATTACATAACTCAAATAATTTGAGAGAGGATCATGAAAGTGTTGTATAGATCTACATATATATGTGTGTGAGAGCATGTGTATATGTGTGTATGTGTGTGTGTGTGCGTAGCTTGAAAGGGGAATAAGGTTGGCTTTATCAAGAACAGATTATGCCAAATTACCTCCATTTTATTTATTGGACAGAATTATTAATTAGTAAAAGAAAGTAATGTCATGGATGTAGTTTTCCTAGATTTGATTCAAACTTTTGGAAGAGCACATCATTTGTTTTGTTTTGTTTTGTTTTGTTTTTCTGTTTTGTTTTGTTTTGAGAGGTTTTTGTGGAGAAGACTGAAAGATATTCAGATCTGATTGAATGGGTAGACTGAAAGCACAGCTATTAATGACTCATCATGAACATTAGAAGAGGTTAACACTGGAGAACCCCAGGGATCTATGCTTGTGACTTTGCTGCTTAAAATTGAATAAAAGTATACATGGTAAACTCCTAAAATATCTGAATTATATAAAGCTGGGAAGGATAGATAAAATCTATAGTCAGAGTGAGGATCTAAACAGGTCTCAAAAGCATACAGCAAGAGATTGGATCTAATAATGTGTTCAACTCTGGATTTTAAAAGGTCATCAATAATTTGAAGAGTTTCTCAGGAAAATAATCACTAAGATAAAAGACTTTGAGGTCAGCTCATATGAAATTGGTTGAAGGAAGGAGGTTAAGAGAAGAGTAAATGAGAGTTGTCTTCAAATATTAGAAATGCTGCCATGAGGAGAAAGCATTAGACTTATGCTGTTTAGTCAGTCAGAACCAGAAGCAATGAGTAGAAATTGCAAAGGAGAAAATTTAGATTTGTATATGTAAATTAAGTAAAAATAAAGTAAATGTATACAAAGTAAAATGTATATTTTATGTATGTTTATATATATATACACATATATAAACATACATTTATGTATATATGTGTGTACAGTATGTATGATCACACCTACACAACTATATCTTCAAGAGTATGTTAAAATGAAGAATTCTTACCTATATAATTTAGATTTGATGGCTTCTGAGGTTTCTTCCCATGTTCATATTTTGTTATAATTTTAAATATTATATGTTGAAATACAATTCAAATTTGCTTTAAGACTTAGGTAATCAGCAGATAATTATGCAGATTAATAGGATAAAATGAAAAATTCTGGAATGGTCTGAGCACTAGCCATAGTCAAAGCAACTTGGCTGCAAACCCTATTGTTGACACTGCCTATGTGACCTGTGTCAAATCATCTGAGATTTAATTCCTTCATTTCTTCTTTGTCCAGAAACCCTGAGGATCTTCCCCTCCCAGATTTATTTATTTAGATTTTTTTTGGGCTGGTGAAAGAGGAGATTCTTTGCTTGAATTTCTACCCAGCCTTAATGACTAAATGGGTGAAGCATCCATCAATCTGAGGCCTGTTGAAAATTTTAGCTTAAAAAGGCTAACATCCCCCACAGCATATGGGCCATTTCTAGTCATCTTGATCTATTTCTGGTCACTGGACCAGGATGGCTCTTAAGGGAAAAATGAAACAGATTATTTTGCCCAGCCCTCCCTCACTTAAATCCAATTCATTTGCATGCCATGGTATCACCTCCCTGAAGTCATCTATAGTCTTCCTTAAGAATGAAGGACAGACAACAACAACAAAAATCCTTTTTTAGTTAATGGATAAGGTTAACCTAGATGTCCCCTTTGAGTTCCCTTTCAAATCAAAATCTGTGATATTAAAGGGAAAATTCTAAAAAGTTGCTAAAAGGAAAATAGAAAAAAATATACCTCCATCCCATTTGAACTAATAATTATTATCTGTCCAAAACATGATTATATCTCTATCTGATCTTCTGATCTTGGTTACATATGGAAAAAAATTTCAAACTTCAGGATCCTAGTTCTTAATAGAATAGGAAGAGGTATTCCCTTTGTTTAACAGATCACATAGGTATACTTCCTTAGTTTTTTTTTTTTTTTTTTCTATACCAATGAAAGAAATAGATTTGTCTTTCCATTAACGAAAGACATTTATTTCCTATGCTATTTGAAGTGCTTTGCTTTCCTTATCAAATCATGATTCAAGGGAAAGTTAGCCTTTTTTTAAAAAATTTCTCCTCATTCATCTGCTTTCATTTGCCACAGCCCAGGATTTGCATTCACAACACTTTTTTGCAACAAAAACTCATGCAACAAATGACTTTGATAGTGAAACAGACACAGACGCAGAATAGAAAGATACAAATGATACAATATCGACAACAACAAAACAAGGTTGCATCTGCAGGAAAATTGAATCATTCAATTGGTTGAAATGCTGGCCGTTTCCTCCCCTAGATGTAACAACTAAACTGGCCCCCAGCAGTACATAAGATAAATTGTATGGTTTCCACTTAGTTCTTTTATGGGACATTAGAAATGTACTTAAAAGAATCCCTGGGATTTGAACAGCAAGAATTCTCAATTATTTCCTAAGCACATGTTTAGGAAACTTTTCTAGGGTAGAAATAAACTAAGCAAAGCCCATTTTACTTAAAATAAGCCATTGCTGAGAAGATAAGGCAATTTCCTGTGATAGAGAAACATGTTAACTTGTGTGATAAACGAGGCAGAAAAACAGTTATTGGGTTAATATTCTGTTTTATCATTTTGGTAAGCAATGCTAATAATTTGAATTAAGATTAATATATAAAAGTCTACCAAAATATGAAGCTGTTTATCAATTTTTATCATATGGTTATGTAAGGAAAAATAATGAAGAAGGTTTATGAAAGCTTAGGGAATCATCTGAAAATATTCTTTTCCACCTACTGCTCCATGCTTTTCAAATAGAAGTTCCGTTACAGAGTATATGTTTTTCAAGGTGAGACGCCATTTCTATTTCTTTAACTTTGCATTATAGTTAGTAAAGCACTGGAAATGTATTTAATTCATAGTAGAAATGGTGTATCTGTGATTATGACATGACAATATACCCAGGTAAAAATTGGAAAAAAAATTAAGAACATGTTTTAGCTTTATAACCAAGAAGACTTGAGTTTCTATTGTCTCAGATATTTAATTAACTAATAAGTCCGTCAAAAAAATCTTCTTGAGTATCTACTATGTGCAAAGGAATGTACTAAGTTCTAGAGAAAGAGGAGACAAAAGGATTCCTGCTTTCAAAGGATTGGGGAGAGATCAGAATGTTTTTAGGCAGTAAGAAATGATTCAGTAGACAGATAGAAATGAAAAATGATAGAGCATAAGAGAGTGAATGTAATATGTTGGAGGAAGTAAGAAGCATGGAACTACTTGATAAGTAGAGGAGTTCAGTTTGGTAAGGAATAAGGTCACTTTATCATATGAGACAAAAATGAAGGAGGAGAAATTAGCAGAAAATATATGTGTAAAATGAGATCAGGGAGAGGAGAAAGAGGAGCTCAGGGTAAGTAGCTTCATTCTTTTTTTCTGTAAAATATGAATCAAGGTCTTAGCTGAGAGTGTGAGATGAAGCGAAGTTATGAGAAGTTTAAGGAAGATGAAAAGATCTGGAAACTGCTGTAGAGAGTAGGATAGTGAATTGAAGGCAGGTATACAAGGATTAGCTATGTGGAATAGGAGTATGTAAATCAATTAACCTCTGTCAGCCTATTTTCTTGATATCTAAAATGGAAATTACACATACATACATATGCCTCAAGAGTTGCATGAATCAAATGAAATAACATAAGTAATACTTTATAAATATTAAAGTGTCAAATTAATGTTGTTATTCTAATAAAATAATTAACAAATTTCCTTGATAAGTTTATGTTTCAGAGACTATACAAAATTTAACATTTTCTTATAAGTTTGTTAAAAAATATCTATGAGAGGGCAGAGCCCAGATGGCAGAGAAGGCACACACAACTTTCTAAGCTCCTCTCTTGCCCTCACTATCAATATTATATCCAGCCTCAAAAATAGGCTTGACTGCTAGAACTCATAAAGATTAGAAGTATAATAAATCACCAGCCAAAGATAATTTGGAGTCTCACCAGAAAAAAGTTTGTCCTGGGGGCCTGGGAGAAGATCAGCTCAAGCAGGGAGAGGACTGGAGAAGTGGAGCACCAAACCAGAAGTGAGAGCACAGATCACAGCACAAGCTTGTGGCTCCAACCTGCAGTACAGGGCTTTTTCTTGGGGCAGTTACAAACCTGAACAGCAGTGGGGCACAGTTTAGGGCATCCTCTAATCTGCACAGTGGGGGGCTTGAGTTGGGGCAACAGAGCTTTCACAGGGCGACTTGCTTCCATGCAGACACTGCCAGTCTGAGCTGGCAGTTCACTGATCAGCTGCTAATACCCACAGCCCCACAAGGGGCTCTGGGCTGGGGCAATCATACTTTCACTTCTTAGTCTTTAGCCTTAGGGCAGTCCCTAACCACACAGCTCAACTGGGCAATTCCATAGTTCAGCCAGTGTTAAATCACTTCCAGGTGGGGGAAGGGGAAACTTTCACTCAGAGCACTCCCATACCACATAGCCAGAAACTGGTTTACAATTCTCCCTGCTCTTCAGAGGAAGCTGGTAACCCCCTTACCCTGAAGGCATACCATAAAGGCTTTAAAAAATGAATAAAAAAATGAAAAGAATGATAGTCTGCTTCTATACAGAAAAAGAGCAGGTCTGCAACCCCAAAGACACTAATAGCAAACAGGCACCAGACAATACCCCAAAGGGAAATGTTACCTGTCCCATTTTACATAATGCTCTCATAGAAGAGACTATTAAAAATCTCTTATTTTTTATCCTTTTTTTTTTTTAAATTTAATAGCCTTTTATTTACAGGATATATACATGGGTAACTTTACAGCATTAACAATTGCCAAACCTCTTGTTCCAATTTTTCACCTCTTACCCCCCCACCCCCTCCCCTAAATGGCAGGATGACCAGTAGATGTTAAATATATTAAAATATAACTTAGATACACAATAAGTATACATGACCAAAACATTATTTTGCTGTACAAAAAGAATCAGACTCTGAATTATTGTACAATTAGCTTGTGAAGGAAATCAAAAATGCAGGTGTGCATAAATATAGGGATTGGGAATTCAATGTAATGGTTTTTAGTCATCTCCCAGAGTTCTTTTTCTGGGTATAGCTAGTTCAGTTCATTACTGCTCCATTAGAAATGATTTGGTTGATCTCGTTGCTGAGGATGGCCTGATCCATCAGAACTGGTCATCATCTAGTATTGTTGTTGAAGTATATAATGATCTCCTGGTCCTGCTCATTTCACTCAGCATCAGTTCGTGTAAGTCTCTCCAGGCCTTTCTGAAATCATCCTGTTGGTCATTTCTTACAGAACAGTAATATTCCATAATTTTCATATACCACAATTTATTCAGCCATTCTCCAACTGATGGACATCCATTCAGTTTCCAGTTTCTAGCCACTACAAAAAGGGCTGCCACAAACATTCGTGCACATACAGGTCCCTTTCCCTTCTTTATAATCTCTTTGGGATATAATCCCAGTAGTAACACTGCTGGATCAAAGGGTATGCACAGTTTGATAACTTTTTGAGCATAGTTCCAAACTACTCTCCAAAATGGTTGGATTCGTTCACAACTCCACCAACAATGCATCAATGTCCCAGTTTTCCCGCATCCCCTCCAACAATCATCATTATTTTTTCCTGTCATCTTAGCCAATCTGACAGGTGTGTAGTGGTATCTTAGAGTTGTCTTAATTTGCATTTCTCTGATTAATAATGACTTGGAGCATCTTTTCATATGACTAGAAATAGTTTCAATTTCTTCATCTGAGAATTGTCTGTTCATATCCTTTGACCATTTTTCAATTGGAGAATGGCTTGATTTTTTATAAATTAGAGTTAATTCTCTATATATTTTGGAAATGAGGCCTTTATCAGAACCTTTGACTGTAAAAATATTTTCCCAGTTTATTGCTTCCCTTCTAATCTTGTCTGCATTAGTTTTGTTTGTACAAAAACTTTTCAGTTTGGTATAATCGAAATTTTCTATTTTGTGATCAGTAATGATCTCTAGTTCTGCTTTGGTCATAAAGACCTTCCCCTTCCACAGGTCTGAGAGGTAAACTATCCTATGTTCCTCTAATTTATTAATAATTTCATTCTTTATGCCTAGGTCATGAACCCATTTTGACCTTATCTTGGTGTACGGCGTTAAGTATGGATCAATGCCTAGTTTCTGCCATATTAGTTTCCAATTTTCCCAGCAATTTTTATCAAACAGTAAGTTCTTATCCCAAAAGCTGGGATCTTTGGGTTTGTCAAAGACTAGGTTGCTATATTTGTTGACTGTTTTATCCCTTGAACCTAATCTATTCCACTGATCAACTAATCTATTCCTTAGCCAATACCAAATAGTTTTGGTAACTGCTGCTCTATAATATAATTTTAGATCTGGTACAGCTAAGCCACCATCATTTGATTTTTTTTTCATTAATTCCCTTGAAATTCTTGACCTTTTGTTTTTCCATATGAACTTTGTTGTTATTTTTTCTAGGTCATTAAAATAGTTTTTTGGGAGTCTGATTGGTATAGCGCTAAATAAATAGATTAGTTTAGGTAATATTGTCATCTTTATTATATTTGCTCGCCCTATCCAAGAGCATTTAATATTTTTCCAATTGGTTAGATCAGACTTAATTTGTGTGAAAAGTGGTCTGTAATTTTGCTCATAAAGTTTCTGATTTTCCCTTGGCAGATAGATTCCTAAATATTTTAAATTATCAGTAGTTACTTTAAATGGAATTTCTCTTTGTAACTCTGACTGTTGGATTTTGTTAGTGATATATAAGAATGCTGATGCCTTATGTGGGTTTATTTTATAACCAGCAACTTTGCTAAAGTTGTGGATTATTTCTAATAACTTTTTAGCAGAATCTCTGGGATTCTCTAAGTATACCATCATGTCATCGGCAAAGAGTGATAATTTGGCTTCCTCATTGCCTATTCTTATTCCTTTAATCTCTTTCTCAGCTCTTATTGCTATAGCTAGCGTTTCTAATACAATATTAAATAGTAACGGTGATAGTGGGCAACCTTGTTTCACTCCAGATCTTATTGGGAATGGTTGCAGTTTGGAGACTATTAAAAATCTCAAAAGAGAGTTAGAAGAAAAACGGGGAAAGGAAAGAGAAGCTTTACAACAGAGCAACAATTTACTGAAATATGAATTGGAAAAGATAAAAAATTCCCAGGAAGTGCAGGGAAACAAAATTTGTGAATTGGAAAAAGTAAAAAAATCTCAGGAAATTAAGATTTGTGAATTAGAAAAGACAAAGAATTTGCAAGAAAGTAGGATCTGTGAATTGGAAAAAGAAAATAACTTACTAAAAAAAAATTAGTGAAATGGAAAAAAATTCAATAGAGCAAAACAATTCACTTAAAAACTAAATTGGACATGTACAAAAATAAGTAAAAAAAAAAGTTAATGAATAAAATAATTCATTAAAAATCAGAACTGAACAAATAGAAACTAATGATTCATTGAGACAGCAAGAATCAATTAAGCAAAACCAATAAATGATAAACTGGAAAAAAAAACATGAAATATCTACTTGGAAAAATGACAGACCTGGAAAATAAATCTAGGAGAGATAATCTGAGGATTATTGGACTTTCTGACAATTATGATGAAAAAGAGAGCCTAGATGCTATTTTACAATAACTCAATACAGAGAACTGTCCAGGGGAAATAGAATCGGAAGGTAAAATAGGAATTGAATGAATTCATCAAACACTTCCTGAAAAAGACCATAAAATAAAAACCCCAAGGAATATTGTGGCCAAACTTCAGAACTATCAGATTAAAGAAAAAATTTTACAAGCAGCCAGAAAAAAAACAATTTAAATACCAAGGTGCCACAATAAGGATTATCCAAGATCTATCTGGATCCACATTAAAGGATCGCAGAGCCTAGAATCCGATATTCCAAAAGGCAAGAGAACTTAGAATGCAGCCAAGAATAAACTACCCAGCTAAGCTGAGCATTTTCTTCCAGGGAAGAAGATGAACATTTAATGAAACAAATGAATTCCATTTGTTTCTAAGGAAAAAACAGAACTAAACCAAAAATTTGATCTCCAACCATAGGACTCAAGAGATACAGAAAAGGTAAAAGGAACTCTTGAGAATTGTATTTCTGTTGTGGATATACAAAAAGACTCTATGTATAATTTAATTTTACTGATATAAGATAAAAAAGGGAAGTAGATATGGAAAAGGGATAATGGCAGAAAAGGGGGAAAAGGGGGATAAAAAGAGGGAAACCACATCCCACAAAGAGGCAAAGGAAATTAATCATATCTGAGGGAATTTAGAGAGGGGGGCAGAACATTGTGTGAATCTTACTCTCATCAGAGTTGGCTCAACGAGAAAATAATTGACATACTTCTTTTAGAGAAAATCCTCTCTAGCCTCATTAAAAAGGGGGAGAGGAAAAGGGAAAAGAAAAAGAAAAATAAGGTAAGGGTACAAGAAAGGGGAAGAGATTCAAAGGTGGGGAGGGAGGGATTCTAAAGAGGGTGAGCGTTGTGAGACAAGTGGAACACATAAGTTTAAAATAGGGAAAGAGTGTTGGGGGCCAAGAAAAAGAAAAGCATAATCTGGGGATTTTAGGATGCCAGGAAATACAGAATTAGTCATTTTAACCATACATGTGAAAGGGATGAACTTTCCCATAAAGAGGAGGCAGATAGCAGACTGGATCAAAAGTCAGAACCCTACAATATATTGTTTACAGGAAACACATTTAAAGCAGGGAGATACAGAGTAAAGATAAAAGGCTGGAGCAAAATCTATTATGCTTCAGGTAAAGGCAAAAAAGCAAGGGTAGCCATCTTTATCTCAGATCAAGCAAAAGCAAAAATTGACCTAATTAAAAGAGATAAGGAAGGAAACTATATCTTTCTAAAGGGTAGCATAGACAATGAAGCAATATCAGTACTAAAATATATGCACCAAGTAGTATAGCATCTAACTTCCTAAAAGAGCAGTTAAGAGAGTTGCAAGAAGAAATAGACAGCAAAACTATAATAGTGAAAGATCTCAATGTTGCACTCTCAGAATTAGACAAATCAAACAACAAAACAAATAAGAAAGAAATTAAAGAAGTAAATAGAATATTAGAAAAATTAGGTATGATAGCTCTTTGGAGAAAATTGAATGGAGACAGAAAGGAATATATTTTCTTCTCAGCAGTCCATGGAACCTATTCAAAAATTAACCATATATTAGGACATAAAGACCTCAAAATTAAATGCAGGAAGGCAGAAATAGTAAATACTTTCTTTTCAGATCATGATGCAATAAAAACAACATTCAAAAAAAGTTAGGGGTAAATAGATCAAAAAGTAATTGGAAACTAAACAATCTCATCTTAAAGAATGATTGGTTGAAACAGCAAATTATAGACACAATTAATAATTTCACTGAAGATAATGAGAATTATGAGACATCATACCAAAATTTGTGAGATGCAGCCAAAATGGTAATAAGAGGAAATTTTATATCCTTAGAGGCTTAATTGAATAAAACAGACAAAGAGAAGATCAATAAATTGGGCTTGCAACTAAAAAAACTAAAAAAAGACCAAATTAAAAACCCCCAATCAAATAATAAATTTGAAATTCTAAAATTAAAAGGAGAAATTAATAATATTGAAAGTAAAAAAAATATTGAATTAATTAATAAAACTAAGAGTTGGTACTATAAAAAAGCCAGTAAAATAGATAAGCCTTTGTTAAATCTGATTAGAAAAAGGAGGGAGGAAAATGAAATTAATAATCATAAAAATGAAAAGGGAGAACTTTCCACCAACAAAGAAGAAATTAGAGAAATAATGAGGTACTTTGCCCAACTTTATGCCAAAAAATTTGATAACCTGAGTGAAATGGATAACTACCTCCAAAATATAGACTTCCCAGATTAACAGAGGAGGAAGTAAATTGCTTGAATAGTCCCATTTCAGAAAAAGAAATAGAACAAACTACTAATCAACTCCCTAAGAAAAAATCCCCAGGACCAGATGGATTTACATGTGAATTCTACCAAACATTTAAAGAGCAATTAGCCCAATGCTATATAAATTACTTGATAAAATAGGGAATGAAGGAGTCCTACCAAATTCCTTTTATGACACAGACATAGTACTGATACCTAAACCAGGTAGGTTGAAAACAGAGAAAGAAAATGATACACCAATCTCCCTAATGAATATTGATACTAAAATCTTAAATAAGATATTAGCAAAAAGACTAAAGAAAATCACCCCCAGGATAATACATTATGATCAAATAGGATTTATACCAGGAATGCAGGGCTGGTTCAATATTACGAAAACTATCAGTATAATTGGCCATATTCATAACCAAATTAAACAAAAACCATATGATCATCTCAATAGATGCAGAAAAAGCATTTGATAAAATCCAACATCCATTCCTATTAAAAACACTTGCAAGTAAAGGAATAAATGGACTTTTCCATAAAATAAACAATAGCATCTATTTAAAAACATCAGTAAGCATCATATATAATGGGGACAAACTGCAACCATTTCCAATAAGATCAGGAGTGAAACAAGGTTGCCCACTATCACCGTTAATATTCAATATTGTTTTAGAAATGCCAGCTTTGGCAGTAAGAGTTGAGAAAGAGATTAAAGGAATTAGAGTAGGCAATGAGGAAACCAAATTATCACTCTTTGCTGATGATATAATGGTATATTTAGAGAGATTCTTCCAAAAAGTTATTAGAAATAATCCACAACTTTAGCAAAGTTGCAGGATACAAAATAAACTCATATAAATCATCAGCATTCTTATATAAAACTAACAAAATCCAACTGTCATTTACAAAGAAAAATTCCATTTAAAGTAACTACAGATGGTATAAAATACTTAGAAATTGATCTGCCAAGGGAAAATCAGAAACTTTTATGAGCAAAACTACAAAACACTTTTCACACAAATTAAGTCTGATTTAACCAATTGGAAAAATATTAAATGCTCTTGGATAGGGTGAGCAAATATAATAAAGATGACAATACTACCTAAACTAATCTATTTGTTGAGCATTATACCAATCAGACTCCCAAAAGACTATTTTAATGACCTAGAAAAAATAACAACAAAATTCATATGGAAAAACAAAAGGTCAAGAATTTCAAGGGAATTAATGAAAAAAAAGCCAAATGAAGGTGGCTTAGCTGTACCAGATCTAAAATTATATTATAGAGCAGCAGTTACCAAAACTATTTGGTATTGGCTAAGGATCAGATTAGTTGATCAGTGGAATAGGTTATGTTTAAAGGACAAAACAGTCAGTTAACTATAGCAACCTAGTGTTTGACAAACCCAAAAACCCCAGATTTTGGGATAAGAAATTGCTGTTTGACAAAAATTGCTGGGAAAATTGGAAACTAGTATGGCAGAAACTAGGCATCGACCCATACTTAACAGTGTACACTAAGATAAAGTCAAAATTGATTCATGACCTAGGCATAAAGAATGAAATTATAAATAAATTAGAGGAACAAAGGATAGTTTAGCTCTCAGACCTTTGTAAGAGGACGCAATTTATGACCAAAGGAGAATTAGAGATCATTACTGATCACAAAAGAGAAAATTTTGATTATATTAAACTGAAAAGTTTTTGTACAAACAAAACTAATGAAGACAAGATTAAAATGGAAGCAATAAAGTGGGAAAATATTTTTTACAGTCAAAGGTTCTGATACAACACTCATTTCCAAAATATATAGAGAATTGTTTCACTTTATAAGAAATCAAGTCATTCCCCAATTGATAAATGGTCAAAGGATATAAACAGACAATTCTCAGATGAAGAAATTGAAACTATTTCTAGCCATATGAAAAGATGCTCCAAGTCATTTTTGATCAGAGAAATGCAAATTAAGACAACTCTGAGATACCACTCCATTCCTGTCAGATTGGCTAGAATGACAGGGAAAGATAATGTGGAATGTTGGAGGGGATATGGGAAAACAGGGATACCAATACATTGTTGGTGGAACTGTGAATACATCCAATGATTCTGGAGAGCAAATTGGAGCTATGCTCAAAAAGTTATCAAACTGTGCATACCCTTTGATCCAGCAGTGTTACTACTGGGCTTATATCCCAAAGAGATCATAAAGAAGGGAAAGGGACCTGTATGTGCATGAATGTTTGTGGCAGCCCTCTTTGTAGTGGCCAGAAACTGGAAACTGAGTAGATGCCCATTAATTGGAGAATGGCTAAATAAATTGTGGTATATGTATATATTATAGAATATTATTGTTGAGTAAGAATTGACCAAAAGGATGATTTCCCAAAGGCCTGGAGAGACTTACACGAACTGATGCTGAGTGAAACAAACAGGGCCAGGAGATCATTATATACTTCAACAACAACACTATATGATGACTAATTCTGATGGACCTGGCCATCCTCAGCAGTGAGATGAACCAAATCAGTTCCAATGGAGCAGTAATGAACTGAACCAGCTACGCCCATCGAATTTACTCTGGGAGATGACTATGAACCATTACATTGAATTCCCAACCCCTATATTTTTGCCCACCTGCATTTTTGATTTCCTTCACAGGCTAATTGTACAATATATCAGAGTCTGATTCTTTTTGTACAGCAAAGTAACAGTTAGGTCATGTATACTTATTGTGTATCTAATTTATATTTTAATATATTTAACATCTACTGGTCATCCTGCCATCTGGGGGAGGAGGTGGTGGGAAGGAGGGAAAAAATTGGAACAAGAGGTTTCACAATTGTCAATGCTGTAAAGTTACCCATACATATAACCTGTAAATATAAGGCTATTGAAATAACAACAAAAAATAAAATAAAATAAAATAAAAAATAAAAAATACATCTATGAATTATCTCACTGAATGAATGATCTCACTAAATATATGCCTCTTTTTCCTAAAAGTTACTCTATTACTACTAAAGGATAGTCAATAATTTCATAGTATATATTAAGATACAAAAAAATTAAGTGCCTTGCTCACAGAATTGAAATATCCTAAACTCTAAATCTAAATCTCTTCCAAATATACTGTGCTGACTACCACTAATTCTTACAATAATAATTTTCCATTTTGCTTTTCATTTGTGGCTCAGTACAAGGTTAGCTTTTGGATAATCAGTGATTTGAAACATGGAAATCTATAAATCAAATCAGAATTAAAAATGCCCTTCAATCCTTCACAGTCCTTTCACAATCAATGAAAAGAGTCAAGGGGTGAAAAAGAAAGAAAAAAAAGTTCTAAAATCCAACAATTTTATATCATCTGTAATTACTAATTTAATTATACTAAAATTACCATCTTTAAAACGGGATTTAAAATTTGCAAATTGTCTTATTTGATTCTCATTTCAAATCTTTGAGAAAAGTTATATTATCATCTCTGTTTCACAGGTGAGTTAAAATGGGTGATGAGAAAGATTGCTATCTTCTCAGGGTCAAACATATAGCAATTATGCAAGGTAGGCATTGTACTCAGATTTTCCCAACTACCAGTTCATCACTTTATCCAATAAACCCGCTAAACATAATTGTAGTTTTTTTTTTTTTTAATTGACTGTGAGATTATAAAACTGAAGGAATAGGACAATATCTGTAAATGTATTCTCACAATGAATAAAAAGAAATTTAAAAAGATAATGCAATAGGATAGCCACTTCCCAAAGTTTGTTTCTTTTTTTTTTTTTGAGAGTCAAAAAGTTGAAGGAAATAGATGGTTTCATCATATTGCTAAAGCAACAAGAAATATAATTTCATGGAATATGAAGTATTCTACATAGAGCTCCAGATATACCACAGCACTCTAAACACATTTGATACTTGAAAAAAGGCTTGAATTGAAACTCTCCATTGTCAGAACAAGCATGTGCATGGACTTGGATTGTGTATTGCACTGACCAGTTGCAGAAAAGGTCAAAGTAAAATGAAACTAGAAAAAAAAAAAGGTTAAATTTGAAAAGAAGAACATATTTCTCTTTATGGCACCTTCACAATGTTCTGATAAATAAAGTTTGGAAATACACCCCCACATACCTCCTCCCCCACACATACACACAAACATATATGGTTAATCATAAATGAAATGGATTTTTTTTAATTTAGGAAGAAAATTAAGATTATAAAACACATTCTCTATCATTTCCAGTTTGAAGTTCTCTATGACGATACTGATTCTCAAGGCATTTAAATGGTGAGAGAGAGAGAGAGAGAGAGAGAGAGTGACAGCTAGGTGGCTTTATTTTTATATCAGGTCTGGAGACAGGAAGACTCATCTTTCCAGGTTTAGATCTGACATTAAACCTATTTGCTTCAGTTTCTATATTTGCAAAATGATTTGGAGAGGGAAAGGGTAAATCAGTCCAGTATCTTTGCCAAGAAAATGCAAAATGGGTTAATAAAAAGTAAGACATTATAGAAAACTTTCTGTTTCTCCCTCCCTCCTTTCTTCCCTTCCTTTCTTTCTGTTTCTCTCTGTCTCTCTTTGTCTGTCTGTATATTTCTCTCCTCTGCTTTTGTTTCTCTGTTTTTCTCCTTCCTCCATCCCACCACAACATACACATACACACACACACACACACAAGCAAGCATGCATATACATACGGATGGGAAAATATAACATTTTGCAGTCTGTGCTAAATTTGGACTGGTTCCTTCAACTATCTCTCGTGGACCAGAAATATTACAAACAAAATATTGTTTATAATTGGGTCACTAGAATTTATTCATCATACTCCTTTATTTTAGGGTGCATTTATACCATTTTGTGCCATCTGGATGTCACATAACTAGTAGTATCTTCAAAAAATATAATTTATGATAAAAATATGAAGAAAGAACCATTATTGAATTGTGTTTAAGATTTTTGAAACTCATTCCTCTTAAAATCAATCTCAAAACAGAACAAGAGTCTTTGAAAAAAAATTGATGATGAGACCAAGACTGTGTTTAAAAAAAAAAATAAGGAAGAGGCAGAACCGGGATATGAGAAAATAGAAAACAAATGATGGCACTTCCCAGCAGAGATATTGATATACACATTAATGTGTTACTGGAATAAACCCAGAAGCAATGAAAGAATCAATGTGGGTTTGATCCCACCCTGTAAGTACCTCTTTCCTCCACCAAGAGTGTAATGTGCAACTACTCATCAAAAAACATCCTGGAACACTTTTTCTTTTCACCTCCAATTTGCTCATATCTATATCTAGAATAGATTGAATTCAACTAGATGAACATAAAAATCTTATAATCACATATCCTTCCAGAATACTCATACTCATCTCAGAACAATCAACTACTTATTGTAGTAGAAGGTTTGATTCAGAGCAGGAACATAGTGTTTGAAAAAAACATGTGATTCCTTAGCCTTATCATTTCCTGGGTTAGTGCCTACCAAGAGTCATTTGTTATATAGCAAAAAAATTTAATGCAATAAAAAGTGTACTTCCCTTTCCAAATCTCACTTACTTCATCCACATTTTCAATTCAATGTTCTTGCATAATATTGAAAAGTGAGGAGAAAACTGGACTTCCCAAGGACCAAGGTAGATTTTGGTGGAAAATGCAAAGCCCCACTTAGAATTGGTAGCTATGAGCATCAAGTAACAAAAAAAAAATCCAAATAATAACCATCTGACTCCTTTTAAAATCATTCTCCATTACCTTAAAAGCAAGAGAGGTCTGTGCCACTCTTCATGTTTAATAAGAATAATTTGGCATAAAAGGTTATCTCTGCTGTTGAAATGATAGTCCATAACCATACAAAAATGAAAAAGTTTGGGAAAGAACCCAAGAAAGATAATATGAAACCAATGTTGGTCTTCTTTTATGGATTGTGAACCATAGAGTGGGGAGTACTAATGTTGGCATATAGACAATAACACTTTTTAAAATTTCAACTTTCCACTAAAGCACAGTATATCATTTATTTAGAACAACAACAAAAAACATATCCCTATATAAGATTCAGAATAATCCATCAGTCAATATCTATTATCACTTAGTAGTTTTTTTTCAGTCATGTCTAATTCTTTGTGACCCCACTGGGGATTATCTTGGCAAAGATGCTGGAGTGATTTGTGATTTTCTTTTCCAGCCCATTTTATAAAGAAACTGAGGCAAATAGAGTTAAGTAACTTGCCAGGGTCATGTAGCTTGCTAATAACTCCAGGTTTGAACTCAGAAGTGAGTCTTTCTGACTCCAGGTTTAGCAATCTATCCACTGCCTCTAGATAAAACTACAAAGCATGAAATAATTCCTACTGCCAAAAATATTAATTTTTATAAGAGAAGATTAATTGTGTGTGCATACACATGCATATGTATATGTATGCCCATGTTTACACATGTATATATCACTTGCATATTGTGTATATCATAAATAGAATGTAGATAAAAACAAAATGATTGCATAAGTTTTATATGTACTTATATTTCTAATACATAGAAATATATATGAGTACATTTATGACTGTATGAAAATTTAAACAAAGTAAAAGTAAAGCAACTCATAGAAGTAATAACTGAAAGACCCGGAAAAGGACTCTTGAAGAAGTTAGCACCTGACCTCTATGAGTAGAACAAGGTGTTCCAAGAGGTAAGTGGGAGGAGGGAGAATATTCCAAGAAAAGCCATGGAGAGACTAAAGATAGAATATTTTAACAACAGAAGAGCAAACAGAAGATAAGAATTTTCTAATTAGCACTTGAGGAAAGAAGTTGGGAAGATTACTGAACAGATAAAAAATGTACTGGATGTGATTTGATTTTACTTAGAGGTCAAGTTTTTGTTAATTCGTGAAGAATAGAAGACAAGATGGATAACTGACAAAGAATTAGATCTCATAGAATTTTAAAGGTTATATACAAGATTATTCTAAGAAATATACTTCATATTATAGTTACAGATATTGAACCAAATGTTAATAGTCTTATACCTTATAAATATTTATGAGACTGATCCGTGCAGATGTATACTTTAGTGAATTATATTTATATATTTGGTGAATTATAAAAGGGGAACCAGCAACTTTTCACTTTTTTTCAAAATTTTTTTTCAAATTTTTCCAATAGATTAATTCTTGACTATTAAATAATCAGACAAAAAGGGTCAAGTATATTTATTATTTATTGATGAAAATAAAAAGCATCTGTTTGGTAGAAAAAAGTTTGCTCTTAAAAAACTTTCCTCCCATTAATGTTAAGAAAATATAAGCTTCTTTGGAAGCTGTAAACCCTGGGATAATTTTCAGCACTAAACAGTGGAAATTTTACAAATACCAAACCTATGTTTAAATTTCAGCTTGTGGGACACTGATGCATTGTTGGTGGAGTTGTGAACGAATCCAACCATTCTGGAGAGCAATCTGGAATTATGCCCAAAAAGTTATCAAACTGTGCATACCCTTTTACCCAGCAGTGCTACTACTGGGCTTATACACCAAGGAGATACTAAAGAAGGGAAAGGGACCTGTATGTGCCAAAATGTTTGTGGCAGTATTGTTTGTAGTGGCTAGAAAATGGAAAATGAATGGATGCCCATCAATTGGAAAATGGTTAGGTAAATTGTGGTATATGAATGTTATAGAATATTATTGTTCTGTAAGAAATGACTAGCAGGATGAATAAAAAGAGGCTTGGAGAGAATTACATGAACTGATGCTAAGTGAAATGAGCAGAACCAGGAGATCATTATATATGTCAACAATGATACTGTATGCAGATGTATTCTGATGGAAGTGGATTTCTTTAACAAAGAGAAGATTTAACTCAATTTCAATTGATCAATGATAGACAGAAGCAGCTACACCCAAAGAAAGAACACTGGGAAATGAATGTAAACTGTTTGCATTTTTGTTTTTCTTCCTGGGTTATTTTTATCTTCTGAATCCAATTCTTCCTGTGCAACAAGAAAACTGTTTGGTTCTGCACACATATATTGTATCTAGGATATACTGCGACATATTCAACATATATAAGACTGCTTGCCATCTAGGGGAGGGGGTGGGGTGAGAGAGGGGAAAAATCGGAATAGAAGTGAGTACAAGGGATAATGTTGTAAAAAATTACCCTGGCATGGGTTCTATCAATAAAAAGTTATTATAATAAAAAAAATAAAACAAGTAATTCTTTTTACATAGCAAATGCTTAATAAATACTTATTGAATGAAAAAAATAAATCTCAGTTTGGCTATTTATTACCCTGGTGACACAGATAAAAATTTAATCACAATTGATGAAGCAATGCACCTCTCAGAGACTCAGACTTTTCATCTATAAAATGAGTAAGTTGGACTAAATAAAATATAAATTTCTTTCCAGCTCTAAATTTATAAGCACTGATTTTATGATCATTAGATCAGGAATTCTGAACAAAGATTGAAATTAAAACCCTTTATCCATTATCTTGTAAATAAAAAAAATATTCTTCAACTTTTAATGTCAAGTGAGGCATTGAACAAGGAGAGAAATGTCTCCCAAAGTTGGTTGCAATTATCACAAAAAAATAAAATATAAGAAAATCTCTCTGTGGCTGGTGAGGTTGTCCAGTATCACTAAATCCAGATATCATTTTTTCTAAGTACATAGAGCTCCAGGACACTTCAGGACCTGCTCAATGATACCCATAGTCATTTAATAGAGATTATTAATTCCTCCAAAGTAAAAAAATAAAAGCAACTATATGAATAATCATATAGTCTGACATTCACATAGTGCTCTTTTCTGTTTAATTCTAAAGTCTTTCAAGCTGTCTTTCCAGTCTGCTTACATATTATCCCCCTTTAGATAATCTGCGTTACTTTGCTCCTCCTTGAACATGGCATTTCATCTAAAGATCTGATGGCTTTTTCTCTCCCTATAATGCTCTTTCAGCCATTATCTCCCTCCTGGCTTCTCTCATTTATAAGCATGTATTTATTTTGAAGAGTCAAGCATGTGTATATATATATATATATATATATATATATATATATATGTATTCAAATATATATATATATATATACTCATATATGTTACATATTATGTATATATGCATAAGCAAAAATAATGTATACAAGTATTCAATATGTATGTGTAGACATTTGTGTACATGCATATATTCAACTTAATGTCTCTTTGTATTCTAAATCTATCACTTTTTCCATTATATTGAGTAGCTTTTTCATTTCAGCCATATTATGGCATGTAGCTACCAAAAGAATTTCTCTGAGACACAACATTGATATCATTCACCTGCTCAAAAATCCCTCAGCCTGACATTTAAAGCCCCATACAACTGATTCTCACATATCATTGTAACCTTCTTACAAACTATTCCCTTTTACAAAATCTGTCCTAGTCAACCTGCCTCTCTCGATGCCTCTCTGTGGATTTCTTTCTTTTCTTGAGCTTTTGCACAGAATCTTCCCTGTGTTTTGAATACAATCCTTCCTAATTTTTGCCTTTTAGAAGATGTAGTTCCTTCCTAGCTTTAGCTCTAGTGCTATCCTTTAATCTTTACCTGATGCTACTGCTTGTTACTGCTCTCTTCTTTCTCACATTACCTTGATAACTGATCTTTATATGTATGTCATATTCGCCCAACTAGAATGTAAACCCATTATAGGGATGTTTTGTTTTATTTTTTATAACTCTACCACCTCCCACAGTGCCTTTTAAATACTTTATCAGTTGTGTTTAAATGAAAGCAAATTGAATTTTTGGTAACTATTTTTCAATAGGTCCTCAGTGAAGACTGTATGGAAAAGAAATGGACGAGAATTATATGATAAGTGAAGGCTTAGATGGCTTGTCATCTACAAGAAAAAGGAAGTTATCATGCTAATGCAATTGTACATTCTTTGAAGTTTTAAGGATAAATGTAATCTTCATTTTCCTTTTCCTATTTGTAATCCTGGATAATATTGTGAATTGATATCCCAAAATGGTCATTCCCCCCATAATTATCAATTGTATTCTGAGCAATATTAAAATAATGCTTTTTGAAAAATATCCTTGGTTTTGAAGAAAAATAAAATTTATTGTATAATTGTTTTTCAGGCACATATTACTCCTCATGAATACTGAGCACACATTGTAATTAAATCCCCTTTAGGAACATAATCCATTACCTCTAAGATGCAGAAAAAGATTCCTCAACTTTCAATTGGGTTGTGATTAAAAAAACAATTAGGATGTGAAGAGACAGACAGAGAGAGAGAGAGACAGAGAGAGAGCAGGTATCTTCCTGCAAGTCATCCCAAACTGCAGTTATTATTTCTTACTATCTTTTGGAAACAGATGTAGTATGAACTTCCGTTTTCAAAGAAGGAAAAAAAAGTGTCATTTCTTTTTCATTTTTTTTAAATCACTCTTTCTAAAACACACGTTTGTGAATTAGTGTTACTTAAATAAACTCCATGTTAAGTTGTGATTGAATATGTCATTTTGGGACTCTGGTTTATAATTTTGAATAAAATTTGAATAAAAGGACAGGAAGCTTCTAAGGTTGACCTGACAGAATCTTATGGAGTATAATAATTCATTATTCAAAAGATACATAAACTTACTGGGATGATTTTATCATGACAAATTTCAATTGTATATCCTGTTCCCTAAAGGATATCTTTTTCTAACCTCTTTATTTCTTTTTGTCACTGTTTTTCTTTTCCCATTTTAAATGATTCTTTTATTTTAATTGGGGGAGAGAGACTTTTGCAATTGCATGTCATATATTTTCACATTTTCTTGGATTGGTAAAAGTAGAAATAATTAAAAGAAGACTGAGTCAAAGTTGGAAGATTAAATTTCTGAGATCGAGGCTATCACTATGGTGTGTAGGGCACTGGGCAGTAATTTAATTCTTCTAATCTAAAGTGTCTGACTTGTGAGATAAGAAGCTTGAATGTTGATGAATAAAGTCCCTGGCAAGTGTCAATCATCTTGTTCCCTGCAATTATATTTATGTTTGTGAATATAAGGAGACTTTTAAGATTATATCCTCCTTGTATTTGATTCTCCTGATATTACTTCCTTATAATTCACTCCATTTATTTTTCTTTTCTGATATGAGAAGATGAGCCAGTTTCTAGAATGAGGCACTGTGTTCCTTGCCATGACCATATATAAGACTGACATTGGCACATGAGGTGTGGCAGGAATATAAGCCATAACCTATGGGGCAAAAGCAAGGTACATATTTCAAAATCTAGCAGTCAGGTGGTAAAGTTTATTATAAATCATTGAATTTGTTGTACTTAATCCACATATGTCTTGAGGTTTCTATTTTTTTAAAGATTAGCTTGTTTTTCCTAGAGATGATCTATAGACTCTATAAGTGCTTTATTTTCTATAATGTGAGGTTCTAGAACAGTTTTAATTCTCTTATGGATTAATTTATAATGTTCAGATATTTTGATTTGTCATATTCTTTTGGGAGAGCTATGATTCTTAATTCATCTTTATCCTGTCTTCAAAATCAACATTGGATTATTTTTTTGTTTTAATTTCAATAGAAGACTTCTGGGGGCCAAGCCAAGATGGTGGAGAGCAGTGATGACTTTCTGTGACCTCCTCTAAACTTCTTTCAATCCAACAGCTGATTAAGCCTCTAAACTGGTCTTGGAGTCAAAGAACCCACAAATATTTGAAGTATGACACATTCTCAGAAGAAGATATCTTGGAAGAACTTCAGAACACATCTGTTTTAAATGGTCAGGGAGACAGTCTACCAAGCCCAAAATGTAGCACGGGGACCCTGGGGAAAGGAGCTGGGGCAGCAGTCAGAGAGTTGTAGCTTCCACATGCCTAGGAATCTTCTGTGAACCTTTTAGGACGCTCTGTCCTGGTTGTAAGCAAGTGGTTTGCCAGATTTGCCTTTTGTAAAAAGCAAATTGTAAACCACTGAGCCCCAGAAGAACACTGGGACCAGCTGCTATTACCCAACAATGTAAATCAATCAGCAGAACTGCCCCAGGACATGATGAAAAAAAGAACCTACACATTATCTTACAAGAAATCATAAAAGAAAACTGCCTTGATACTTTAGAATCAGAAGGTAAAATAGCCATTGAAAGAATTCACCAATTATCTCCTGAAAGAGACCCCAAAATTACATCCCCAAAGAATATCATGGCTAAATTTCAGAACTATTGCACCAAGGAAAAGATATTGTAGGTAGCCAGAAAGAAACAATTTAAAAACCAAGGTGCCACAATAAGGATTACATAGGATCTAGCAGTTTCTACCTTAAAGGATCCAAGGACCTGGAATCTGATATTATGAAAGGCAATGGAACTTGTATTATAGCCAAGAATAAGCTATCCAGCTAAAATGAGAATTATCTTTCAGGGAAGAAAATGGACATACAATGATATAGGTGAATCTCACCTTTTTCTAATGAAAAGATCAGAACTGAACAAAAATTTTGTTGTCTAAATACAGAACTCATACACACAATAAATAATTTCATCCAACAGAACAATAATGAGACAACATACCAAAATGTGTGGGATAGAGCCAAAGCGATAATAAGGGGAAATTTTATTTATATCTCTAGATGCTTGCTTGCATCAAATAGAAGGAAAAAAAAATCAGTGAATTGGGCTTGTAACTAAAAAAGCTGGAAAAAGAACAAATTTTAAAACCCCAATCAATCTCCAAATTTAAAATATCTAAAAATAAAAGGAGAAATTAATAAAATTGAAAGTAAAAAAAAAAACTATTGAATTAATAAATAAAACTAAAAGTTGGTTGAAAAAAACAATAAAATAGGGGAGGGCGGAGCCAAGATGGCGGAGAAGGCACACACGACTTTCTAAGCTCTTCTCTTACCCTCTTTATCAATATTATATAGAGCCTCAAAAATAGTCTTGATTGCTACAATTCATAAAGATAAGAAGTAGAACAACTCACCAGCCGAAGAAAATCTGCAGTCTCCCCATAAAAAAGGTTGGTTCCAGGGCCAGGGGGGAGATCAGCTCAGACTGGGAGAGAAATTAGGTTCTAAGGAGAGCCTCAAACCGAAAGTGAAAGCACAGATCTCAGCAAAGCCCGCCCCAACCGGCGACAGGGCTTTTCCGGGGGTGATCCCGGGCAGGAGGACACGGTTACCCAATCAAGGGGGAGCCTGGTGGGGCCAAGAGTTTCCACCACTTCAGGGCAGAACGTCAGAGGGCAGAGTCTGGGTGGTCCAGCCCCCCAAACCACAGTCCCAAAGAGGTCCCGGCCTGGGGGCAGGACACCTTTCAACCCTTAGTCTCAGCCAAGGGGCAACGCTAACCCAACAGCCCAATCACATACCAGCTTGTGAATCCCTTCCTTTTTGGGGAAGGGAAGATCAAGAGCACCCCCAAACCCTGCAGCCGGAAATCGGTTTTCATCCTCCCTGCTCTGCAGAGAAAGCTGGGCCCCCTTTGCCCAGGGAGGATAACTAAATGTTTAAAATGAATGAAAAGATGAAAAGAATGATCGACAGCTTCATAGAAAAAGAGCAGGTCATAAACCTGAAGAGATCTAAACAGCAAAAGCACGACTGTCCTCCTTTACATGATGCTTCCTTTAAAGAAGAGACCATTAAAAAAGTCCAAAAAGAGAGAAGATAAATGGGGAAAAGGAAAGAGAAGCCTTAAAGAGCAACAACTTTGAAATAATGAAAAGTTAAAAAAAATTCCGGAAGAGAGGGAAACAAAATTGGGAATTGAAAAAAAAAAACGGAAAGTAAGAATTGTGAATTGAAAAATAAAGAACACTAGAAAGTGGATTTTGGGAATTGAAAAAGACAAAGAACTACAAGAAAGTAGGATCTGTGAATTGAAAAGACAAAGAACATAAGAAAGTAAGATCTGTGAATTGAAAAAAGAATATAATTACTAAAAAAAAAAATTAGAGAAATGGAAAAAAATTCCACAGACCAAAACAATACATTTAAAACCAATTGACATATACAGAAAGAATAAAAAAGCAATGAAGAAAATAATTTTTTAAAAATTAACTGAAAAATAGAAACTAAACTTGAGACAGCAAGAATCAATCAAGCAAAACAAAAAAAATGACAAACTGAAAACCAAATTATCTATAAAATGACAGATTTGGAAAATAGATCTAGAGAGATAATCTGAGGAATGGACCCTTTCCGAAAACTATGATGAAAAAAAAAGAGTCTTGATACTATTTTACAAGAAATCATCAAAGAGAACTGCCCAGAAGTAATAGGAATCAGAAAAAAAAGGATTGAAAGAATTATGAAATTTGAAAGAAACCCTAAAATAAACCCCAAGGAATATTGTGGCCAAATTTGTACTATAGATTAAGGAAAAATTTTACAAAAAAAAAAACAAAATACCGAGGTGCCACAAAAGGATCACCCAAGATCTGGCTGCCTCTACATTAAAGGAAAGAAGGGCCTGGAAATGAATTCCCGAAAGGCACAAAACTTGGATGCATCCAAAAAAACCACCCAGCTAGGAGCATTTTCCCAGGGAAGAAGATGGATTTAATGAAACAAATGAATTCCATTTGTTTCGAAGAAAACCAGAACTAAACAAAAAATTGATTCCAACAGGAACTCAAGAGATGCAGAAAAGGTAAAAATAACCTTGAGAATTGTATTTCGTTGTGGATATACAAAAAAGAATACATGATAATTTGATTGTACTGATATAACAAAAAAGGGAAGGATATGGAAAAGGGATGATGGCAGAAAAGGTGGGAAGGAGGGAAAAAAGAGGGAAACCAATCCCCAAAGAGGCAAAGGAAACTTACTATCTGAGGAACTTAGAGAGGGGAGGAACATTTGGTGAATCTTATCCTGAGTTTAAAAAAAAATAATTACATTTGTTTTAGAGAAAATTCTCTCCCCCCAAAAAAGGGGAGAGGAAAAGGGAAAAGAAAAGAGAATAAGGGAAGGAAGGGGGAAAGACCGGGGGGAGGGGGTTTATAAAGAGGATAAGCATCGGGGATACAAGAGAGCATTTTTAAAAGGGGGAAAGAGGGTGGGGGAGGCAAGAAAAGTAAAGCATAACTGGGGTTATTAGGATGGGGAAATAAGATTTCAATTTAACTATAAATGTGAATGGGATGAACCCCCCATAAAGAGGAGGCAACAGCAGACTGGATCAAAAGTCAGAACCCTTGCAATATGTTGTTAAAAGAAACACATTTAAAGCACGGGAAACATATAGAGTAAAGGTAAAAGGCTGGAGCAAAATCATTATGCCAGGTAACCCAAAAAAGGGTAGCCATCCTATCTCAGATCAACAAAAGTAAAAAATTGATCTAATTAAAAGAGATAAAAGGAAACACATCCTGCAAAGGGGAATAAAAAGAAGCAATATCAATATTAAACATATAACCCAATGGTATGGCATCCAACTTCCTGGAGAAGTTAAGAGAGTTGAAAGAAAAAGACAACAAAACTGTTATAGGAGATCCAACCTTGATTCAGAATTAGACAAATAAACCACAAACAAAAAGAAAGAAATTAAAGAATAAATAGAATATTAGAAAAATTAAGGTTGGATCTTGGAGAAAATTGAATGGAGATACAAAGGAATACTTCTTTCTCAGCTGTTCATGGAACCTATTCAAAATTGAAAATATTAACAAAAGACCCTCAAATTAAATGCAAGAAAGCAAAAATAAATGCTTTTTTCAGATCATGATGCAATAAAACTACTTAACAAAAAGTTAGGGGGAAATAGACCAAAAAGTAATTGGAAACTAAAAACTCATCTTAAAGAATGATTGGGTGAAGAGCAAATTATAGATACAATTAATAATTTACTAAGATAATGACAATGATGAGACATCATACCAAAATTTTGGGATGCAGCCAAAGGGTAATAAGAGGGAATTTTAATCCAGAGGCTTACCTGAATTGAGAAAGAAAAGATTAATGAATTTTTTAAACAAAAAAACTAAAAAAAAAATTAAAACCCCAATAAATACTAAATTGGAAATTTAAAATTAAAAGGAGAAATTAAAATATTGAAAGTAAAAACATTGAACTAATTAATAAAACTAAGAGTTGGTTCTATAAAAGCCAATAAAATAGATAAGCCTTTAAATCTGATTAGACAAAGGGAGAGGAAATGAAATTAGTAGTCTTAAAAATGAAAAGGGAGAACCTTTCCACCAATGAAGAGGAAAAGAGAAATAATAAGGGAGTTTTTTGCTCAACTTTATGCCAATAAATTTGATAACCTAAGTGAAATGGATGATCCTCCCAAAATATAACTTTAGACTAAAGAGGAGGAAGTAAATTTTTGAATAGTCCCATTTGAAAAAGAAATAGAACAGGAATTAAACAACTCCCCAAGAAAAACCCCAACCGATGGATTTAAGTGAATTTTACCAAACATTTAAAGAACATTTTCCCCAAATGCTATAAAATTATTTGATAAAATAGGGAATGGGAGTCCTACCAAATTCCTTCTATGAACAGACATGGTATGATAAAACCAGGTAGGTAAAACACAGAAAGAAAATGATAGATAATCTCCTAATGAAATATTAGAAAATCTTAAATAAGATATTAGCAAAAAGATTAAAGAAAATCATCCTCAGGAAAATACACCATGATCAAGTAGGATTTATACCAGGAATTTAGGGCTGGTTCAATATTAGGAAAACTATCAGTATAATTAGCCATATCAATAACCAAATTAACAAAAACCATATGATCATCTCAATAAATGCAGAAAAAGCATTTCATTAAATCCAAGATCCATTCCTATTAAAAACACTTGAGAGTATATGAATAAATGGACTTTTCCATAAAATAAACAGTAGAATCTATTTAAAAACATCAGTAAGCATCTTATATAATGGGGACAAACTGCAACCATTTCCAATAAGATCAGGAGTGAAACAAGGTTGCCCACTATCACCGTTACTATTCAAAAATGTCTTAGAAATGCTAGCTTTGGTTATAAGAACTGAGAAAGAGATTAATGGAATTAGAGTAGGCAATGAGGAAACCAAATTATCACTTTTCGCTTACGATATGATGGTATACTTAGAGAACCCAGAGATTCTACTAAAAAGTTATTAGAAATAATCCACACCTTTAGCAAAGTTGCAGGATACAAAATAAATCCACATAAATCATCAGCATTCTTATATATCACTAACAAAATCCAACAGTCAGAGTTACAAAGAGAAATTCCATTTAAAGTAACTACTGATAATATAAAATACTTCGGAATCTTTCTGTCTGCCAAGGGAAAATCAGAAACTTTATGAGCAAAACTGCAAAATACTTTTCACACAAATTAAGTCTGATCTAACCAATTGGAAAAATTTTCTTGGATAGGGCAAGCAAATATAATAAAGATGACAATACTACCTAAACTAATATATTTGTTTAGCACTATACCAATCAGACTCCCAAAAAACTATTTTAATGACCCAGAAAAAATAACAACAAAGTTCATATGGAAAAACAAAACATCAAGAATTTCAAGGGAATTAATGAAAAAAAATCAAATGAAGGTGGCTTAGCTCTACCAGATCTAAAATTACATTATAGGGTAGGAGTTCCCAAAACCATTTGGTATTGGCTAATGAATAGATTAGTCAATCAGTGGAATAGATTAGGTTCAAAGGACAAAACAGTCAATAACTATAGAAATCTAGTTTCTGACAAACCCAGAGACCCCAACTTTTGGGATAAGAACTTACTGTTTGACAAAAATAGTTGGGGAAATTGGAAACTAGTATGGCAGAAATTAGGCATTGACTCACACTTAACAGCATACACCAAGATAAGGTCAAAATGGGTTCATGACCTAAACATAAAAAATGAGATTATAAATAAACTAGAAGAACACAGGATAGTTTACCTCTCAGACCTATGGAAGACGAAGGAATTTATGACCAAAGAAGAACTAGAGATCATTATTGATCACAAAATAGAAAATTTTGAATATATCAAACTGAAAAGTTTTTGTACAAACAAACCTAATGCAGACAAGATTAGAAGGGAAGCAATAAACTGGGAAAATATTTTACAGTCAAAAGTTCTGATAAAGGACTCATTTCCAAAATATATAGAGAATTGACCCTAATTTATAAGAAATCAAGCCATTCGCCAGTTGATAAATGGTCAAAAGATATGAACAAACAATTCTCAGATGAAGAAATTGAAACTATTTCTAGCCATATGAAAAGGTGCTCCAAGTCATTATTAATCAGAGAAATGCAAATTAAGACAACTCTGAGATACCACTATACACCTGTCAGACTGACTAGAATGACAGGGAAAGATAATGTGGAATGTTGGAGAGGATATGAGAAAATAGGGACACTAATACATTGTTGGTGGAACTGTGAATACATCCAATCATTCTGGAGAGCAATTTGGAACTATGCTCTAAAAAGTTATCAAACTTTACATACCCTTTGATCCAGCAGTGTTACTACCAGGCTTATATCCCAAAGAGATCATAAAGAAGGGAAAGGGACCTGTATGTGCACGGATGTTTGTGGCAGCCCTCTTTGTAATGGCCAGAAACTGGAAACTGAGTAGAAGCCCATCAATTAGAGAATGGCTGAATAAATTGTGATACATGAATAATATGGAATATTATTTTTCAGTAAGAAATGACTAACAGGATGCTTTCAGAAAATCCTGGAAAGACTTACACGAAGTGATGCTGAGTGAAAAGAGCAGGGCCAGGAGATCATTATATACTTCAACAACAATACAATATGATGATCAATTCTGTTGGACCTGGCCATCTTCAGCAATGAGATGAACCAAATCAGTTCCAATGGAGCAGTAATGAAGTGAACTAGCTACGCATAGCAAAAGAACTCTGGGAGATGACTAAGAACCATTACATTGAATTCTCAATCCCTGTATTTTTGCTTGCCAACATTTTAGATTTCCTTCACAGGCTAATTGTACAATATTTCAGAGTCCGATTCTTTTTGTACAGCAAAATAACGGCTTGTTTATGTATACTTATGGTGTATCTAATTTATACTTTAATATATTTAACATTTACTGGTCATCCTGCCATCTAAGGGAGGAGGTAAGGGGAAGGAGAGGAAAAATTGGAACAAAAGTTTTGACAATTGTCAATGCTGTAAAATTACCCATGCATATAACTTGTAAATAAAAAGTTATTATTAATATATATATATATTCCTTTACAAATCAGTTCAACTGATATAATTTTTACACTTCATTCGTGTGTTGCTAAACTATCTAAGTATTAATATATCATGCATAAGGGTCCTATCAAATTTTTGTTATTAAGTTTACAAAGAGAATCCTGAAGTTTTGTCACCAGAATACTATTGCCTTGTACAAATGTTCATAATAGATTTGTATTAGAGTTAGCATTTAACTCTATTTGAGTGAGCAAAATGTCCTGCAACTTCTCAAGTTAAGAATTATTATTCTGTCATTTCTTGCTTATCTTTTTAATGACCCTATTTAGGATTTCTTGGAAAAAAGATACTGGAGTAATTTGCTACTTTCTCTTTCAGATCATTTTATAGATGAGGAAACTTGGGTAAACAGGATTAAGTGCTAACTGTAACTTTTCAAGCTATTCTCTAATTGATAAACATTGACCCGATTTTCTATTCCTTGCCATGGTTAACATTTCAAAAGGGGATAAGGTAGTAAAGGGTTAGGCATATGTCAAATAACCTAAGATGTAGTCATCTATGTGAAATATATCAGCATCCTATTCCAGAAAAAGACAATATAAAAAGAATGACAACCGACTGTCTTGTAAAGGGAGTCACTTTATCTGGGATTCCATTAAACTAATGATATAAAATTATAGATTCTCCCTCCCTTCCCTATACCTTTCCCTCTCCCTCCCCCCTTTCTCTTTGTCTCTCTCCATACTTTTCCCTCTCCTTCCTTACCCCTTCCTTCTTTCCTTTCCCTTCCCCTTCCTTCTGTCTCCTTTCCTTTCCCCCTCGGCCTCTCCTTGCCCCTGCCCTGTTTTCAGCCTCTTCCTCCCTTTCCTTTCCTCTCTCCCTCTCCTTCCCTTCCTCTCTCCCTCTCATCCAATTCCCCTTTGCCCCCTCTCTCCGTCTCCTCCTCCCCTCTCTCTTTCTCTCTCTGTCTCTTTCTTCTTAATATATAGAATGGCCTACAAGTTTTTGTGTGCAGTGTCATATTATTAAAATTAAAACATTTGTGCTTTGTTACTTTTAACAGATGAAATACTTTAGACCTTTCACAACCTACAAGCAAAAGAAAATCCAAGAACAAATTAACTTCCCATCTTGGACTGAAATTTGGTCCACAATAAGTTTTCCAAGACTCATGGAGCTCTCCTCACAGTTTTGAGATCTGGAGTGAAATTAAAACAAAACAAAATAATACTTAGAGTATAAATTCTTCCATAATTCCCTCAGTGCTTAAAGCCATCCAAATGAGACCTTTATGGAATTTTTTTTTTTTTTACAAAGGACATAAAATTCACTAAAAGTCCACATCTAACAAGCTTTCTCCATAGAGATTCAGGTGAAGTTCCTCTGTTTCCTTATTCCAAAAGGCACCAAAAATTCTCACATGAACTGTTGCCATTACAAAATTAAACAAAATGAAATTTGAAAGTCATTGAACAAGACAAGAACAGAAATAACCTCATTTAGAAAAGTAGTAAAAAAAAAAAAGTCAAATTTGTGGATTTTAGACAAAATATTATAAATCTGGGGCAAACAGGTGGTACAGTGGAGAATGCTCAACCTGGAGAGTGGGAGATCAAATTAGTCCTCAGACATGATCCTAGGCAAGTCACTTAATCCGTTTGTCTCATTATAAAATGAGCCGGCAGAGGAAATAACAAAACACTCTAGTATCTTTGTCATGTGTTTCTTGCTAAAATGTCATGGTTTATTTAATACCTAACTTCCTTTTCTACATACAAATTGTTTTGTACTAATTCATGCTCTCTGAAAATGCTTAGAGAGGTTCAGTTATTTTACTCATATAGGCAAATGTTTGTTACTTTAAAGCATTTTCCCATTTAAACATGCCATTAATTGCACTGTTTTATTTGTCCATGTTTTGAAATATGTGTTGCTAAAAAAGGAAAAGAAGGAGAAGGAGAAGAAGAAGAAGAAAAAGAAGAAGAAATAGTTTAGTTGGCAATTAAAAAAACTTGGCTTACTACATTAGTGCACCCAGAATCTTCTACTTTAAAGGGTGCTTTTTCTTATCTGAATCTTTAATGATATAATACACATGTCTCAAATGTTATATACCTGAATTTTGTTTAATTAATTTTGTGTTCTGAATTTTAAAAAAAGATATGGCATTAACCTGACAGTGATCTAGAGAATATAAAACATATTATTTATTATTATAATTTATAGTTTTTTACTTACAAGATACATGCATAGGTAATTTTTCAGCACTGACCCTTGCAAAACATTCTGTTTCAACTTTTCCCTCTCCTTCCCTCCACCCCCTCCTCTAGGTGGCAGGTAGACTAATACATGTTAAACATATTAAAGTTCATTATTATTATTTACATCAAAAATGTAAAATGTTCCACATTTTTATTTTGCTATTTCTTTGTACATTCCATTCTGAATTTTAGTCTTTTGCCATCTTTGGAGATAAATGAAGAGAAGGAAAAGAAAGCACAAAATGAAGAACCACATTACTTTTTAGGTCTGTACTAATAATTCCCTGATACTTTTATTTTTATCCTCCCATAGCTCTTCATTTTCCAATTTAGACTGTTCAGAGAGCAGAAGCACCCATCTTGAATTGATGTCTTAGAATACTTTCACCTTAAATAAGTCAGTGACTGTAATTTGAAACCTCTACTGAGCATGTAGTTATTACCATCTACTACAGAAGCAAAAACAAGTGGGAATGTGGAAGATTTCAGTATAATAATTTCATGGCCTCTTGAACCACAATTGTTAGAAAACATGTTATACAGTGTTGCCAAAGGAAGGCAGTACTAATTCGTTATCAGAGACTTAGATCTATTTCAAGTCTTAGTTCTAACATACCAGCCCTATGACCATAATCAAGTCATTTAACTTCTCCCAATTTTTCTTCCTCCATCTTTAAAAGGAGGCTAATATTCTTTTTTTTTTTTTACTATATACTTTCCAGAATTATGAAGGAAAAAATTATGAAACATAAGGTTGAATATAAATCCAAACTCATTATAAATATATATATACATACATATATATGTGTGTATATATATTTATATACACAATAACTATAAATCCAAAATGATTATCATTGCAATGCAAATAACTTTTAGGTCACAGCAGCCTATCAAGTTATGAAGCAATGGTAATTTACATTTTATGTGGCAAAATCAGAAATTCTTATAGGGAGGTAATGAAGTGTTATTATTATCAGAGTATAGTAATGAAGTGTTATTACTATCAGAATATAATGATGGCACTGATAGGAGTCACTCTTGAATACATTCTAATACCATGTAGGAATAACAAGTACTGGTTTATCTTGAATTTTAATAAATCACAGATAGATTACTTGCACTTTTATTAGTAAAAAATAACTTCTTTTAGGCATTAATTCTTTAAAACAGTTTAAGTTTTAACTTTTATTTTTAAAAGTTTGAATGTAGAAATCACACAGCTACTCATACCCAGAGTTGCACGTCTCCTTTTGATTGCTGACAGTCTTCTGAAAATGGCTGATTGCAGCTGAGTGACTTTCCTGTGGTTGGTTCTAAGTTGTAATTCTTCTGTCAATTTTCACAGGTCATCCGGAGGAGCACCACTGATAAGAGTCTCTTGATTCCTGGACTGAAACTTTTTCCAAGCTCTAATCCAGTCTAGTGAACAGACCAGAAAATCCTCTGGTAAGATGCTTCCTGTCATCTATCAAATTCCTTCTTTGAGGGAGATTTGGGGTTTTTGGCATGTGTCAAGGTGTGCAGGGATTATTGTCCCTGGAAAGATGTATTTGGAAGAAAACCATTGATCTAGATACTTTCTGCTTTACAGAATCAGTTTATGAAAAGTATTACTCTAACCATAATCTCAGAAAGCTTCCATTTGTCACCAAATGTTGTCTTTCTCCTCTCTGACTTGTGTATCTTTACTTTTAGGTATAAAAGCATAACAATGCTCTGGGTATGACAGGGTTGTCTTTTAGCATTAGTGACATAGACATCACAGCTAGTGATTTTGCTGACGAGAATAACAACTTAAAAGTAAAAGAAAGATGATGAGCTCTAGTCTGTCTTTGTTTTATTAAACTGTCTCTTCTGTTTTCTTTAAATCTATAATATTAGCAGCAAATGATGATAGGAAGAATAATATACTATGATACAGTGTCTTAAATCCTGAAAAATATTTTACATACATCACCTTATTTGAGCCTCAAAATAACGCCCCAAAGTACAATTACCCACATTTTATAATAAGGAAGCTGAGGCAATAAGGTGTTAAATGATTTGCCCGTACATGTTCTCATACTCTAGAATGTGAAAGAACATCACACACATATGTACACATATGTATTCAAATCTATCAATTTCTCAATGAAGTTCAGTAGAAAGAATGCCTGGATTCAGATTCTCTCTATGATACTAACTCTTTGAATTCAGGAATCGCTCAACCAGTCTGGATCTGTTTCCTTATCTGTAAAAGTATGAGATTCAAATACTTTTCAGCTCTAGAACCAGGATGTTGTGATATAAGATATGTTTACATTTCAGGTAGTAAATTATTTGGGCTGTTTTTCTCAAGCACTAACTTATCTACATATATAGTTCTCAACACTCTTTCCTGAAATAAGAACAAAATATAGACCCAACTCTCTTCTTAGGACATTGGGCAATAGTGTTACTATTTTGAACTTCCCATAGAAGAGTGGAGCCTCCTTCCTATTGTACATATAGTAATAAGATACATTTCCAGAACTGGATCTGGTTTCAGAAGCTTGATGTTGAATTTTCATTTCTGTTATTTCCCATCAATGTGACCTTAGTCTTTTTGGTCCTCAGGTTCCTTATTAGTAAAATGATGGAACTACAATAGATGTAATTCTGATAATCCTATGAGACCTGTAGCAGAAAATAGAATCATGATGACTGAGAATATGGTTTGTTCTTGCCATGTTTCTCAATATTTAATTTATGCTTCCATTTTACTCAGGATTATGCCCTATTTGAAACTCTTTTTCATGAACCTGAAAAAAATATAACAGTCCATGATGGTGTTCTCATTTTCCTAGGGCAAATAAAGGAACATTAGATCCCCTCAAACCTATCATATCAATAGTTTGAAATAGATCCATGTCTCTTATACCATTCCCTATCACCAGTTAAACTATCCCAACTGTTACATTGAAAGTATTCTAAATAAAACATGGCTATTGGCACCCATAATGCTAACAGCAGAATTATTTTCAGTCCATTCTAACTGATTTTCTATTTCTTTTTAGCACTGACTATGTTTAGTAAACAAGAGTCACTTGTGAATGGTGTCTAGTGAAATCAAATTTAAGGGTAAACTTAATTATGTCTACAGATGGTGAAGCATAATTGATGACAATATGTCAATATAAACTGGAAGTAACTGTGTCTAAAAATGTATCAACATTAGCAACTGAATAACAACACACCCAAGTACTATACTAAGTGCACTAAATGATGACATGGCTCATTTCTGAGTTTGCTACATATTTTCTAGAGAATTCCTTTGACTTTTTTGTCATTTTTTCCTAAATATGGTAGGCATTTCCTTCTGTTTTTCTCAATCTGAACAAAGAAATGATCTGTATCTCTAGGTAGAGAACATTAAATAAGTTTTATATTCCAATAGTCATGTCAAGTATAAAATTCGTTTGTTTTCTTTTGAATTCATTTGTGTAAGGATATTTCAATTAAAAAAAAAAACACTTTGACTAATGTAAATTGGTAATTGTCTGCAACTTATGATTTTATAGTCTCCTGAGGCACTGAGAGATTGTGATTGACTTTGGGTCAGAATTCTGGTATGTATAGAATGCAATATTTGAGTCCACAGTTCTTGATTCTAAAACTGGTTTTCTATGCACCATGCCTTCCATGTGATCAATTAATAAGAATTTACTGAATTGTAGAATTGAATTCTTTTCATCAAAATCTAATTAAAAAATTTCTACCTCAATAGTACTGTTCCTGTACCAGAGAAACTAGAAAATATTTTATATAACTTTTTGATTGCAAATCAAATATAATACAGCAGGCAAAAGAAAAGAGAATAAAAGTGTTGGATATTTTGTTTGTTTATTTGTTTTGTTTTGATAGAGACACTTGGGAGAGAGTGTACAAAGAATCAGTTTGGATTGGGTCTCTCCACAGGGAATTGTCCTCTTGCACTTCCATATGCTGTTTTATTACTTTTTAAATAAATTTATTTACTTTTAATACACATTGTTTTGTGAAACATGTTGGAAGATAAAAATCAAAGCAACAGAGAAAAACAATGGAAGGGATTAAAAAAAACAAAAAAAAAAAAAGAAGTGAACCTAGCATGTGTTGATTTACATTCAGAATTCATAGTTCTTTTTCTGGATACAGATGGCATTTTCTGTGCAAAGTCTCTTGGTATTTGCTTTGGATCACTGAATCACTGAGAAAAACCTAGTCTTTTATAGTGGATCATCACACATTCTTGCTGTTACATTGTAGATAATATATTTGTGGTCCTGCTTGTTTGGCTCAGCATCAGTTTGTGCAAAGGTTTCCAGGCCTTTCTAAAGTCAACTTGTTCAACAATTTTTATAGAACAATAATATTCCCTTATTCTCATATACCACAACTTGTTCAGCCATTCCCCAATTGACAGATATTTATTTATTTTCTGATTCTTTGTTACCACAAAAAGAGCTATTATACGTTTGCACATAAGGGTCATTTCTACTCCTTTATAATTTCCTTCTAGTAATGGCACTGCTGGGTTAAAGGATATGAAGTTTCATAACCTTTTGGGCATACTTCCAAATTGCACTCCAGAATGGTTGAATCATTTCATATCACCACCAACAATGCATTAGTGTCCCTGTTTTCCCACATCCCCAGTGACATTTATCATTATTTTTTCCTGTGATCTTAACCAATCTCAAAGGTGTGAGGTGGTACCTCAGAGTTGTTTTAATATACACTTCTCTAATAAATAGTGATATAGAGCATTTTTTCATATAACCATAGATGGCTTTAATTTCATCATCTGGAAATTGTCTGTTCATATCCTTTGACCATTTATCAGTTGGTAAAGGACTTGTATTCTTATAAATTTGACACAATTCTTTATATATTTTATAAATGAGACAATTATTAGAAACACTGACTATAAAGATACTTTTCCCAGCATTTTACTTCCCTTTTAATCTTTTTTCTGTTGGTTTAGTTTGTGTCAAAACTTGTTAATTTAATGTAATCAAAGTTGTGCATTTTGCTTTTCATAATGTTATCTTGTTCTTTTTTGCTCAATTCCTCCTTTCTCCAAAGATCTGATAGATAAATTATCCCTTGTTCTCCCAATTGATTATAGTATCTTCCTTTATGCCAAATTATGTGCTCATTTTGACCTTATTTTGGTATGGAGTTTCAGAGGTGTAAGTCTTTGCTGAGTTTCTGACATATTATTTTCCCATTTTCCTAGCAACTTTTGTCAAATAGTGAATTTTTATTCTAGGAACAGGAGTTTGGGGCATTTACTATAGGCTTTGATTATTGTGTTGTATGTATCTATATATTCCACTGATCTACTACTCTATTTCTTAGCTAGTACCAAATGCTTTTAATAAATGCTGCTTTATAATACAGTTTTATGTTGGGTACTGCTAAGCCACATTCCTTTAGATTTGTTTTTCATTAATTTCCTTGATATTCTTGATCTTTTATTCTTCTAGATGAATTTTGTTATTATTTTTTCTAATTCTATAAAATATTTTTGGCAGTTTGATTGGTATGGCAATCCATCCCAATTTAGTCAGAATTGTCACTTTTATTATATTAGCTTGGCCTAACTATGAACAATTGATATTGTTTTCAATTGCTTAGCTCTGACTTCATATGCATGAGAAGTGTTTTGTAAATATGTGCATATAGTTTGTTTTAACAGGTAGATTCCAAGTATTTTATTTTGTCTACTGTAAATTTAAATGGAATTTCTCTTTCTATCTCTTGTTGATGGGCTTAGTCAGTAATATATAGAAATGCTGATGATTTGTGTGGGTTTCTTTTATATCCTGAGACTTTGCTAAAGCTTTTAATTGTTTCCAGTAAGTTTTTGAATAATTTTCTAGGAATCTCTAAATATATTGTATATCATCTGTGAAGAGTGATAATTTCCTCATTGTCCATTCTAATTCCTTTAATTCCTTTTTTATTTTCTTATTGCTAAAGCCAACATTTCTATTACAATGTTGAATAATAGTGGTGAGAATGGGCATCCTTGTTTCACTGCTGATCATATTGAGAATGGATCTAGAATCTCTCCCTTACAAATAATGCTTGCTGTTAGTTTTAGATGGATACTGCTTACTATTTTAAGGAAAGCTCTATTTATATCTATGCTCTCTTAATGTTTTTAATAGGAATGGATGCTGTATTTTGTCAAAAGTTTTTTTTTCCATCTATTGAGATTATCATATGATTTCTGTTGGGTTTGGTATTGATGTGGTCAATTATAGTAATAGTTTTCTTGATTTTGAACCAGCCCTGCATTCCTGTTATAAATCTACTTGGTCAGTGTATTATCCTGCTGATAAATTGCTGTAATCTTTTGGTTAATATATTATTTAACATTTTTGCATCAATATTAATTAGGAAGATTAATCTGTAATTTTCTTTCTCTGTTTTGGCTCTTCCTGGTTTAGGTATCAGTATCATATTAGTGTCCCAGAAGGAATTTGACAATACTCCTTCTTTATTTATTTTTTCAAATACCTTTACATAGTTTCAGAATTAACTGTTTTTTAAATGTTTCATAAAATTTATTAGTGAATCCAACTAGCCCTGGATATTTGTTGGAGGAGGGGGAGAGCAGAGTTCATTAAAGACTCATTCAATGTCTTTTTTCCTAAAATGGGATGGTGTAAGTAATTTATTTCTTCTCTTAATCTAAGCAATTTCCATTTTTGTAAACGTTCATCCATTTTGTTTAGATAGTCAGATTTTCTATCATACTTGCTTTCATTACTTTTTCATTGGTAGTGAGTTCACCCTTTTCATTTTTGATACCAGTGATTTGTTTTTCCTTTCCTTTTTTTAATAAAATTAACCAAAGGTTAATCTATTTTTTTCTTCATAAAATCAACCCTTGATAAACAAAAGGGGTGGAGCCAAGATGGTGGAGAGCAGACCATAACCCTTTCTCAAACTAACAGTAGATCAAGCCTCTAAACTGACAAAACCCACAAATATCTGGAGTACAACACGTTCTTAGAAGAAGATACTTTGCAAGAACTTCAGAACAGGTCTGTTTCAAATAGTCAGGAGGACAGTTTGGTGAACCCAGACCATAGCACAGGAAGCCTGGGTCAAGGAGCTGGGGATTGGGGAAATGTGGTGGTCAGAGCATTGCAGTTTTCATGCACAGTGAATCTTCTGTGAGGTTCTTAGATTACTCTGTCCTGGTTGCAAGCCAGTGTTAGCAGATTCGTTGTAAAACACACAAAAGTGAATATAATAAGACATCAAACTCCAATAACTCGATACCTGGCCATGATCATCCAGCATCAGAAGTGAGAAAGGCTTCAGGGCAAACTAAAGCTGCTGTCACTCCTTTACCTTAAGAGCAGATCTTAACCATTTAAAAAAATGAGCAAAAAAAAAAAAAAAAAAAAAAAAAAAAAAACTATGACCAGAGACAATTATTATGGAGAGAGAGAACAGACCTCAAACCCTGAGGTTCCTAAAGGTCAATCAACTCCAGATGATGTCTCTAAAGGAGATATGAACTGGTGCCAATTTTGCAAGGCTTTCTTGAAAGATTTCAAAAAGGATTTTAAAATAGAGTTAGAAGAAAAATGGGGAAAGGAAATGAGATTTTTGCAAGAGGGTATGGAAAAGAAAAAACAGAAATTATCTGAAAACTCCTTAAAAATAGATTTGTTGATCTGGAAAATAGCATATAACTCCATAAAAAAAAAATAGATATTTAAAAGATACCAACTGTCTGAAAAAAGGAATTTGTGAAATAAAAAAAAAATGCAATAAACAAAAAAATTCACACAAGGAGCTAAAAAAGGTAACTGAAGAAAATAATACAGTAAAAATTAGAATTGAACACATAGAAGTGAATGACTCAATAAGACTTCAAGAAATCAAACAAAAACAAAAAAATGAAAAAAAAATAGAAGAAAATATGTAATACCTCCTAGGAAAAACAAATATCCTGGAAAATGGATCTAGGAGAGATAATCTAAGGATTATTGCACTTCCTGAAAGCCATGATTAAAAAAAAAAAAAAAAGAACCTAGACATTATGGTATAAGAAATGATAAAGGAAAACAGGAAAACTGCCCTGATGTCCTATAATCAGAAGATAAAATAGCCATTCAAAGAATTCACCGATTACCTACTGAAAGAGACAAAAATGTAAATTCCCCAGAATATCAAGACTAAATTTCAAAACTGTCAGACCAAGGTAAAAACATTGCAAACAGTCAGAAATAAACAATTTAAATATTGAGGAGCCACAATTGGGATTACAAAATTATTATTCTCTATTATTAGAGAAGCTGGGTTCCATACTCCTAGCTGCTGACCGTGTGGCTGCTGGTCTAGCTAGCTTCTTGACTCAGCTGCACACATTGCTATTGCCCATTCTCTTCCAGCTTCTCTTCCTGTCTCTCTCTGCCTCCACCCACCCAAATCGTCATTTCCTATACAACACATCAGGACTTACACAGAGAGTGGGCAGGAACCATTCTTTATCCAATCATGTATATTAATCGAGTATAGCCCAATTACTATTTAGCCTCACGTACTTGGGACCTCAGTGCATCAACTCAAACCTCAGCCCATTACAAATTTCAATTATTTCTGGTGAAAAGACCGGAGCTGAAGAAAAATTTTGATCTCCAAACACAGAACTTAAGAGAAGTATAAATAGGTTAAAAAAAATAACTCTTGAGAACTATATTTCTCTTACTGGCATACATAGAGAATGCAAGTATAATTTGATTTTATTATGATAATATGAAAAAGAAAATAGAAGTGGAAAGGTAATTGTATCGGAAAAAGAAGACAAAGGAAGTAAAATAAGGGAAATCACATCTCATGAAGAGGCAAAGAAGACATTATAATTCAGGGAAAGAAGGAAGGGGGATGAGCACTATGAATCTTACTCTCATTAGATGTGGCTCAAAAAGAGAATATCAGACATATTTGGTTTCACAGAGAAACTTGTCTCACCTTATAGAGAAGTGGGAGGGGAAAGTGGAGAAAAGGGCTAAGGCTAATAGAAGGGAAAACAAAAGTAGTAGGGGAAAGGAATAAGAAAGGGTGAGGAGCTTTTAAAGAGGGAGGGCTATTTGAGGGAGGTGGTGATCAGAAGCAATATATTGGGGAAAAAGAAAGGGGAAAAATAATGAAAAAAGCATGTTAGTGTAAATAAGATGGCAGGAAATACAGAATTTGTTATTTTAAACAAGGAATGTGAATGGAATGAACTTACCCATGAAACAGAAGTGGATAGCAGACTGGATTAAAATATATAGAAGTAGATTGAATATAATAGATCTCTATTAAGTATCAGGTTATAATAAAAATGTATGTACATGATGTTAGTAACAAATAGAATATTTTCCTCATAATAAGATCTGGATTCAAATGCTACTTCTACTAATAACTTGCTTTGTGATTCTAATTAAATAATTAAAACCAACCCTTACTTTTATTTATTAATTCAATAGTTTTCTTAGTTTCAATTTTATTAATCTCTCCTTGGAGTTTCAGTATTTCTAACTTTGTATTTAATTGGGCATTTTTATTTTTTCCCTAGCTTTTTAAGTTGCATGCCCAATTTATTGATCTCCTCTTTCTTTATTTTATTCATGTACCTATTTAGTATTATAAGATTTACCCTAAGAACTATTTTAGCTGCACCCCAAAATTTTTGGTATATTTTCTCATTATCATTCTCTTGGGAAAAAAAAATATGGATTGCTTCTGTGCATTGTTGTTTGACCCAGTCATTTTTTAGAATTAGATTATTAATTTCCACTTTATTTTTAATGTCTTTTCCTGTTCCTTTATTGAATATAATTTTTTGCATTGTGATCTGAAGAGGAAGGATTTGCTATTTTTGCCTTTCTGTATTTATATCCTGAAACATGGAAAACTTTTGTGTAGGTGCCATGTACTGCCAAGAAAAAAGGTGTATTCCTTTTCTATCCCTATTCAATTTTCTCCATAAGTCTGTCTTACCTAAGTTTTCTAGGATTCTATTAAACCTCCTATAAGTTTCTTTCTTATGTATTTTGTAATTAAGTTGTCTGATTGAAAGGGGAAAGTTGAGGTCCCCCACTAATATAATTTTGCTGTCTATTTCCTACTTTTACTGGCTTAAAATCTTCTCTAGGAATTTGTCTGCTCTAGCACTTACTGCATATACATTTAATATCTTTACTATTTCATTATTTATGGTACCCTTTATCAAGATGTATTTTCTTTCCTTATCTCTTTTAATAAGATCTATTTTGTCTTTTACTTTATCCGAGATCAGAATTGCTACTCCTGCTGTTTTTATTTTAGTTTACGTATAATAAATTCTGTTCTAGCCTTTTATTTTTAATCAGTATTTGTCTGTGTGTCAAATATGTTTCTTGTAAACAACATATTTTAGAATTCTGTTTTTTATCCACTCTGCTATTTGCTTCTGTTTTATGGGAGGGTTCATTCCATTCACATTCACAGTTATGATTACCAGCTTTGTATTTCCCTCCATCTTATTTTCTTGCTTGTATATACTTTTGTTCTCTCTTTCCACCCTTTAGTTGTGTTATTTTTATGCACCCCACCCTCTATCTTATCTTCTATCACCACTATCCCCTTCTCTTAATAGTGTATTTTTAACCCACTCTACCCACTACTTTATATTCCATCACTCCTTCCTCCCTTTTCTTATCTTTTCCACTAGTGTTTCTGCCCTGTCTTCTATTCTCTCCTTCCCTATCTCTGACAAAGTTAGGGGTGATTTGGTCTCTAAAAGGAAGCTGATTAAAGTAGTCATGATTTTCCCATACAATAACTAATATTTCTTAATTGGCAGATTAGAGTGTGATCAGCCACACTCAAAGAGCAACCAATATTCCCTGTCTACAGACTAATCCTACTACCAGAAGATTGTTCCCCTCTCTCAATCAGAAGAAATAAACTTTTAGGTTTAAATGACTGTCACTAGTTAACATTATGAAATTCTAAATGCATAATTTTGATTACATTTAATTAAAAATGATTTTTTTTCATTTTAATACTATTTTATTTTTTAAATACATTCAAAAAGGGTTTTCAATTTTCACCTTTGCAAAACTCTTATTTTTCATTTTTTTTAATCAAAGAGTTTTTGCACAAACAAAAGCAATGAAACCAATATTAGAAGGGAAAAATAAATCTGGGGAGGAGGGACAAAATTACAGATAGTGTTTCAATTACAGGTCTGGCTAGGCCCAGATCCAAGTCCAGGATTGAGACAGAGCTGGGGCTGCACTGGTGTGGTCTGCACCGGTGTGGTCTGCACCAGAATTGCACACTGGAATCTCTTCTTGATATGACAGACCTTTTCTGCTGAACTTCTAAGTTTTTAAGTTGCCTTTTGCTGGAAAATGTTCTACTCCATCTTTTTTTGGGATCTGATGTTCTAAAAATTTTTAGAGTCATTATTTAAAAGAATTTGGAGCAGTTTGGGGGAGAGATTGGTCAAGTTTCTGCCTCTACTCCACCATCTTGGCTCTTCCTCCAATCCATATTATTAAGAGTTATTTGCCATTTTTTTATAAATTGTAATCTTGTCTTGGAGAAAATGATTCTTCAGTCATTTTACTCACCACTTACGTATGTGTATGTGTTCATGTGAATGTCCTTTAATTTCTTTTTTTTAAATTCCATATTCCTTTCTCTTTTCTCTTCCTTTAAATTTAACTCTTTTCTTTCCAATACCTTAGATGTGAGAGAACTAGAGCTAAGATGGTAGAGTAAGAAAGGGACTCCTCTGTACTCTCCCCCAAGCCCATCCAAATACTGTTACATAATAACTCTAAAATTCTAGAACAGCAGATTCTAGAACATTCAATTCTAGAACAAAAAAGATGAAGTGAATTCATTTTCCAGCTCAAGACAATTTGAAAGGAAGACAGGAAAGTTCTTTCTAATCTCTATGTACAGCAGGTCTCAGCAAAAAAGGAGCAGGTTTTGGGATTAAGTGAGCAGGTCTCACTTACAGCAGTGGCAGCAGCTGCTTCTGAAACTTTCATCCTACAGATGTTAAGGGTATTGGTCAAATAACTGATGAGAAAGAAATTACAGGGATCTCTTTACTAGCACTCAGGCAGAACTCTATTACTTTACTAATACTCAGATCTAAGTTAGTCCCTGTGACAATCCCTGGGGGAACAATTGCATTAGAGTATAAGAACTTTAGGCCACTGAGGAGCAGGGGATTCTATCCAGAATTCAAGGACAGAAAAGAGTCCTTGTGATCATTCACAGATCAGATAACAAGAAATAAGAATAGAAAACAGCAATAACCTCTTCTTAGAAGATGTTAGTGCCAACTAACCAATTTAGTGCCAACTTGTTAGCACCGAAAACTTATAGGTACTTAAAAGTATCTCTGAAAACAGCTGTATAAATCCTTTAAAGGTTGGAACAGTGAATGCACCCTCTCTGGAAGCAGAATCATACTTTAACAAAGAGTTAAAAACAAAATAATAGTTTGGGAAAATGATCAAACAACAGAAAGAAAAAAATCTTAACATTGAAAGTAATTATACTGATGAGGAAGATCAAATCACATGCTCAGCAGAAGAAAACAAAGTCAAAGTGCCTACATTCAAAACTTCAGAAATGTAGGAATTTGTTCTCAGGCCACTGAAGAGCTCAACAAGGATTTTGAAAATCAGGATAGATTTCGTGGGGAAAGAAATGACAGTGATTCAAGAATATCATTATAAACAAGTCAGTGCTTTGGTAAAAGAGACACTAAAAGTCCTCAAGAAAATAATATCTTAAACAACAACAACAAAAATAGCAGCTGGTAAAGGAGGTATTAAAAAAGCCGATAAAGAGAAGACTGCTTTAAACAGTAGAATTGACCAAATGGAAGGAGAGTCATAGAATTCACTTTTTTAAAAATAGAAATGGACAAATGGAAATGGAAGCGCAAAAGCTTATTAAAGAAAACAATTCCTTAAATATTAAGAATAGGCAAAGGTTTGCTAATAATTTTATGAGTATTTATGAAACAATAAAACAAAATCAAATATTTTTTAAAAGTGTGAAATATCTCATTGGAAAAATAAATTACCTAAAAAAATAGATCCAAGAAACATAATTTAAAAATTATTGGACTATCTGAAAGCCAGCTAAAAGAAACAAACAAAGAAGAGAGGAGGCATCATCTTTCAGAGAAAATTTCAAGGAAAACATCCCTGATGTTCAAGAACCAGAAAGCAAAATAGAAATTGAAATAATCCACTAATTCTCTCCTAAAAGAAATCCCAAAATGACAATTTCCAGAAATATCATACACAAATTCATCAAGTATCCTGTAGTCACAGTCAGGATAACAAAAGATTTATCACCTTCTTTAAAGAAGAATGAAGAGCTTGGAAGTTTAGTATGGCCAAAAATCACTCAATAAAACTGAATAATCCTTTATGAGAAAAGGGAATATCTAATCAAATAGAATACTTTCAAGTATTTTTGATTTTAAAAAAATCAGACCTGCATAGAAAATTTGACTTTTAAAAATAAGACTCAAAAGAGACATAAAAAGGCAAGCCAGAGAGGGTGGAGCCAAGATGGTGGACAAAGCACACACAACTTTCTAAGCTCCTCTCATACCATCACGACGAATTATTAAATTCAGCCACAAAAATAGCCCTTGACTGGTAAAATTCACAAAGATTAGAAGTGCAAAACTTACCAGCTAAACGTAATCTGGAATGTCATCAGAAAAGGTTTGTCCTGAGTGCTCAGGAACAGACCAGTCAGGCAGGGATAGAAATAGAGGCTAGCATATTGAGCAGACCCGGCAGGGGTGGCCTCTGTGTTTAGAAAATTTACAGAAAACTCTGCCATGGGCTGACTGTTCTGCCTTGATTGAAAAGCAGTAGACCAGCGGAGAAATTAAAGCCAAAGGTAGAGGATACTCTAAAAAATGTCAGAACTTAACAAGATCTGCATAAACCCACCCAAAACTAGAAGTGAATCAGGACAGACCATAGCAAAACTGTGCAGCTGCATTCTGCAGCATGAGGCTATAGAGGGGCAGTCACAAATCTGCACAGTGTGGGGCTTGGCCTGGGGCAATAGAGCTTCCACAGCACGACAGTGCTTCCCTAGGCAGAGACACTTCTGGTCTGTGCAGGGCTATCCACTGGTCAACTGGTAATACCCATAGCCCCACTGCTTTGGCTTGGAGTAGTGACACTTTCACTACTCAGTCTCTAGCCTCAGGGCAGTGGCTAATCCCCACAGTGAGGTTCTTCACTGGGCACTTCCACAACTTGCTCCCCCGCCCCAGGGAACTTTTTCCCAAAGCACTCCCATAGCTTGCTGCTCTTTGCAGCCCATTTGCAGGACAGCTACTGTCCATATATCTATCCCTGCTCTGCAGAGGAAGCTGGTAACCTCCTTGCCCAAAGAAAGACCCTTTTAAAAAAATGAGTAAAAAAGTCAAAAGGACAATCAATAGTTTCTATACAGAAAGAGATCAGGTTTTCAACCTAGAGGAGACTAATAGCAAACAGTCTCCAGACAATACCCTAAAGGGGGATCTAACCTGGCCCCCATTACACAAATCTCTCCTAGAAGAGATTATTAAAAATCTTAAAAGAGATCTAGAAGGAAAATAGGGAAAGGAAAGAGAGGCTATGGAAGAGAGTAACAACTTCATGAAATGTGAATTGGAAAATGTAAAGAACTCCCCAAAATGCTGGGAAATAGAATTTGTGAATTGGAAAAGATAAAGAATTACCAGGAAAGTAAAATTTGTGAATTAAAAAAGAAAAATAACTCCCAAGAAAGTAGGATTTGTGAATTGGAAAGGATAAAGAACTCCCAAGAAAGTAGGATTTATGAATAAGAAAAAGAAAATAACTCACTAAAAAAAATTAGTGAAATGGAAAAAAATTTCATAGGATAAGACAACTTATTTAAAAACTCAATTGGACACATAGAAAAAGAAGTTAAAAAAATCCAATGAAGAAAATAACTCATTAAAAATCAGAACTGAACAAATAGAATGAATGATTCATTGAGACATCAAGAGTAAATCAAGCAAAACCAAAAAAAAATGAAAAATTAGGGGAAAAATGTTAAATGTACTTGGAAAAACAACAGACCTGGAAAATAGATGGAGAGATAATCTGAGGATTATTGCACCTCCCAAAAATTATGATGAAAAAAAGAGCCTAGATACTATTTTACAGGAAATCATCAGGGAGAACTGCCCAGATGTAATAGAAGCAGAAGGTAAAATAGGCATCAAAAGAATTCATTGAACACTTCTGAAAAAGACCCTAAAATAAAAACTCAAAGGAATATTGTGGTCAAATTTCAGAACTAGCAGACTAAGGAAAAAATATCACAAGCAGTCAGAAAAAAAAATTCAAATACCGAGGTGCCACAATAAGGATCATTCAAGATCTGGCTGCCTCCATATTAAAGAATCGAAGGGCCTGGAATCTGATATTCTGGAAGGCAAAAAAGCATTTGAAATGGAGTCAAAAATAAACTGCCGAACTAAGTTGAGCATTTTCTTCAAGGAAGAAGATGGAAATTTAATGAAACGGACAAATTCCATTTATTTCTAAGGAAAAAAAAAAACAGATCTAAACAAAAAATTTGATCTCCAACCATAGGACTCAAGAGAAGCAGAAAAAGGTAAAAGAAACTCTTGAGAACTATATTTCTGTTGTGGTTATACACAAAGACTACATGTATAATTTGATTTTACTAACATAACATAAAAAAGGGAAGTAGAAATGGAAAGAAGATAGTGTAGAAGAAAGGAAAAGGGGAGATAAAAAGAGGGAAACTACATCCCACAAAGAAACAAAGGAAAGCTATCATATCTGAGGGAATTTAGAGAGGGAGAGGAACACTGTGTGAATCTTACTCTCATCAGAGTTGGCTCAAAGAGAAAATAATTGACATACTTGTTTTACAGAAAATTTTCTCTCATCTCATTCAAAAGTGGGAGAGGAAAAGGGAAATGGAAAAGAGTAATAAGGGAAGGATACAAGAAAGGGGAAGGGATTCAAAGGGGGGAGTGAGGGATCCTAAAGAGGGAGAGCTGCACGATGCAAGTGGGCCACATAATTGAATTCTGGGAATACTGGGAAAAGGGGTGAGGGGAAAAAGAAAAAGAAAAGCATAATCTGGGGATAATAAGATGGCAGGAAATACAGAATCAGTAATTTTAACAAAAAATGGGAATGAGATGAACTCTCCCATAAAGAAAAGGCAGATAGCAGGATAGATCAAAAGTCAGAACTCTACAATATGTTGTTTACAGGAACCACATCTAAAACAGGGAGATACATACAGACTAAAGGTAAAAGGCTAGAGCAGAATCATTATGATTCAGGTGAAGTCAAAAAAGCAGGGGTAGCCATCTTTATCTCAGATCAAGCAAAAGCAAAAATTGATCTAATTAAAAGAAATAAGGAAGGAAACTATATCTTGCAAAAGGGTAGCATAGACAATGAAGCAATATCAATACTAAACATATATGCACCAAGTGGTATAGCATCTAACTACCTAAATGAAAAGTTTAAAAAGTTTCAAGAAGAAATAGACAGGAAAAGTGTAATAGTGGGAGATCTCAGCCTTGCACTCTCAGAATTAAATAAATCAAACCACAAAACAAATAAGAAAGAAATTAAAGAGGTAAAAAGAATATTAGAAAAATTAGGCATGATTGATCTTTGGAGAAAACTGAATGGTGACAGAAAGGAATATACTTTTTTCTCAGCAGTTCATGGAACCTATACAAAAACTGACCATATTTTAGGACGTAAAGACCTCAAAATTAAATACAGGAAGGCAGAAATAGTAAATGCTTTCTTTTCAGATCATGATGCAATAAAAACTATATTATAGAAAAAGTTAGGAGTAACTTTTGGAAGTAATTGGAAACTAAATAATCTTATCATTAAGAATGATTGGGTAAAACAGCAAATTATAGACACAATTAATAATTTCACTCAAAATAATGACAACGATAAGACATCATATCAAAATTTGTGGGATGTAGCCAAAGCAGTAATAAGGGGAAATTTTATATCTTTAGAGGCTTGCTTGAATAAAATAGAGAAAGAGAAGATCAATGAATTGGTCTTGCAACTTAAAAAGCTAGAAAATGACCAAATTAAAACCCCCCAATCAAATACTGATCTTGAAATTCTAAAATTAAAAGGAGAAATTGATAATATTGAAAGTACAAAAAAATCTATTGAATTAATAAATAAAACTAAGAGCAGTTTTTATGAAAAAAACAATAAAATACATAAACCTTTGGTAAATCTGATTAGAAAAAGGAAGGAGAAAAATCAAATTGTTAGTCTTAAAAATGAAAAGGGAGACATTTCTCCCAATGAAGAGGAAATTAGAACAATAATAAGGAGTTATTTTGTGCAGCTTTATGCCAATAAATTTGATAACCTTAGTAAAATGGATGACTACCTCCAAAAATATAGGCTTCCCAGATTAATAGAGGAGAAAGTAAATTGCTTAAATACTTCCATTTCAGAAAAAGAAATAGAACAAGCTAATAATCTACTCCCTAAGAATAAAACCCCAGGACCAAATGAATTTACATGTGAATTCTACCAAACATTTAAAGAACAATTAGCCCCAATGCTATATAAACTATTTGAAAAAATAGAGAATGAAGGAGTCCTACCAAATTCCTTTTATGACACAGACATACTGATATCTAAACCAGGTAGGTTGAAAACAGAGAATGAGAACGATAGACCAATCTCCCTAATGAATATTGATGCTAAAATCTTAATAAGATATTAGCAAAAAGACTAAAGAAAATCATACCCAGGATAATACACCATGATCAAGTAGGATTTATGACAGGAATGCAGGGCTGGTTCAATATTAGGAAAACTATCAGTATAATTGAGCATATTAATAACCAAATTAACAAATACCATATGATCCTCTCAATAGATGCAGAAAAAGCATTTGATAAAATCCAACATCCATTCCTATTAAAAACACTTGAGAATATAGAAATAAATGGACTTTTCCTTCAAATAACCAATAGCATCTATTTAAAAGCATTAGTAAGCATCATATGTAATGGAGATAAACTGGAACTATTCCCAATAAAATCAGGAGTGAAACAAGTTTGCCCACCATTACTGTTCAGTATTTTATTAGAAATGCTAGCTTGCCAATAAGAGTTGAGAAAGAGATTAAATGAATTAGAGTAGGTAATGAGGAAACCAAATTATCACTCTTTGGCAATGATATGATGGTATACTTAGAGAATGCCAGAAATTCTATTAAAAAGCTACTAGAAATAATCCACACCCTTAGGAAGTTGCAGGAGACAAAATAAACCCACATAAGTTATCAGCATTCTTAGAGTTACAAAGAGAAAATACATTTAAAATAACTACCAATAGGATAAAATATTTATGAATCTATCTGCCAAGGAAAAATCAGAAACTATATGAGCAAAACTACAAAACACTTTCTACACAAATAAAGTCAGATCTAACCAATTGGAAAAATATTAAATGCTCTTGGATAGGGCAAGCAAATATAGTAAAGATGACAATACTACCTAAACTAATCTATTTATTTAGTGCTATACAAATGAGACTCCCCCCAAAAAACTATTTTAATGAGCTAGAAAAAATAACAACAAAGTTCACATGGAAAAACAAAAGGTCAATTATTTCAAGGAAATTAGTGAAAAAAAATTCAAATGAAGGTGGCCTAGTTGTGCCATATCTAAAATTATATTATAAAGCAGTGGTTATTAAAACCATTTGGTATGGGCTATGAAATAGATTAGTTGATCAGTGGAATAGCTTAGCTTCAAAGGACAAAACAACCAATAAATTTTATAATCTAATGTTTGACAAACCCCAAGATCCTAGCTTTTGGGATAATAACTCACTGTTTGACAAAAATTGATGGGAAAATTGGAAATTAGTATGGTAGAAATTAGGCATTGATCCACACTTAATGCCATACACCAAGATAAGGTCAAAATGGGTTCATGACCTAGGGAAAAAGAATGAGATCATAAATAAATTATAGGAACACAGGATAGTTTACCTCTCAAACCTGTTGAAAGGGAAGGAATTTATGACGAAAGAAAAACTAGAGATCATCATTGATTACAAAATAGAAAATTTTGATTATATCAAATTGAAAAGTTTTTGTACAAAGAAAACTAATGCAGACAAGATTAAAAGGGAAGCAATCAACTGGGAAAACATTTTTATAGTCAAAAGTTCTGATAAAGGCCTCATTTTCAAAATATGTTGAGAATTGACTCTAATTTGTAAGAAATCAAGCCATTCTCCAACTGAAAAATGGTCAAAGGATATGAACAGACAATTCTCTGACTAAATTGAAACTATTTCTAACCATATGAAAAGATGCCCCACGTCATTATTGATCAGAGAAATGCAAATTTAAACAACTCTGAGATACCACTATACACCTGTCAGATTGGTTAAAATGGCAGGGAAAGACAATGTGGAATTTTGGAGGGGGTGTGATGCATTTACATACAGTCATTCTGGAGAGCAAATTGGAACTATGCTCAAAAAGTTATCAAACTGTGTAGAGTCTTTGATCCAGCCCAGTAGTAACCCCAGTAATACAACTGGGCTTATATCCCAAAGAAATTTTAATGAAGGGAAAGGGACCTTTATGTACAAGAATATTTGTGGCAGACCTCTTTGTAGTGACCAGAAACTGGAAACTGAGTGGATGCCCATCAATTGGAGAATGGCTGAATAAATTGTGGAATATGAAAATTATGGAATATTATTGATCTATAAGAAATGGCCAGCAGAATTATAGGCCTGGAGGGACTTACATGAACTGATTCTGAGTGAAATGAGCAGGATCAGGAGATCATTATATATTTCAACAACGACAATATATGATGATCAATTCTGATGGACGTGGCCTTCTTCAACAATGAGAAGACCCAAATCAGTTTCAATAGAGCAGGAATGAATTGAACCAGCTACACCCAGTGAAAGAACTCTGGGAGTTGACTATGGACCACTACATAGAATTCCCAGTCCCTCTATGTTTGTCCGCCTGCATTTTTTACGTCCTTCACAGGCTAATTGTACACTATTTCAAAGTTCAATTCTTTTTGTACAGCAAAATAACTGTTTGGATGTGTATACATATATTGTATTTAACTTATACTTTAACATATTTAACATGTATTGATCAACCCACCATCTAGGTGAAGGGGTAGGGGGAAGGAGGGGAAAAGTTGGAAAAAAGGTTTTGCAATTGTCAATGCTTAAAAATTACCCATGCATATATCTTGTAAATAAAAAGCTATAATAAAAAAAAAGACAAGCCAGAGAGATAAATCATAGTGAACTTAATAAAACTAAACTGATTGAATTAACCCATGAGACCATGTAGGGATCACAGAATTATAGAATTTTAAAATTGCAATGGAATATTCTTGGTCACACTGTTCACTTCATAAAATGTGTGTGTTTGTGTATAGGCACTATAATACATCCAAAAATAAAGTCATGACTTGGTCCTTTTCAGTGTTTCAAGGCAATCCAAATAGACTTTGTATAGAAAATGCCATCTGCATGCAGAGAAAGAACTGTGGAGTTTGAATATGAATCAACACCTACTATGTTAACTTCTTTTTTCTTTTTTTCCTTTCCCATGGTTTTTCCCTTTTGTTCTAATTTTTCTCTTCCAACATGATTCATAAAGCAATGTGTATTAAAAATAAACAAAAATAGTCACTCAGACCCTACATTATGATGTTCATTGAATGGATACTCATGAACTCCCCCCAAACACATTATTTCACTTTTGGATTTATCTAACTTTATTAATTTTATTTTCCCCCTGCTATCAAGAATAAGTCTGCATTTTTATAGATTCTACCAATTATTCTTAATTATGTCTTTTATGTCTTTGAAGCCAAATAGATCAAGCCAAATCTTTCTTCTGACTTAAAAAAATAAACTTGAAAACAACTTTCTTGTTTTGACTTTTCCTTCAAGTCTTATCTTCTCTATGTTAATCATTCCCCATTTTTTCAACTGATTTTCATATGACATGAGGATCCTACCCTAATTGCCCTTATTTGAACATTTTCTGATTTATCAATATCTTTGCTAAACTCTGGTGCTAAACTGAACATAAACTGAAAAAAAAACAACAAAAAACCAATGCTGATAGTTAAGTATTACCTGGAGAAATGATAGCTTATTGGTCTATCTGATATAAATAATAATCAAAAAGATCTCTTGTCTTCCCAAGGCATATTTCTAAGACTATATGATAAAGAACCTTACCAAGACTGAAGAATCATGCCCATTTTGATAAATTACGTGGTGATAAATGATATTTTAAGGTGATAAAAAGGAGTTTCTAAAGTCGGCAAAATTATAAATAAAGGAAAGAAGACTTTCATATGCAAGTGGGCATTTGATCACTACTAATAATTGAAGAGAAGAGAGAAAATGAAACCAAGATGATACAATAAAGGGAGTATTTTTCCAAAGCTCATCTATTATTTACTCTAAATAATTAAAAAATATTGTCAAGTCAAATTACAGATAAATTAAGACACACCTCCCCCCAACTTAGGAAAATTTTAAAAGCTTTGGAAAGAAAAATCTATGGACACTAGTTATAGGGACTGTCCAAGAATAATACCAGATGTGGGCCTTATATGCAGTGGCAGCAGTGTTGGCAGTGTCAATAGTAACATCAGAAGCAACAGCAATAGTGTTAGGAGTTCCCCTAATATTGGCACTAGTTGGCAACTTTATTGTTCATTACCTAGATCTGTGTCAAAATTCCAGGATAAAAAGGGGAGATTGTTGGAATAGAAAAATGGAGAAATAGAAACAGGGATATAGAAAACAAAATGCTGGCAAACAACAAAAAAGTGAAAATACTATATTGTGATCCACACTAAGTACCCACAGTCCTCTGTCTGGGTGTAGATGGCTTTGTCCATCATAAGACCATTAGAACTGGGCTGAATCATTTCACAGTCATGTCCATCAGAATTGATCATTGTATAACCTTGTTGTTGCTGTGTACATGTTCTCCTGATTCTACTCACTTCACTTAGCATGAGTTCATGTAACTCTCTTCAGGTCTTTCTGAAATCCTCCTGCTTAAAAGCTTTTATATAAAGTGAAGTAAGCACAACTAAGAGAACACTGTGCCAACATAACTACTCTGATCAATGGAAACTGAAGTTATACACAAATGACAACTTTATAACTTCTCTCAGGGAAAGGAAAGATTAAGGTTAAAGGAACAAGGAAAAAATATATTCAGATTATACTGAATTTAAGATTCTATATTTTGGCCCAAAAATTGCCTAAAATGTATAATAAGGATGATAGAATAGAGAATGCAGGTAAATATTTCATGGGTAATCCACTGTAAGCTCTGCATTCATTAAGGATAACTTGAAGCTATTACAAAAGGTCCTTGAGCCCAAGAGAGTAACCATAAACAATAGAATTTGATCTCAGATAATATACATTAACAACTTTTAAGGGAGTGATTGAAAATGGGAAAGGGATGGAGATAGACACAAAGAGAGAGAGAGACAGACAGAGAAACAGAGAGAGAGAGAGAGAGACAGAGACAGAGAGAGACAGAGACAGAGAGACAGAGAGAGAGAGAGAGAGAGAGAGAGAAGGAGGAAGAGAAAGAGTTCATCCTGTTGAAAGAGGAGTGGGAAAAGATTAACATAATTTCTAGAGACTTTGGACAGGGGTTGGGTTAAGAGAGAAATTTGAAGACACAATATACTAGGCAGAAGAATGATTTAGAAAGTTCCTAGCAAAATATTCAGTTCCTGGCAGCTACAAATATCTCCAAATACAGCTAAATTTTTCACATATGATCGCTGATATGTCAAGCAGCCTTAAGCCTCAAAAATCCTTCTAATTGGCTCATTGTGTAACTACATTATCCTGCTACCTTTTGAAGAAGTGAAGTTCTAATATATAGGATGGTCATTACAGAGCCCATGTAAAACACACTCTTAATAAGTTGATTTGATGTTTAAAATGGATTAAGCAACTCATTGTGTCTAAACATCAAATAGGTCATATTTCTACTATAAAATACTATAGTTAACTATACTAAATATAACTATACTAATATAGTAAATATACTATACTGTATCTCATCAGGCTATCTCTGTAGTATTGTTTTCACTTCTGACTACCACATTTTGGGTAGTATCTGTCAATTAATTGGGGAATTTTTTTAATGACTTCAAAATGTTATTTACACTCAAGATCATGTGATAGGAGACTCCATTATAGGAATGGTAATATGAAGCCCGAAAGAGTAGATTTAAGAGTGATATTTCTTCAAACATCTGCACCACTATCATTAAAAAGAAGAATTAAATGTATCCTGCCTTCCTTTGGGTTTAAAACCTAGGAATAATATCTGTGAAATCCAGAGAGACAGATTTCAGCTAAATATAAGGGGTGAACAAGTCATAACAATTATAACTGTCAAAAAGAAAAATGAATTGCCTTAGCAGTGTCTTCTTCCTGGATGACTAAAATAGTCTTCTAGTGCTAACTAGATGATATCTTGTAGAAAATATTGTAGACACCTTTGCTAGACAGGAACATGGAAGCTTAGATGGCCTCAAAGATTCTTTCCAACTCTGAGCTGGTGAACTAATTGCTCACATCTCCTTCTGGCTGGAAAATTTTTCTTTGTTTTCCAAAAAGAGTTCATCTGAGTTCAGACTATTTTCCTACTTTTGGCACTTTAGACCTGGCTCTACTATCCAACAAATGTCTAAGCTTATATTATTGACAATGTTAGCAAAGCTGAAGGAACACCTCATTAATATATAAAAGTGTTATTAGTTAAACAATCAAAACTTGTGTTTTGCCCCTACTATTTGCTTAGCAGTTGCTATATTTTCATTCTATCATATGTTACTTAAAATACAGTTTATTTCTTGTGTCTATCAAACAATATATTTATTGAAGGCTTATCTAGGAATTAGGCATTGAATTATGGGAATGTAAAAGATAAGAAAAAGAAAAGAAAACATTTAACCTCCTAAAAAGTTAAAAAAAATTTATAGTGGTGACATATATATCTATATGTCAACATATATGTAGATGTACATGCATTTTATGATAAAATTCTATAAAAAATGTCATATTCTGCTACAGAAGTTTAGAGGTTAAAACATTCACTTTTATTTAGGACAATCCAGGATATTTCATAAAACATGACAACCCTGACTATCACCTACCAGGTTCTTATGGAATCCAAAATGCTGAAACCAAGATACTTTTTTGGAGAAAAAAAAGCAATGCTTTGAACCCATCAACATCAGTCATTATCCCAGGCAGTCTCCCAGGGAAACAGCTTGGCAGCCACTGCTGTAAGTAATAAAAGTCATACTTTTTGAAGACCCAGAAAATAAAGTTCTTGCCATGACATCACTGTCATTGTCCAGAGTTTCAACATCAGAAACTAATATTTTACCAATAGAAATGCCATTAAATAAGAGGCATTACCATCTGCTTCACCACTATTCCCCAAGGACCATGAAACCTTTGCCTATGATTTGTAGCTGAAATCTTCCCTATGTGTTTTCTCTCCATTTGGAATGTGAGTTCCTTGAAAATACTGGTCATTTTATTTTTCTGTTTGGAACCCCAGTGCTTATCATTGTGTTTTCTTTCCAGGTAATAAGATCTTAATAATTTTTTTCATTCATTAATTCATCTCGATCTCAATATTTAAAGTGATCTTTCTTTTTGACAAACTTACTCACTTCTCATGTGCCCCTGATCTCTTTCCTTCCTATCTTTTTTCCACTCATTATAATGCTTCCCATTCCCTCCACCCCAATCACACATTTTTTTTCTTCCTCTATCAGTTCCTTTCACTCTGCCAACAGTTATAATTAGGTCTTTCCAATTCTAAAAGTACCTGCTTATGACTCTTTTTTTTTATCTCTTCAAATTATCTTACTATCTTTCTCTTCCTCTTCACTACCAAACTTCAAGAAATAATGGTTTATACACATTGCCTCTGCTTCCCTTTAAAACATTCACTTTTTATATCTTTGTTATCTGATTCCTTTTCTACCATCAAGTTAATAAGGTTGTTATGAATCTGATGATATATTTTTGACTCACATGTGTGGGAAGTAGAAAGCTGTTATAATATACCTTCTAATATAAATTTTTTTTTGTTATTGATAGGTTTTTGTGCCAAAGATACTGGAATGGTATGCCATTTCTTTCTACAGCTCATTGTATAGATGAGAAAAGTGACATAAACAGGATTAAGATTGCTACTAAATGTCCAAAGTTAAATTTGAACTCAGGTTTTCCTGATTCTAGGCCCAGGACTCTACTAATTCAGACATTTTGCTGCCAAGATACCAATAGCCAATATTTAATAAACTTAATATATTTAAATGCTAGGGAAATTTAAGACTTTTTCTTATTTCACCCTTTATTCTTCCACTTCTCTGAATTTACATTAGATATTTCTCAGGACTAAAATAGACTCTATCCTCTAGCCTTTGTTACCCCTTCCCCAAACCATTGCACACACCTCTATCTATTAAAATGTAATATTGCTTTTTTCTTTTAAACTTCTCTGAATTCCCCTAAAAATTATGATCTTTTCCTCTTCTAAACTGTCAAGTAAATCTGTTTTATCTGTTAAATACATTTAAAATTTTCTAGTATGTTGTAGTCATTTATGTACATCCCATTCTTCCTCTGTCTCTTCTACCACTTATTAAATGGTAAGCTTCTTGAAAACTGGGGTGTACAACTTTTCTTTTTAAAAAAAATTCTATTTCCTATGACAGTGTTTTATAGCTAGTAATAATATAAAGCACTTATATTTATACAGAACTTCAAGGCTTATAAAACATTTTACATATATTATCTCATGCAAATATAATAGGCAATAAAAGTAAAATTTTAATATTGATGCAGCATTTGAATTTAGCCTTTTAGGATAGATACCATTTGAATGGCAAAGATGCCAAAGGATGAGGAAATTGGGAAGAATGATCTAGAGGAAGAAAAGCATAAGTCATATGAAGGTAATGAGGATAATAATAACAACAACAATAATAATAAAAACAGGAATCTGATTGCTGAAAATTTTGACGATGAAAATATTTAGAGATTTTTTAAGGAAAAAGGGAGAGTAAACTGAAAATTTTTGTTTAGAATATTGGTAGGGTAAAAACACAATTTAAGAAAAATAGATTTGATACCAATACATATGCTAGATTTCAAATGTTGGAGGTTGGAAGTAATAGTGAAACAAATTATTTTAATAATAATTAAATTGTATGATGTTCATAATTTTCAAAGTATTTATACATACTTTTAATTGATCCTCGCCATAATCCTATGAATGAGAAAAGCTAAATATGTAAATTTTTCATGGAATGAATATGATTTGGGTTCATTCTCTCAGGTCCAGTCATGCTTGCTACACTGTGAGGTTGTGGAATCTTTTTCTTCTATTATTTTATTTCATTCCCAATCAACTGTGACTACTCTATCCCTATTTTCATTGTTATTAATAATAATAATAATAAAATAGTAATAACATTAATTTAGAACCTATTATAGATAGAATTTGAAATACTGTGCTAAGCACTTTCCAATATTATTTCATTTGATCCTCAAAACAATCCTGTTACTTTCTCCATTTTTTTTTTAGTTGAGGAAATTGAGACAAGCAGAATTTAAGTTACCTGTTTAAGGTCACAAATGAGTAAATACCTCAGACATTTTGTGAAGTGCTTATCCAATGCCAATCACTATGCTAAACTTTAGGATACAGAAAGAAAGTCTGTGATTACTCTTCAGTTCCATCTAACCACTTAATCCTAATTTGGTTTTTACTAAGGGATGTGTTTCAAAGAATGACATATATATATATATTCATATCCACACTATCTTTTTTGCATAAGTCCTTGCTCCAACCACCATAGACCTACATCCTCAAAATTATTCTTTGTTTTTGGAGGCATTATTTCTCAGTTCATGCAATATTCCTTCTGGAACCTACACTATGGAATATACCCAGACTACTCTCATGACACTCTTTCAAATATACTTGATTATGTAAATCTAATCATTTTCACCTAAAATGGAATAGAAAGAGACCATCTGACATCAGAAGGGAAAAAATAAAAACACAAGACCACATCTTTTACACCTGTTTTGTCACTAGATACCAAATAGGTAATAATTGAATCTGACAGACATCTTTTTTTCAATGTCTACAAAAGTCAATCTAAAAGCTTCCCTCTTTACCTTATAGTTTAATAATTGGAACCAAATTCCATGATCTTTTTAAGGTCTGTACTTTAAAAGTTTTCAGAATTCTTCTGGAAGGAGGCTATTCAAGCTTTCCACTTGGAGGTATTGAATTAGTTGAGCAAACTGATGTAATCTGTGATGGTACCAGACCAGGATTTAATGAAGATGAAAAAAACAAGTCTTAGACAGTTCAAACAACTTGCCCAGAGTCAGATGATCACAGATATAAGCTTAAAGATGTAAAGAAACTTAGAAGTCATCTAGTCCAACTTTGTTTATAGATGATATAATTGAAGCCCACAAAATTTAAATAAAAGATAAAAATGGACAGAGTTAGGACTTGAACATAAATTCCACTTCTTCATGTTCATCACTCCTTCAGTAGTACTCTATTGTTTCTTTAGATTAATAGTAAATAAAACTAGAATTAGAATGTTGATCCTCTGTTTCTCATTCAGTCCTATGATCTTTCCAATATTTCACACTCACATTTCTTGAGCATACATTTATTTATTTATATATAGGGATAAAAAATACAGCTGCTTATTATTATAAATATATTTATTATTGTTATTATTGATATCTTAAAGTTTCTAGAATAAAGGCTTTCCAAATTCCTCTTTGTCTCTCAAATAGAAATTGGGAGTTAGAACTCCCAAGGACCTTTGATTAAAGAAAACCTTTATATTTTCTTGAGATCGTGGTTGATCTCACCAACAATCTTTCAAAGTTAGTGTGGACTACCCATAACTATTTTAATCATTTTGATACATGAACCTCATGATTTGAATATGTTTTCTTATAATAAATCTGAATACAAACATCTACACAAATAATTTATACTATCTCCTTTCTTAGAATCTTTTGCATTTTAGTGTGAAAACCTAGAGTGTGGGGATTAAGTTTACAAAAAAAATTAGATTGACTTTCCTAATATAAATACACAACTGGAGAATCTAGGGAAGGTAAAAGAATGCTTATCGTTGAAGCCCAAACAGGAAAGGATTAAAGGTAAAATAACCACTGAGTATAAAAGGAAAGTAATTAAATGCTAATTCTTTGTTTATATCCATACATAAATACAGGCCTTTTCACCCTATTAATTCAGACTATCTTTATTTATTTCTGTTTTATTCTAAGTTCCAAATTAACGATCCCTTGACCTTGTTGAGGAATGACAGTTGAATTATAATTCTGCCACTGCCACACATTCCCTTTGTGAACTTTGGCAAGACATAACCTCTCTGGACCTCAGGTTCTTTATCTGTAAAATCAGCAGATTGAATTAAGTGACCTTTAAAGATTTTTTAAAATCTTATTTTATAATAATATTAAACTATGTGCTTTTGATTATTAATTTAGAAAAATGAATTACTTATATTGGGAAATCTCTCTAAAACAGTCTATTATTTTTTCCCTTATATGAACAAAATCTTTCCTATATAACTATATCCAAATTCCTTTCATGACCTCTTACCTTTTTACCCCTCAATGCTATTAATTCTGTTAAAAATAACCTCTTAATTCACAACCACTCAAATGTCTCCTTGTCATCATTTAAAACCCACATTGAATTTATTTTTCCAAGGAATCATATTAGCCTTACTTACCCTCAAATGATTTACACAGGAGATTAGATATCAAGGTTAGAAGACTCCCTTCATAAGTGTCACACTTGAAAAAGACACAGAAATAAAGTTATATGCTTGCCCCCATTGTATATACTTTTCAAAATATAAAATATTTTAAAATATAAAAACTTTTTGGAAAGGTTTTATAATAGACAATGGTTTTCTATAATAAGATAAAAAAGCATTCATTTTACTCTAGTAAATGCCAAGTAAATATCATTTAAAAAAACAGTAAAAATTTTTGGAGTTTGGGAAAGTGAATTTTCTGTTCATAAATTTGAAATGGAGCAAATTAGTAAATAAATAAGTCCTTTATATGTTAACTGAATTGATTCAACAAACATTTTTAAGAATGTTCTATGTGCAAGACATTTAAAATAGAAAAACAAATAGTACCTTTGCTCAAGAAGCTAACATTTTACTGAAAGGAATTCATAAGTTAACATAAAAGATAAAACAAAATGAGTACAATTAACCACTAATGTAGGTGTTTCCCAGAGGGATGGAGTGCTGGAGCAAAGGAGGAAGATTAAGAAAGACTGTACTTTATAGATGGTACCTAAACTAAACCTTGACAGGAGTTAAAAACTACAAAGGTAGATTTATGAGGAGAGCTCTTTCTAAAAGTGGAAAATAATATTTATAAATGCATAGAGTAGAAGACAATTTTCTTTCAGTTTAGGAAAGAACTAATAAACAAAGTTTCACTTTGTGCGTAGAATGTGCATAAAAAGTAAGGCTGGAGAGAATAGAAAAATATTAGGCATGACTTTGAATGCTACACAGAGAGTTTGCATTTTTCTCAGATATAATATAGAGCCATAGAAAGCATATGAGGGGATTTCCATCCATTGTGTTATTACACATACATATTACATACATATTACTAACCAAGTTGTAGTATATGATTTGTGGTGTCATTGTTGTGTTATTAGAAATAGCAAGGTGGTTTTAGAAAAAACTAAGAAACACTTATATGAATTGATATGAATTGAAATGAATGTCAAGAGAATGTTGTATACAATAACAGCAATATTATTTCACAAAGAATTGTGAATAACAGCTATTTCTCAACAATATAATGATGTAAGACAATTGCAAAAAAACTAATGCTGAACATACTATCTGAATTCAGAGAAAGAACTGATTGCGTAAATACAAACTCAAGTATTTTTTTTCTTTTCCTTTCTTTTATTCCTTTTTAAATCAAACCTTATACAAAATGCCTAATATAAAAGTGATTTATATGATTAAATGTGTATAATCTATAACTACCTCAGGGAGGGGAGAGGAGAAGGAAAGAGGAAAAAAAGGAAGAATAGAATTTGGAGTTCCAAACTTTAAAAAAAGATAAATGTTTAAAAATAACTAAACATGCAATTGCCGGGGGTGGGGGAGGGGGGGAGGGGCTGAATAAAATATTTTTTAAAAAGAAAAGAAAATGATCTCAAAAAGAGGAAATGAGTGACATTCTAGAAAGCTATGAAAAGTTAATTAACATTTTAGTAACAGATACATGAAAATAACCCCATAAAAATCACAATTGGCAAAATTTTTAAAGAACTACAAAACTGCACTATAAGAAAATAACTCTAAAAATTAGAACTAGTCAAGGGGAAGTTAACTGAAAGTATGAGACATCAAGAAACAAAAATATAAAGCCAAAAACTGAAGAAACAAAAAAGATAACATTACTTAATCTTTTTTTTTCATTCAATAAACATTTATTAAGGGCCTACTATGTGCCAGCCACACTGTGCTAAGCCCTGGAGATTATAAAAGAAGTAGGAGATCTACCTTGAAGGAGCTTGCAATCTAATGAAAGTGACAACATGCAAATATGTACAAAGCAAGATATTCAGAGGATGAATAGGAGAGAATTAAGGGGAGTAAAAGTACTAGAATTAAGAAAGGTTAAGGTAGATTTCCTGACAGATACATATCTTATTTACACATAGTTGTTTGCATATTGTCTCAGTCTTAGACTATAAGCTATGTGACAGTAGAGAATATTTTTTTTCTTTTTTTTTTTTTGCCTTTCTTTATTCCCAGCACTTGGGACTGGATGCATTGTAGGTAAATATTAGTTAACTGACTGACATTGCCCATGTCCAAAAGTAAGTATCTTTGCTCATCTTAAATATAACATTTCTCTGTCAGGAGATGGGTAATGAAGTTGGTCATTAATCCTCTGGAATCATATTATCTTGATTTTATCTGGTTTCCTATTTCTTTATACCTGACCCACCCAATATGTCTGGATTTTCTCTTAATCCATCTCATGTGTATGCATGTGGCTGTAAATCTCTGCCAACCATTATCTTTCCTGAATTCTAGATCCTATTTCTGCAGTAGCAAAGCCTACAAGTGCTATTGTGTATCCCTGACCAAGCACATGCTTACCAACTTGTCATTATATTCACAGTAACGTGTGTCGAACTATAAGTCAAGACCTATTCTGGGCTTCACCTTTAAATTATTTTATGATAAAGGAGTCCTCTTTTCATTTTTTTCCTTCATAAAGTGAGGATGATATTGTACTATATCTTCCTTGACTCTTTTTTTTAAATAGCTTTTTATTGACAGAACTCATGCCAGGATAATTTTTTACAACATTATCCCTTGTACTCACTTCTGTTCTGATTTATCCCCTCACTCCCTCCACCCCCTCCCCCAGATGGCAAGCAGTCCTATACATGTTAAATAGGTTGCATAAATCGTGGATACAATATATGTGTGCAGAACCGAACAGTTCTCTTGTTGCTCAGGGAGAATTGAATTTAGAAGGTATAAATAACCCAGGAAGAAGAACAAAAATGCAAGCAGTTTACATTCATTTTCTAGTGTTCTTTCTTTGGGTGTAGCTGATTCTGTCCATCCTTGATCAATTGAAACTAAATTAGAACTTCTATTTGTTGAAGAAATCAATTTCCATCAGAATACATCCTCATACAGTATCGTTGTTGATGTATATAATGATGTCCTGGTGCTGCTCATTTCACTCAGCATCAGTTCATGTAAGTCTCGCCAATCCTCTCTGTATTCATCCTGCTGGTCATGTCTTACAGAACAATAATATTCCATAACATTTATATACCACAATTTACTCAACCATTCTCCAATTGATGGGCATCCATTCATTTTCCAGCTTCTACCCACTACAAACAGGGCTGCCACAAACATTTTGGCACATACTGGTCCCTTTCCCTTCTTTAGTATCTCTTTGGGGTATAAGCCCAGTAGAAACACTGCTGGATCAAAGGGTATGCATAGTTTGATAACTTTTTTAGGCATACTTCCAAATTGCTCTCCAGAATGGGTGGATGAGTTCACAATTCCACCAACAATGTATCAGTGTCCCTGTTTTCCCACATCCCCTCCAACATTCCGTGTTATCTTTCCCTATCATTCTGGCCAATCTGACAGGTGTGTAGTGGTATCTCAGAGTTGTCTAAATTTGCATTTCTCTGATCAATAGTGATTTGGAACACTTTCATATGAGTGGTAATAGTTTCAATTTCATCATCTGAAAATTGTCTGTTCATATCCTTTGACCGTTTATCAATTGGAGAATGGCTTGATTTCTTATAAATTAGAGTCAATTCTCTATATATTTGGAAATGAGGCCTTTATCAGAACCTTTGACTGTAAAAATGTTTTCCCACTTTATTGTTTCCCTTCTAATTTTGCCTGCATTAACTTTGTTTGTACAAAAACTTTTCAATTTGATATAATCAAAATTTTCTATTTTATAGTCAATTGCGATCTCTAGTTTTTCTTTGGTCATAAATTCCTTCCTCTTCCACAGATCTGAGAGGTAAACTATTCTATGATCTTCCAATTTATTTATGATCTCATTCTTTATGCCTAGATCATGAACCCATTTTGATCTTATCTTGGTATACAGTGTTAAGTGTGGGCCAATGCCTAGTTTCTGCCATATTAATTTCCAATTTTCCTAGCAATTTTTGTCAAATAATGCATTCTTATCCCAAAAACTGGGGTCTTTGGGTTTATCAAACACTAGATAATTAAAGTTATTGGCTGTTTTGTCCTTTGAACTTAACCTATTCCATTGATCAGCTAGTCTATTTCTTAGCCAATACCAGATGCTTTTAGTAACTGCTGCCTTATAATATAATTTTAGATCTCGTACAGCAAGGCCACCTTCATTTGATTTTTTTTTCATTAATTCCCTTGAAATTCTTGACCTTTTTGTTTTTCCATATGAACTTTGTTGTTATTTTTTCTAGGTCATCAAAATAGTTTTTGGGAAGTCTGACTGGTATAGCGCTAAATAAATAGATTAGTTTAGGTAGTATTGTCATCTTTATTATATTTACTTGCCCAATCCAAGAGCATTTAATATTTTTCCATTTGGTTAGATCAGACTTAATTTGTGTGGAAAGTGTTTTGTAGTTTTCATCATAAAGTTTCTGATTTTCCCTTGGCAGATAGATTCCAAAATATGGAATTTCTCTTTGTAACTCTGACTGTTAGATTTTGTTAGTGATATATAAGAATGCTGATGACTTATGTGGGTTTATTTTATAACCAGCAACTTTGCTAAAGTTGTGGATTATTTCTAATAACTTTTTAGTAGAATCTCGGGGATTCTCTAAGTATACAATCATATCATCAGCAAAGAGTGATAATTTGGTTTCCTCATTGCCTATTCTTATTCCTTTAATCTCTTTCTCAGATCTTATTGCCAAAGCTAGCATTTCTAATACAATAGTAAATAGTAACGGTGATAGTGGGCAACCTTGTTTCACCCCTGATCTTATTGGGAATGGTTGCAGTTTGTCCTAGTTACATATGATGCTTCCTGCTGGTTTTAAATACATGCTACTGATTATTTTAAGGAAAAGTCCATTTATTCCTATACTCTCAAGTATTTTTAATAGGAATGGATGTTGGAGTTTATCAAATGCTTTTTCTGCATCTATTGAGATGATCGTATGGTTTTTGTTAATTTGGTTCTTAATATGGCCAATTATGCTGATAGTTTTCCTAATATTGAACCACCCCTGCATTCCTGGTATAAATCCTATTTGATCATGGTGAATTATCCTGGGGATGATTTTCTGTAGCCTTTTTGCTAATATTTTATTTAAGATTTTAGCATGTAATATTCATTAGGGAGACTGGGCTATAATTTTCTTTCTGTTTTCAACCTACCTGGTTTAGGTATCAGTACCATATCTGTGTCATACAAGGAATTTGGTAGAACGCCTTCATTCCCTATTTTTTCAAATAGTTTATAAAGCATTGGGACTAATTGTTCTTTGAATGTTTAGTAGAATTCACATGTAAATCCTTCTGGTCCTGGGGATTTTTTTTAGGGAGTTGATTAATAGCTTGTTCTATTTCTTTTTCTGAAATGGGAATATTTAAGCAATTTACTTCCTCCTCTGATAATCTGGGAAGCCTATGTTTTTGGAGGTAGTCACCCATTTCGCTTGGGTTATCAAATTTATTGGCATAAAGTTGGGCAAAGTAACTCCTTATTATTTCTTTAATTTCCTCTTCATTGGTGGAAAGTTCTCCCTTTTCATTTTTAAGACTACTAATTTGATTTTCCTCTCTCTTTTTTCTAATCAGATTTACCAAAGGTTTATAAATTTTATTGATTTTTTCATAAAACCAACTCTGAGTTTTATTTATTAGTTCAATAGTTTTTTTTACTTTCAATATTATTAATTTCTCTTTTTAATTTTAGCATTTCGAGTTTAGTAATTGTTTGGGGCTATTTAATTTGGTCTTTTTCTAGCTTTTTAAGTTGCAAGCCCAATTCATTGACCTTTTCTTTCTCTATTTTGTTCAAGTAAACCTCTAAGGATATAAAGTTTCCCCTTATTACCACTTTGGCTGCATCCCACAAATTTTATTATGATGTCTCACCAGTGTCATTATCTTTTGTTAAGTTATTAATTGTGTCTATAATTTGCTGTTTCACCCAATCATTCTTTAAAATGAGATTATTTAGTTTCCAATTACTTTTTTATTTATTTACACCTAATTTTTTGTTGAATGTAGTTTTTATTGCATTGTGATCTGAAAAGAAATCATTTACTATTTCTGCCTTCCTGCATTTAATTTTGAGGTCTTTATGTCCTAATATATGGTCAATTTTTGTGTAGGTTCCATGAGCTGATAAGAAGTAAGTATACTCCTTTCTGTCACCATTCAGTTTTCTCCAGAGATCTATCATACCTAATTTTTCTAATATTCTAATTACCCCCTTTAATTTCTTTCTTATTTGTTTTGTGATTTGATTTATCTAAATCTGAGAGTGCAAGATTGAGGTCTCCCACTATTATAGTTTTGCTGTCTATTTTTTCTCGTAACTTTCTTAACTTCTCCTTTAGGAAGTTAGATGCTATACCACTTGGTGCATATATGTTTAATACTGATATTACTTCATTGTCTATAGTACCTTTTAACAAGATATAGTTTCCTTCCTTATCTCTTTTAATTAGATCAATTTTTGCTTTTACTTGATCTGAGATAAGGATGGCTACCCCTGCTTTTTTGACTTCACCTGAAGCATAATAGATTCTGCTCCAGCCTTTTACCTTTACTCTGTATGTATCTCCCTCTTTTAAATGTGTTTCCTGTAAACAAAATATTGTAGGGTTCTGACTTTTGATCCAGTCTGCTATCTGCCTCCTCTTTATGGGGGAGTTCATCCCATTCACATTTATGGTTAAAATTACTAATTCTGTATTTCCTGCCATACTAATATCCCCAGATTATGCTTTTCTTTTTATTGCCCTCCTTCCCCCCTTCCTTAGTATTAAACTTATTGTTCCCACTTGTGTCACCCAGCTTTCCCCCTTTAGTATCCCTTCCTCCTCCCTTTGAATCCCTTTCCCTTTCTTGTACCCTTCCCTTATTACTCTTTTTCCTTTTCCCTTTTCCTCTCCCACTTTTTAATGAGGTGAGAGAAGATTCTCTGTAAAACAAATGTGTCAATTATTTCCTCTTTGAGCCAACTCTGATGAGAGTAAGATTCACACAATGTTCCTCCCCCTCTCTAAGTTCCCTCAGGTGATGATAGGTTTCCTTTGCCTCATCGATGCATGTAGTTTCCTTCTTTTTATCTCCCCTTTCCCCCTTTTCTGAAACTATCCCCTTTCCATTTCTACTTCCCTTTTTTATGCTATATCAGTAAAAATCAAATTATACATGTGATTTTTATGTATATCCATAACAGAAATACAGTTCTCAAGAGTTCCTTTTACCTTTTTCTACTTGTCTTGAGTCCTGTTGTTGGAGATCAAATTTTTTGTTTAAGTCTGGTTTTTTCTTTAGAAACAGATAGAATACCTCTGTTTCATTAAATGTCCATCTTCTTCTATGGAAAAAAATGCTCAGTTTAGCTGGGTAGTTTATTCTTGGCTGCATTCCAAGTTCTTTTGCCTTTTGGAATATCAAATTCCAGGCCCTCTGATCCTTTAATGTTGAGGCAGCCAGATCTTGTGTGACCCTTATTGTGTCACCTTGGTATTTGAACTGTTTTTTCCTGGCTGCTTGTAGGATTTTTTTCTTTAGTCTAAAAATTCTAAAGTTTGGCCACAATATTCCTCAGAGTCTTTATTTTAGGGTCTTTTTCAGGTGTTGGATGGATTCTTTCCACACTTATTTTACCTTCCGGTTCTATTACTTCTGGGCAGTTCTCTTTAATGATGATTTCCTATAAAAAGTATCTAGGCTCTTTTGTTCATCATAATTTTCGGGTAGTCCAATGATCCTTAGGTTATCTCTTCTAGATCTATTTTTCAGGTCTGTTGTTTTTCCAAGTAAATATTTGACATTTTTTTCCAATCTTTCATTTTTTTGGTTTTGCTTGACTGATTCTTCCTGTCTCAATGAATCAGTCATTTCTATTTGTTCAGTTCTGATTTTTAGTGTGTTATTTTCTTCATTAGCTTTTTTTACTTCTTTTTGTATATGTCCGATTGAGTTTTTAAATGAGTCATTTTCCTCTATGGAATTTTTTTCCATTTCACTAATTTTTTTTAGTGAGTTATTTTCTTTCTCCAATTCACAAATTCTGTTTCCCTGCACTTCTTAACATTATTTAATCTTATAAGAAAAACCACTGACCTAGAAAAGTAGATTAAGGAGAAAAAATTCAGAATTATTGGACTACCTGAAACTTCTATAATGAAAAAAGAACCTAGACATCATATTTCAAGATATTAAAAAGGCAAAATGTCCAAGTATCTTAAAACCAGAGGTGAAAATAGAAATTGAAAGAATCAATCAGGCATCATCATGCAGAAATACTAAATCAAAGAGGAAAATGATTCAAGCAACTATAGGGAAGTAATTTAAATACTAAATAGCCACAATCAGGATCACAAAGATTTAACAACTATCACTCTAATGGAGAAGATGACTTGGAATATGATATTATGGAAGGAAAAGGATCTAGATTTACAATCAATAATCACCTATCCAGTAAAATTGAGTATAATCCTACAAAGCTGGGGTGGAGAATTGATATTTAATAAAATTGAAAACTTTCAAACACTTCTCAGGAAAAGACAAAAACTAAAAAGAAAAAAAGTCACATTTAAATTCAATAATCAAGAGAAGCTTTTCTCCTACCCCCAAAAAAGTGAACATTAAAGAAAAACTGTAGGATATAGAAAAGAGAAGAGGATGGAAATACATAGTTAGCAATATAAAATGAATATGAATAGGAAGAATTCATCCATAAAATGAAATATGATAGCAAAATAGATTAGGAAATAGAATCCAGCAGTATATTGTTAAAATAGATCTACTTGAAGCAGAAAGACACAAAAAATCTTAAAATGAGATGCAAGAGAAGAATCAAGAATCTATTTTGCTTTAGCTGAAGCATAAAGGAAGAAATAGCCATAATAACCTCAGAAAAAACAAAAATAGACCTATTTTTTAAAAAATCAAGGAAAGTATAGGGGTTTTTTTTCCACCTTTATGCAGCATTTCATGAAGTGAATGATAGGAAATAATAGATTTGCTATTTACAGGATGTATCAAAATTTGACTTGAGGCTTTTTTCAGGGTGTGAACTTAAACTGTCAGAATAGAGGCAGCAATACAGCTTAAGTCTCCCAACATTCATTTCCAAATGATTTATCAACTTTAAAATAATTTATCAACTTGAATTTTGAAGTGCCATGGCCAACAAAAGCTGAATCATTTTTCCAGATTAAGACAACTTAAAAGGTAGCAAAGAGAGGTCTGTGTAATTAAGACTAGGTTTGGTCCAGAACACACCAGAATGAGGCATTTGTGGTAGGTTTAGAAGCAGGGGAGATAAGAATAGCAGGACTGTCTGGTATTCTCATCCCAGGGATTGTAAAGGGCTCTGACAATTACAGAAAGAGATTGCAGGCAAACTTTTACTGGCACTAGGTATAGAATCTGTGACTGTCTAACAATTTTTTTGCTAATACAGAGTTCTGAGTATTATTTTTAGGGAGGAGAGAAACATTTGCAGTCAGTTGCCAGGGAGTAACGTTTCTGGTTGCAGTTCTGGGCCCTAAAATGCAGGGAAGCAAAAGACATGGTCACAATTCTGGTGGGGAGAGGAATGCTTATAGTTGCTCACAAGAGAGTGGGGTCTCTGCTCTTAGTTCCAGGATCTTAAGGAAGGCTGGTTATGACTACAGAGGAGAAGGGGACCTTCCTGGATGGTGGTGGTTGCACTTCATTTAAGACCAAAATGACATCCCTATGTTGGAGTCAAGTATAGTGTATTCAATTGTGTTCAATCATACCAATATGGAGTCAGATAGCTCTACCACAGGTCAGGCACAAATAGTCCATATGGACATTTGGAATAGAATATCTATGGACTTGTGCATATCATGTAAATTTATAACTACTGCAATTCTGCTTCATTCATAGAGCACAGAACTTTTTGTTGTTGTTATTGTTGTTTGTTTGTTTGTTTGTTATTTGTTTTAGGCAATTCTTTGCCAGTGTTTCTCATGTCACACAATCAGTTTCAAAGTTCTTCAAAGACATATTGAATATAATCTTATAATAAAATTTTTGACCTCCACATAAGCACTGTGTTGTGTAAGTAAATTGTGCAGAAAATAACATTTTAGGCAAATGTATGTTAGGCCCTTGAACAATACAGTCAGTTCATAGGAGTTGCATTCTCTGCAGTAGAGTTTGAAAACTTAGCAGTTTGTTTAAAGAAAGGACTTCAATACCTGGTACTTTACCTTGCCAGATATCTTCAGATGATCTTCAGAATCTTCCTGAGATAATTCAAAGGGAAGTGATTCAGTTTCCTGGAATGGCACTGGTGTACTGTCCAGGTTTCACAGACATACATAGTCAACTAAGTCAGCACAATGACTCTGTAAACCTGCAATCTAGTAATCAGCATAATATCTCTTTCCTCCCATACTTTCCTTTAGAGCCACCCAAACATTGAGTGAGCTCTGGCAATGTATGTGTCATCCTTGTTATCAATGTGTACATCTCTGGAAATCATACTGCCAAGACAAGTGAGCTTATCCATAGCATTTAAAACTTCTCCATTTGTGTAATCATTGGCTCCACATATGCTGATTGGTGGAGAACCTGTGTTTTCTTTGTGTTAATTGGTAAGCCAAAATTGGCACAAACAGCAAAGAATTGATCGATATGTTCTTGAATCTCAGTTTCAAAAGCTGAATTATGTTCACAATCATTTGCAAACAAAAATATCAAGCACCACTCTCCTTCCACTTTAGTCTATGCTTGTAGACTTGTCAAGTTAAATATCTAACCATCAGTTCAATAACTGATTTGATTACTGTTTTTGTCCTTATTGAAGAAACCCTAAAACATTGATGAAAATATGCTAAAAAGCATGGGAGCAAGCACATATATTTGTTTCATCCTACTGGTGACTGAGAAAGCACTTGAGTATCCATCATCTATTGTTGAAAACTCACACAAACATGCAGTAATGACATTGACAAACAATGTTGATGAACTTTTTTTGACAAATTTTGACATAATTCTCCACAATCCCTTACAACTGACAGTATCAAAGGGCTTGTTCAAATAGACAAATATTTTGTAAAGATCTCTATTCTACTCCTGGAATTTCTCCTGGAAATTTTGGGCAGCAAGTGCCACATTGGCTATTTCTCAGCTCTTTCTGAAGCTACACTGTCTCTCAGTAGATGACTATCTTCTGGGAAAAGAACCATTATATTTAGGAGGATTGTATCAAGAATATGGCCAATTTGTTCTGGAGAGCAATTTGGAACTATGCTCAAAAAATTATCAAACTGTGCATACCCTTTGATCCAGCAGTGTTACCACTGGGCTTATATCACAAAGAGATTTTAAAGAAGGGAAAGGGACCTGTATGTGCAAGAATGTTTGTGGCAGCCCTCTTTGTAGTGGCCAGAAACTGGAAACTGAGTGAATGCCCATCAATTGGAGGATGGCTGAATAAATTATGGTATGTGAATTTTATGGAATATTATTGTTCTGTAAGAAATGACCAACAGGATGATTTCAGAAAGGCCTGGAGAGACTTATATGAACTGATGCTGAGTGAAATGAGCAGGACCAGGAGATCATTATATACTTCAACAACAATACTATACAATAATCGATTCTGATGGACATGGCCATCTCCAGCAATGAGATGAACCAAATCTGTTCCAATAGAGCAGTAATGAATTGAACCAGCTACACCCAGCAAAAGAAATCTGGGAGATGACTATGAATCATTACATAGAATTCCCAATCCCTATATTTTTTTTCTGTCTGCATTTTTTATTTCCTTCACAGGCTAATTATACACTATTTCAAAGTTCGATTCTTTTTGTACAGCAAAATAACTGTTTGGACATGTATACTTAAATTATATTTAATTTATACTTTAACATATTTAATATGTATTGGTCAACGTGCCATCTGGGGGAGGGGATGGGGGAAGGAGGGGAAAAATTGGAACAAAAGGTTTGGCAGTTGTCAATGCTGTAAAATTACCCATGCATATAACTTGTAAATAAAAAGCTATAATTAAAAAAAAAAAAAAGAAAAAAAAAAGAATATGGCCAATTACATCTAAGAGAAAGACCCTGTAGAAGGCCAGGAGGTAAAAATCCATTTCAGATTTTGATACTTACATTAGCTTGGCTCCCAGACTTCCCTTTTCTATATACAATAGCAGAGACAAACTTGTAAAATTCTTTGATAAAGACTCTCAACTGAGGCAAAATGCAAACTCAGCTATAGATCAAAGACATGTTTTTGAATTTCGGACAGGAAAAGCAGCCCACAATGGAGAATAAAGGCATTTGGAAGAAAGGTACTTAAGAACATTGTTATGCTAATTTTGCTCTGATGTGTATCACAACCACTTACATCCCTGTTGAAGTAGCCAAAATCCAAGTTTAATCATTTGCATCTCAGTAGATTGAGCTTATTAGAAAGGATATGAAATATCAGAGTCTACTATATATTAGTTCTATAAGCATTGGAGTTTTATATATATTTGTTTCTCTGATCAGTAAATTTGAAGAACTCATAAAGAATTCTTTTGCCCGGCGGCCCCTGGACTTAACACACCCTTATAACTACTGAAGCTGAACTCCAACAAGAACCAAAACTCCTTTTGTCACAGGACAATATATTTCCTTTAACTTTATAGAAATGGACAATGGAGGCATCCTTGAACTCTTATGGATTAACCTCCTCTTGCCATATACTTGAAAAATTCTACTCAGTTTTTATATGAGCAATGGACTTCTTTGTAAATCTAATCTGGAACACCAAGTGCTTTGCCACACAAAGTCTAGTGGCATTCAAAACCTTTTCTTCACCTGTAATTTCAGTGAAGGAGGAATGGAATGTAACCTGATATAAATGATCAGTGATTTCAGCATTGATTGATGATGGTCTGTTGAAAATACTATGGAAGTGTTCACTCCATTTTTCTAGGATTATGTCTTTATCACCAATCAATGTGGCTTCATCAGCCCCAAGTAGTTGAAGTGCAACATGGGTCTATGGTTCAGGGTATCCTGAAAGTGTTTCAGATTGTTATCAGCACTTAACTGAATTTCACTTGCTTTCTTACTGAGACTAGAATCTTACATCTCTCTAAATTTTGTTTCTACTTTACTTTTGATTGAATTAAATGTTGCCTTCTTAGAGATGGATTGACAATCCTTGTGGAGTTTTCATTTTTCATTTAGTAGCATCTGACTTTCCCTGTTCTTTTTGCCAAACCAGTCTTGATGTTTGTGTTTTCTGACCCAGATGAGCAAAAGCAGTGCTGTTTCACCAAATCTCTGAAAATTGTCCACTCTTTTTTCTTTTCCACTCTTGCCAATTATGTGTTGGCTCAATTTTCCCTTTAAGTTGGCAGCTAACTGCCTTCTCAGAGATATGTTCTAACATACTGACATTCTTATAGTAGTCATGTGGCTTTTTCGCTGCTGTATTTCTTGAAAGAGAATCTTTAGCTTAAAGATGATAGGTCTATGTACCCCATGCCACACATTGCCTTTATTATTCTCACATCCTGTCCATCTTTTCTCTTTACAATGACATAGTCTATTAAATGTCAACCTTTTCTGTAAGGGTGCATCCATGAAGTTTTATTGTGTTTAGGCAAAAAGGAAGACAATGTGTTGATGAAAAGGTCATGAGAAATCTTTATTAGTAAGTGACTTCTTATTGCTGCTTCCAACTGGTGAAATATTCCAAAGAACAATTAAAAACTATTTTCAATGGACTATAAAACTATATTTACCTTTTGTCCCAGCAGTACACACAAGTTGTGTGTGTGTGTGTGTGTGTGTGTGTGTTTGTGTGCATGTCTGTGTGAGACAAAGAATTGGAATCTGAGAGAAGACCAATGATTAGAGACATGGATAAAGAAGTTGTGCTAAATGAGTATTATTGTACTATAAGAAGTGATGAGCACATTGGTTTGGAAAACCTTGAAAGCTCATATGAATTAATACAGAAAGAAATGAGCAGAACCAGGACATCTTTATACACACTAACAGCTATATTGCAACTGTGATCAATTTTGAAAGACTTTGCTACTCTAATTAATACAATCCAAGATAATTCCAAAGTACTCATAATTAAAAGTCCTATGCATCTCCAGAGAGAGAATTGATGGGCTCTTGAGTACAAATTGAAGTATATAATTCTTTCACTTTCCTTATTTTTCTGTAACACAGCTAATATGAAAGGATTTTCATAATTTCACATATATAATTAATATCATATTGCTTCCCTTCTTAGAGGCTTAGTTAGAGTGAGAAGAGATTTGCAACTTAAAATTTAAGAATCCTAAAAATAAATAATTGGGGCTGTGTGTGTATATATGTGTGTATGTATTTAAAAGTCTTCATTGAATTGTGAACTCCCAAAAAACATGGATCACAGATAAAATAATATTTTCTCCAAAATCCTAGTCACAATATAATATTTACTCAGATTTTTTTGACTTAATACTATACTTTTCTAAACATTGACAAAATTCCCATTATCACTTTGAAGTTAAAGTTCCTACCGCTGACAAAATTATAATGAGAGCTATGATAATTAAATATTTCTGAACTGATTTAATAATAAATTAAAGTTACCAAATAGTTCAAAATCAATTGCTTTCTGACTCACAAAATTAAGCTCTTAAGAATAATTTTTTCACTTAGGAAATAAAATGAGATAATTATTTAGTGACTACATAGTCATTAGATTATTACATAAAGATTTTTTCATAGAAATATGTATCTAACAACTTTTTACAAACTTTTCAAGCATGCAAATTAAAATAACTTTGTTTAAATCTTAAAACATAAAGCAAATACTAGAAATGTCATCTGACCATTCTTACTTGCTAATTGGGAACATTATTATTTTCAATCTTTTAGACTATGTCAAAATATAATTTAAAGTTTTAAAAAATGGTTTCTTTTAAAAGTTTTAAAATAGACTAGAAATTAAAATCTCATTATAAAATCAAACAATGAAGATGCAGATTCCACATACTCTTGAATTGAGAAATCTAACCAAGCATTACCCATGGATACATTAATGTGACATTGTCATTGGTATGCTTAAAAAATGTCATTGACTAAATGACAGTTTAAAATGGCTATCTGAACTTTAATCATCAGGACAATTAAATTACAGGTTCAGGAAGTCTTTGCAGCTGTGAGAAAAGAAACATGCAATTACATGCACCAGTTGCTTCTGAAAATTGAGAAGACTTTGTAATATTTTGACTTACAAAGTACTAGATTGGGAATGTCCATGTTTCTTAGCAGAGTGTCAAGACAATGGCTATATTCATTTATTGAGTAGCTGTGCTCTGAGTAGAGATTTTGATAAGAACCAAAGAGCAATGGATGAGAGCAGATGTAGGTATCTAAGTGGGGATAGGTGTAGGAGTAGCTATTTTTTATTTGCTGCTTATGATAGAGATACAATAGATACTACTGCCCTTGATTTTAATCTTATTATGGTAGACTGTGGTATTTTATTCCATTTGTTGTGGAAAAATATTGAATTTAGTTCATGATAATACTGGTGTCAATAATTGTTTTGAATATGGGACTCAAAGGTTTTGGAGTGCTAGTAACAGTACTAATCTATACAAGATGGTAATTATATATATTATATACCCCATCTGGTATGGAGATTACTTTTGAGAGGTAACTATTTTCATTCTGTTTTCAATTCAATAAATTTTTTTAAAATACCATATACTGACCATCAAAACAGCACACACACACACACACACACAACTCACTCCAAAGCCTAATATCTCAATACAGTAGGTGGATACTCACTTGAAATTATCATCATATTTATTATTTATTAATATATTATTGTAACTAGCATTTTTCAGCTTAATATACATCAAACACTATGTTAAATGCTTCACAATTATTTACACATTTGATCCTTATAACAAACTTGGAAGGGAGTTATTATTATATTTCCTCTTTTTGCAAATAAAGAAACTTAAGAGAGAGAGTAGTTAAGTAATTGGCCCAAAGTCACACAGCCAGCAAATGTCTGATGTTAGATTTAAATTCATTATTATTGACTCCAGGTCTAATGCAGTCTTCACTGTGCTAGTTAACTTCCATAACAGTATCTGAAAATATTTTTAAATGTTTATACTTAATAAGTAAATACATCTATCAAAATTAAAAATGTAAATAAATGCTATTCATGCATATTCATAACATATTCATATACATATATACAGTTTATATATACGCACATATATACATACACATACATACATATCTCTTTATGATAACATTGATGAAGTTTGGAAACTGCTCTAATTTTTAGTAAGTAGGTGTCAATGGTTGTTATGACCAAAAATAAAAATAAGTCATCCTGTGGTTCAACTAGAGATGAGCCTCTTTGAACTAATGGAAAATCAGTTCCTCTATGAAAAAATGCAGTCTCTCAACAACCTCATATGCTATCCTTTCCAATATCTGAGAGATTGTAGGATTACCTTCATGTTGTTGGTAATTACCAAATAAATATATATTCATCAGCAAGTCCATATCTGATAATTTTTCTAGTTTGGTAGGACTTATTGTAACTTGCAATTTTCAAGCATGACATTGGAAAATCTAGGATCACCAGCACGTTCACATTGAAACATGAGTGAAAGAATTTAATTGAAAATATTTACTTTTGGACTCTTGTTTTTATTATTATCATCATTATGCTTAATAATAATAAAAGGTGTTGTTAGACATAGAAATCACATTACATATCTTTTATCTTTTGATTTTTATAGTAACCATTTGATGTAGGCAATAAAAGTGAATCAAGAATCAGAGAGGTCAAAGGATATATTTAGCCATGAGTGATGGGGGTGGAGCCAAGATGACAGAAGACAAAAAGTTACTTGAGCTCTCCTTAAATTCCCTCAAAAACAACATAAAACTAAGGCTTTGAACAGATTCTGGAACAATAGAACTTACAAAGAGATGGAATAAAACAATTTTCAAAGCTATCTCAAGATAACTTGGAAGGACTTCAGGAAGCATCAGTTTCACTTGAATGAAAGGGGACCACAATCCATAGCAAAATCCCAGCAAACTAATGGGAAGGTTTTAGCCATAGCACAGATGAGCAATTAAGTCTTTTGGTTCTGCCTCAATACACCAATAACACATAAGACAAGTGGCAAAATCTCACGACGCAGTGCAGAATGCAAACTAATAAGTGGAACTGGTTGGGCTGCACCAGCTCTGTGAGCAAGTTATCAAACACAAGAAGCTCTGGTGATCAAAGGCAAAGCTCAAAGCAGCCAAAGGCTTAAAGCTACTCAAAAAATTTGAGACAGTGATCCCTGTACCCCAGGAGGAGATCTTTTAAAAATCATGAAATTGGCAAAAAACAAACAAACAAACAAACAAAAATGAGAGTTACAGAGACAGAGAGACAGAAATAGAGAGAGAGAAACAGAGAGAGATACACAGAGATAGAGACACAGAGAGACAGAGTCAAAGGGAGGGGAGAGGGAGAGAAAGAAAGAAGGAAGGAAGGGAGGGAAGGAAGGAAGAACAGAAGGAAGAAAGAAAGGATGGGAGGAAGCATGGAAGGGAAAGAGGGAGGAAGCATGGGAAGAAGGAGGAAAAAAGGAGGGAAGGAGGCAGAAGAAGAGAGAGAAGGAGAGGGGAGAAGAGGGAAGTGATAGAGGAAGGGAAAGAGAAGGAGAGAGGGAGGAAGGAAGAGAGGGAAGAAAGAAGAAACAAAAAAATAGGACCGTGGTGATAGAAAGCTACTGTGGTGACTGGGAAGTTCAAAACACCAACTCAGAAGAGGACAAAATGCCTACATGCAAAATCTCAAAGGATCTTAAAGCTTGAGACCATCTCAAATAGAGATATGAGTTGGTCTCAAACCCAAAGAGCCTTCTTGGAAGAAATCATAAAAGATTTTAAAAGGCAAATAAGAGAGGTAGAAAATAAATTGGGAAAATAAATAAGAGACATGCCAGAGAAAGTAACCAGTTTGGAAAATAAAGGACACAAACGGATTAAGTTTAAAAGTAAAATTAGCCAAATGGTAAAGAAGGTACAAAAGCTAATTGAAGAAAATCATACTTTAAAAAACTAGAATTTAGGAAATGGAAGCTAATTATTCCATGAGACATCAGGAATCAGTCAAACAAACTAAAAATAATGAAAAAAAATAGAAGAAAAATGTGAAATATTTTATCAGAAAAACAACTGACCTAGAACAGATTTAGGGGAGAGAAAGTTTGGGAATCATTGGACTGCCTGAAAGTCATGATCAAAAATTCCACAAGAAAAACTTTCAGAAATATAAGAGCTAAATTGTAGAACTGTAATGTCAAGAAGAAAATACTGCAAACTTTTAGAAAGAAACAATTCAGCTATCAAGAGTTTAGTAGCTTCTATAATAAAGGCTAAGAGGGCCTTTGAAAGGGCAATGAAACTGGATTATAACCAAGAACCAACAAACTAACAAGACTGAGCATAATCTTTCAGGGGAAGAGATGTATCTCCTATGAAATAGGTGACTTTCAGTCATTTCTATTGAAAAGACCAAAACTGGGGCAGCTAGGTGGCATAGTGGATACAGCACCAGCCCTGAATTCAGGAGGACCTAAGTTCAAATATTACCTCAGATATTAAACACTTATTAGCTATGTGACTGTATGCAAGTCATTTAACCCCAGTTGCCTCAGAAAAAAGAAAAGAAAAGAAAAGACTAGAGCCAAACAGAAAATTTGATCTTCTAATAAAAGTCTCAAAGGAAGCATAAAAAGGTAAATAGGAAAAACAAACAAAGAACAGCAACAATAAAACCTGTTATTTAAAAGTTAAATGTTGATATCTCTATATGAGAAGATGATACTTGTAACTCTTGAGAACTGTATCTTTATTAGGACAGTTAGGATCAGAGTGTGTGGGTAAAAGCTGACAGATGTAATAATTAAAAAGATAAGGGGTGGTAAAGGGATTGATCTGGGAGAAGAGAAAAGAGATATATTAGATGACAGGAAGAGGCACAAAACATATATTATAATAAAAGGAAAAAAGGGAGAGAGATAACCATTGTTTTGACTTTAATATTATCATATTTGGCTTAACGAAAGAATAACATTCACAGGCAGTTGAGTATAGGCTTTTAACTTACTCTATCTGAAAGAAGGAAGAGAAAGTGGAAAGAAAAGGGAGGGGCTGGATAGAAGGGAAGAAAGAAGCAGAAAGGTAAAGGGATAAGAGAAGAGAGAAGTATGACAGAAAGGAGGGCAGTTTGAGGGAGAGAATAATCAAAAAGAAAACACTTTTGAGAGACAGAGCAGAAAGAGTGAATAAAGTAAAAATGGGAGAAAATATGATAGAGAGAAATTCACAGCTCCTAAGTATGAGCTATGTATGTCATACAGTCTAAGTATGAGTGTGAATGGGAAAGGGATGAACTCTCTCATAATATGGACACAGATAGCAGAGTGGATTGAAAACCAGAATACTACAATATGTTGTTTACAAGAAACACATTTGAAACAAAGAGATACACGCTAAGTAAAGATAAAAGGTTGGAGTGGAATATATTATGCTTCAATTGAAAAAACAAATAAAAAAACAAGGATAGTAATTCTGATCTCAGACTAAACAAAAGCCAAAATAGTTCTAAGAGGTAAGAAAAAATTTAATAGGTAAGGAAAAAAATTATATCTTTCCACAAGGCTCCATAGACAATGTAGTAATATAAATACTAAACATATATGCACCAAGTGGTACAGCTTCCAAATTCTTAGAGAAGTTTTCATTTGCAAGAAGAAATATGTGATTTGATCCAGCAGTATGTCTACTGGACCTGTATCCCCAAGAGATCATAAAAAAAGGGAAGAGGACCCACTAGTATAAACATGTTTGTAGCAGCCCTTTTTGTAGTGACAAGGGATTGGGAACTGAAAGAATGCCCATCAGTTGGAAAATGGCTAAATAAGTTGTGGTTTATGAATGTTATGGAAAATTATTGTTCTATAAGAAATAATCAGCATGATGATTTTAGAAAGGCCTGGAGAGACTTACATGAATTGATGCTAAGTAAAGTCAGTAGAATCAAGAGAACTTTGTATACAGCAACAAGTTTATATGATGGCCTATTCTGATGGACTTGATTTTTTTCAGTAATGAGGTGATTAAGGTCTTGTGATGGAGAGAGCTTTCTGCATCCAGAAAGAGGACTGTGGAAACAGAGTATGGATCACAACATAATATTTTCACTTTGTTGTTGTTATTGCTTGAATTTTGTTTTCTTTCTCAATTTTCCCTTTTTTGATGATTGTTTTTGTGTAGCATGATAATTGTAAAAATACGTATAGAAGAATTGCATATGTTTAACAGATATTGGATTGATTAAAATCTAGGGGAGGCAATGAGAAGAAAGGAGGGAGAAAAAAAAAGTTAGAACACTAGGTTTTCCAAGGATGAATGGTACATGTTTTTAAAAAATAAAAAGCTGTATAAAAAATAAAAAAGAATAGTCAGCAAAACAATATTAGTGAAAGATCTCAACCTCTATCTCTGAGAATTAGATAAATCTAATCATAAAATGAGGAAGAAAGTAGTTCAGGAGGTGAATAGAATATTAGAAAACAGATATGATAGACCTCTGGAGAAAATTGAATGAAGATAGAAAGTAATATACTTTTTTCTTTGTTATTTGATTTCATTCTAGAGATTGACAATAATGAGTAAACATATGGGATAAATCCAAAACACTTCTTAGGGGAAATTTTATATCTTCAAATGCTTACTTGAATAAAAGAGAGAAAGAAATCATTAAATTAAACATTCAAATAAAAAAATAGAATAGAGACAGAGATAGAAAAGTATATATCCAATTAGCCAATACATGTTCAAGTCACCACCAGAATCCAGATCTTTTATTTTTAAGTGTAGTGCCCTTCATGCCTTACCAAGTATCAGATATTAAAAGCCTATAGATACATGGTTTCCCCTTCCTCCTCAAAAGAAGAGACTTTCTTTTTCTATTATCTTTAATGAAAACTGGGAATATGTAGAATGTTATCAATTTATTTTTATATTAATATATTCCCAAAAGAAAGGGAAGAAAAAGAAATAGACAAATAGAGACAGAGATAGCAAGATAGACACAAAGAAAAAGAGAAAAGGAGAGAGAGTGGGAATGAGAGTTTATTCTATTCTGTAGTCAAATTTGAAAATACAAAAAAAAAAAAAAAAAAAAAAAAAAAAGAATGAAATAATCCCTACTTTCAAAGAGTTTATATTCTGATACAGTATTTTACACACAGATTCTCATATCTCTGTAAAGAAGAAAAGGAGAGACATTCTAACATCTTTTCATTGGGACCAAATTTAAGCATTATAATTTCAGAGAATATATTTCTTATGTAATATTGTTAAAAAGCAAAAATATGTACATGTAGCATAAGAATGATGCAAAGCAACAAGCCTCTGAATGTAGAATAATTTCCCATGAAATTGATAAGTGCTGATGAGCTAAAGTATAGAAGAGAATAAGGTAAAATGTGGGCCATTTCTAGGTGATTTTTTTCAATTTGTAGATTGACAGAGTGAGAGGAAACAGTGTTCTGGTAAGGAAAATGACATATGTAATGTAAGAAAAAAAAAAGAATGAGCAGGTTAAATAAAGAATAGTAATAAGAATAGTTTGTTTAGAGTGGAAATAAGATTTGAGTGAGGAGGATTTGACAAGAGAAGGAATAAGTCATTTGATGAAGGACCTTGACTGATAGGCAGAACTTGAATAGAAGAATGATGTGATGAAAATGGGTCTTGGGGAAAATAATTTTGTCAGATGTCTGTAGAATGCATCAGAATGAGAAAAGTTTGGAAAATTAGGAGACCAGTAGAGGATATTATAGTGACATGGGGGTAAAATAATGAAGACTTGGACCATGGTGGTATCTGGGAAAATGGAATATAAGGTTTAGATCTCAAATAAAATTTAGTTTCACTTTTTATCTTCAGCATTCTGACTAGGTAGGGGAAAGTAGTGAGAAAATAGACAAAATCTTAGTACTTTTAGCATTTACTTGTACCCCTCATTTATAATATGGTAAAATAACTTAATATTCCTATGGCTATTGCTCCAAATTGATTAACTCCCTGAGGCCTTTTAGGCATATTTTGGGTAGGCAAAAGAAAGAAACCAACACAACAGAGCCCCTGCTTTAGCATGATAACAATGGATGTGGTATATTACAAGCTTTATTTATATAAGATGAATGATTCTGGAGTTTGGAACTCTGTCCCACTGGTGTAAATCGAAAGGAGATTAGTAGTGATTAAAAGTCATTATCAATTTATGACTATTTACTGCGTTATAGCATATGAAAATGATGGTGATAATCTGTTTTGTATTAGGCAGATTTTTACCATGGGGAAAAAAGATGTCCTCCACTCCAACACACACAATCAGATATAGAAGATGGCTGGAGATATGGATGTCAGTAACTAATAAAAGCCACAATTACTTATCCCATTAATTAGACTAAGTTGAAGAATTCTTAAATTGAAGAAAATGAGGATTGGAAACAAAAGAATAATTAGTGCTTTTCTTCCTTTTCAAGTAATACTCCATTTCATTATATTGATGACAGGTAAATTTGAGGGTTTTTTTTTCTTTCTACAAAATACAGATACTGTAGAATTCACTAATTTTTTTCAAAGTGCAAAGATTTCCTTGGCTCACAAGGGCACAAAACTAAATTTAATTAAATTTAAATTGGGTTGGATAATTTTATGACCAAAATTATGCATTGTTGGTGAAGTTGTGAACGAATCCAACCATTTTGGAGAGTAGTTTGGAACTATGCTCAAAAAGTTATCAAACTATGCATACCCTTTGATCCAGCAGTGTTACTACTGGGCTTATATCCCAAAGAAATTATGAAGAAGGGAAAGGGACCTGTATGTGCACGAATGTTTGTGGCAGCCCTTTTTGTAGTGGCTAGAAACTGGAAACCGAATGGATGTCCATCAGTTGGAGAATGGCTGAATAAATTGTGGTATATCAATATTATGGAATATTACTGTTCTGTAAGAAATGACCAACAGGATGATTTCAGAAAGGCCTGGAGAGACTTACACGAACTGATGCTGAGTGAAATGAGCAAGACCAGGAGATCATTATATACTTCAACAACAATATTATATGATGACCAGTTCTGATGGACCTGGCCATCCTCAGCAATGAGATCAACCAAATCATTTCCAATGGAGCAGTAATGAATTGAACCAGCTATGCCCAGAGAAAGAACTCTGGGAGATGACTAAAAACCATTACATTGAATTCCCAGTCCCTATATTTATGCCCACCTACATTTTTGATTTCCTTCACAAGCTAATTGTACAATATTTCAGAGTCTGATTCTTTCTGTACAGCAAAATAACGTTTTGGTCATGTATACTTATTGTGTATCTAATTTATATTTTAATGTATTTAACATCTACTGGTCATCCTGCCATCTAGGGGAGGGGATGGGGGGTAAGAGGTGAAAAATTGGAACAAGAGGTTTGGCAATTGTTAATGCTGTAAAGTTACCTATGCATATAACCTGTAAACAAAAGGCTATTAAATAAAAAAAAAAAGAAAAGAATTCATTTTTAAAAAAATTTATGACCTTCACTCCAGATCTTATTGAGAATGGTTGCAAAAAAAAAAAAAAAAAAAAAAAAAAAAAAATTTATGACCAAAATTAACCTTTAAAGTTGTACATTCTGGAATAAGAAACTTCAAATTCCCTGCAGCAGGGAGTAAAGCATCTTTAGTAAGAGTTGGGAAAAAAAATTTTTCCCCTCTTCAAGTAAAGAATTATACAATTAGACTGTCATACTAATCATTTTATTGAACTTGAGTTGTTTACTAATAACTTGTGGGAAAATATTGGCAGGTCAATAACCTTCAATGTTGCAAAATGTTATACATTTGTTCTCATTTACACATTTAAAGAAAGATAGTGAAGCTTGAGACAATCAGAATTTTTTTATACTCAGAAGTAAGGGTGGAAATGATTTTGTGTGTGTGTGTGTGTGGGTGTGTATCCACTTCTGAGTGAGACAGAGCAATGTGATATTAGCCCATAGCTATCTCAGTTTCCTCACCTGCAAAATGGAAAAAAAAATTTTTTTTGTTCTAAACAACACAGGTCATGGAACTATATATATATTTTTAATTTATTCACTATAAGTCTTACATATTATCTCCCAAGAAAAAATTAAGTTACTTTAAGTCAAAATATTTCATTTATTTATTCATTTTTGCCTTTTTAACTTCAGTGGATAAAATCTGACACAAAATAAGTATTTAATTTGTTTATTTGTTTGTTTATTGACTCATCAAATAAGCACCACATTTAAAAGTTATTTGTAAATAGCAAAATTCTTCCAAAATAAATGGAAGTTAAGTTATTAGATTACTTTTAAGATAATACATCTCATCTTGAATCTTAGAGGTGATAATAATTATCCAAGGAATAGGACTTTGCAAGAATTCAAATATTGAATTAAATTGCTAAATAATTAATATATGGAAGAGGAAAAAGCTAACTTTCACTAAAATTGTGAATTGCATAACATCTTTCCCTTTTGCTCTTTTATAATCTGTATTATTAGCCTTATCCTCTATATATGGCTTCCAATCCTTATAGTCCATTTTAACTTTCCACTACCACTCTCCATGTTTTCTTTTGCTATTCATCACTATGGTGTTGAGATGATGATGATAAACAAAGTAAAATAAACTAATCCCTACTAATTTCTTACCTTACTACCATAATTTGGTTAAACAAGTGTAAATGTTAATGAAAAGGGAGGAAAACTGTTCCCCTTACTGAAGTGTGTTCTCTTTAAGACTCCCTTTATTGTGTCCCCTTTTTGAACTGAGAGTTCAAGATCTCCCAGGCTCCAAGGAGTCTAGAGAAGGTCCATCTTTCTGGGATGAGAGAAACAATACTATTCAAAAGCAAATCAACTCCCATAGATCTTTTTGAAATTCTAAATTCTCATTCAATTGAGAAATACTAATCTGATCTCAGCCCCCTCCACAAAGATACCCATATAATGAGCTTCCTTCAGCTCAGTTCCTTGCAGAAAGCCTAAAGTAGCTTGCTCAGCTGCTAGGACTCTCTCTACCCCCTAAGAAGGCATTCTCTCAGCACCAAATTCCATTTCCCCATAGGACTCTGCCACTATAGAAGTCAGTCTCTTAGCAAACTGGTTTCTATCCAATAATAAACTTTCATTTTGCAATTAATAATTTGGGAATAAGTGAATTATTTCACTTTAAACCTGCAGCCCAAAGAAAGGGGATTTTAACAGCTCTCTTATTGCCACTAAACTTATCACCACCTGGATTTGAGGGGGGATACAAACCTCATCATTAACACTAGAAGACCAATGGGAAAGACATTTTAGAGTGGATTACTTTCTAAAGCAACTGCAGCTGCATGTATTGTCTATTTTTAAGACTAGTCTTAGATGACTGTTCTCAGTCTGAATGTGATTTCCAGACATATATGAAATAATTTTTTAAATTTCTCTTTAAATGGTAAGTTTTCCACTTAAAATTATTTATAACTATAACTCATTTAGTCAGCAGGTCTTTTATTTGAAGATAATATTGTCAGATTAGTGACATGGCAGTTACTCTGAATGGTTTCTGGTTCAACTTTAGTGAAGTGTGACGACCACGCTAGCACCCAGGACACCACAGAATAAACCAGAATCAGGATAAGCAAAAGTCCCCAGTCTTTATTCTTGATCTTTAGCTGCAGGATTAAACAAGATGGAAGCAGAATCTCTGTGACCACCTTCTCCCTTGTCTACTGCCAAAGAGTGACTCTGGCTCATCTTATTCCACCCCCTAGTCCCTCCTACAATCCTCTGTATACACCAATCATTAAGCCAGCACAGGATAGTGGGAAGGACCATTGTCCAAGCATATGCCCATAGAGTATTGTCCAATTGGTCCAATTGTCCAAACCCATCAGCATGGGAGGTATTACACAAGCACATAGCAATAACGCACAAGCTATTAGTGATGACTCTCCCCACAACCAGTGCAGGTTCAATGTGGTGCAACAAACGTAAATTGTATATGCAAGTAGTGATATAACAAACAATATAAATCAATATGGCATTATAAGAGATTTCCAGAAGTCCTAGAAGGAGGATATATAAACAACATTCACACATATGCCTTCTTCAGCAGCCAAGAAATAGTCCAAAACCATTGTCCATTGCTTCACGTGTCAGAGAATCCAATGATCTCCGCAAGTTTTGAAGTCCTGCAACAGTCTTATCATTTCTCAGAGAATCCACTGATTCCTGAGGGTTTTGAAGTCCTACAACAATCTTATGTCTCAGAGAATCCAATGATTCCTCAGGGTTTTGAAGTCCTACAACAATCTCATGTCTCAGAGAATCCAATGATTGCTGAGGGTTTTGAAGTTTAACAATTCTGATGTCTATGAGTCAAATGCCATAACTGTCATGCTCTTTCAGTGGTGAGCACAGTCAGCAACAGAACCACCCAATGTTTCTTGGGTCTTCTCTTTCATTTAAAGGGTCTGCTCTGTCTCTCTTCAGTGGACAAGGTGAATATGGCTTGTTGGCAGTCATCTGATTCCTTCTCATCTGTGGAGATACAAGCAAATCTTCCCCCCCAAGCAGTTAACCTATCTTATCCCTTCCATTCACCACTTTCTGGGTCTCTCCGCATCACCTGGCGATTATCTAAAGATAGTGGAGCTGCTCACACTGGACACTGCCCTTCCAGTGAGTTATAAAACCTGTTTGCCGGAGCTAGTGCATCTTTGTCAAAAATCAAGAAATTAATAGTATAAAAAGCTACATTTAGAAGTTCTCCTCTGGGAGATGACTAAAAACCATTACATTGAATTCCCAATACCTATATTTATGCACACCTGCATCTTTGATTTCCTTCACAAGCTAATTGTACAATAATTCAGAGTCTGATTCTTTTTGTACAAGCAAAATAACGTTTTGGTCATGTATACTTATTGTGTATCTAAGTTATATTTTAATATATTTAACATCTACTGGTCATCCTGCCATTTAGGGGAGGGGGTGGGGGGAGTAAGAGGTGAAAAATTGGAACAAGAGGTTTGGCAATTGTTAATGCTGTAAAGTTACCCATATATATATATATCATGTAAATAAAAGGCTATTAAATAAAAAAAAAATAAAAAAAAAAAAGAAGTTCTCTAGGGTTACCTATGGCTCCCCCTTTCTTTTGTTTTTGGAAGAGTGTCGTAATGTATCTGTTTCTCCTCTCTACTATTGCCTGTCCTTGAGGATTAAAGGGTATGCCAGTGGTGTGTTAAATGTTATACTGTGCACAAAAGTGTGCAAAATGTTTAGAAGTATATGCTGGTCCATTTTCTGTTTTTATGGCTTGTAGTACACCCATAATGGCAAATGCTTGTATAAGGAATTCAGTGACCACTCGGGGTGTCTCTTTTGCTGCTAGTATTGCAAAAGTGAATCCTGAAAAGGTGTCTATCACAATGTGGATAAAAGACAGGCAACAAAAAGATTTATAATGGGTCACATCCATTTACCAAATTTCTTTGGGTCTCAAACCACAAGGGTTCTTCCCTGGAGGCAGTGTAGTAGTGTGGAAAGGAAGGCAAGCTGTGCAAGCTTTTACTATGCTCCTTGCTTCCTCTCTTGTTATTCCAAATTGCAAACATAAAGCTTGAGCAGCCTGATGATATTTAAAATGAGATTCTTGGGCTTCTTGAAATAAAGGAACGTTGGTCAGCATAGTTAGAAGGCTATCTGCCTTTGAATTACCATCAAACACAGGACCTGGAAGTCCACTATGAGAGTGGCCATGCAAGATATAAATCTTACCTGAATGCTTTCTTACTTGCTCTTGAAGTTCCTTAAAGAGCTGACATATTAGAGGCTACAAATTTGGGCTGTGGCAATTCTTTGTACCACACCTACTAAATAGGCCAAATCAGATATTATATTATAGCTCCTGGATAATAAGTAAGAGTTGGAATGATCGCATATAATTCATTCGGCTGAATGGAATGAAAAGGAGTTTTGACTACTCTCTTTATAGTTAAGTCATGAGAGTATACAGCACAAATGTTATGTTTGGATGCATTTGTAAAGATAGTTGGTCCTTTAAGAGGAACTTTAGAAACCTTCTCTTAAAGAATCCATTGCCAATTATGTAATAGTCTGGTTATCTTTAATCGAGACCTGTGTGTAAAATTTGGAGCCATGGCTAATAAAATTTGCCAGTCTGGGATGGCTTCACAGCATACATTAATTTCTGCATTATTTATAAAAGTTGTATATCTTGTCAGGTCTTATCCAGATAATTGTACTGCTTGCTTAATAGCCTTTAATAAAATTCTAGCCACAAGCACTGAGTTAGGAGTAAGGCTTTGTTGTGGTTGTGCTGGGGGATTCACCCCCTATCACACTGTCTCCTTGATGAAGGACTGTTGTGGGTGTCTCTTGTGTAGCAAAAACCAATATTTCCAAGGGTTTTTGAATGACTCTTTCAACCACATTGGATAAAGCCAGTTCAAGTTCTCTCAAAGCCTCTTGAGCTTCTTTTGTAAGCTGTTGTGATGAGTTTAAAGCACTGTCTTCCTGTAAAATGTCATATAATGGTTGTAACTGATAAGTAGTCAAGCCTAACAATAGATGCATCCATTGGATACCTCCTATCAATTTCTGAAAGTCATTTAAAGGGTTTAGCTTCTCTGTTCTTAAGAAAAGTTTTTGTACTGTGAGTACCTTAGGATATACTTCATAACCTAAATATTGAAAAGGAGCATGCCTTTGAACTTTTTCTGGAGCTATGTGCAATTTGTAGTATCTTAGTGTTTCCATGGTCTTTTGTAGACATGCTTCTAACATTTGTTCCTCAGGTGCACATCCCAATATATCATCCATGTAATGTAATTACATAACTTTTGGAAATGCTTTTTTTACTGGAGTAAGAACAGCAGCAACATATATTTGACACATATTAGGGCTGTTTTTCATTCCCTGTGGCAAAACTGTCCATTCATATGTTTTATAAGGCTCAGTTAAGTTAACCCTGGGCACCGAAAAGGCAAATCTTTTCACATCTACCTTAACTAGAGGGATAGAATAGAAACAATCCTTAATGTCTATAACCCAAAGAGGCCATTCTCTAGGCAATTGAGTAGGAGATGGAAGGCCAGGTTGAAGAGTTCCCATAGTTTCCATCTGTTCATTCATCTTTCTTAAATCAGTCAACATCCTCTATTTTCCAGATTTCTTTCTTACAACAAATACTGGGGAATTCCAAGGACTTAGAGAAGGTGGTAAGTGTTCTTGATCAAGTTGCTCCTGTACTATATCTAATAAGCCTGAATTTTATTGCTACCTAAGGGCCACTGTTCTATCCACACTGGTGCATCAGTTTTCCATTGGATAGGAACAGGTGAAAGTGTTGGCAAGCCTTCAACAGCAGCCCTGCCTAAAAAAGCAAAGTACTAATTTTTAATCCTAATTGTTGTAAATTGTCTCTTCCCCACAGATAGATGGAGGTTTTTCAACTATAAAAGGAGTGAAGGTGACTTCAAACATCCATCTCAAAGGGGTAGCACCAACTTCATCTGCTATTGATCCCCCTATGCCAGACATGTAAGTGTCTTCCTTAATCTTTGGCCAGTGACTGGGCCAGTTGGCACTTCTAATGACTGTATCATCTGCACCTGTGTCTACTAATACTTCTAATTGTATGCCATTTATATAGATAGTAAGTATAGGTTGGTCAACTGTCACAGCTGCTGTTCAGTATATTCCTGGATTTTGTTGCTTAGAGTCAGAATCTGGGTGACTATCACCAGATTCCTTATTAGGAGTCTATATTAGTAAACCTGATGCTACTACTTCTCCTGGTTGATAAGTCACACATTGTCTACCTGTTTTAGTGACTGGGATATTATCAACACATCCCCAGTTTCCCACATCAGTGTATGGATGGACACTGTTTTGTTAGTGCTCTCAGGAGGTGAAATAGTCAAGCCTACTGTGCCTGGAGGCAAGGGATCCATATGCTGAAGAGGAACAGATTTCACCTCTCTGGGGGTATCTCAATTGTCCCAGATGCATACAACTCTATTCTCCACAATTGTAATCCCTTTGTCTCATCAGATTGCTTTCTGGCTGGTTGATTGTGTAATCCCCTTCTCCCATGATATGGCTTCCTGGCTGATTGGTCATGTCTGGGTACTGAACTTCTAGGCACACTCTGAGTATAGCATCAGCTGCCATCATGCCCCAAGTATTTTTTGTCTTGGGCCCTGGGGCTGTTCTTCTCATCCTGTTTCCCTGAATCAGTCTACATTCTGAGGCCCAATGGAAGCCTCTGTTGCATTTTGACATGGGGTATTGGGTCTTGTTCTCCCATCCTGTTTTCTCATTCTGTCTCTATGCCAACATTTAGCTTTCAGATGCCCTACTTTACCACATTGAAAGCACTGACAAGTCTCTTTGGAAGTCCCTTGCCAGAAGGGACCCTCTCTTACCATGCTTGGATTTTGGGAAGTCTGCATAATAGCCTGGCTATAAAAGGTATTTGTGCCTAGTGTGGCACAGATTATGATCTCCTCTAAAGGAACATCCTTGCATAGTCCTAGTATAATTCTTCTACACACCTCATTAGCATTTTCTTTAGCAAGATGCCTTATCATAATGTCTGTTGCTGCATTTTCACCATTAGTTCGTACAACAGCAGTCTGCAGATGTCCCACAAAATCAGCAAAGGGTTCATTTGGCCCTTGTGTAATTTTTGTGAAGGCTTTACCCTTGTCATTTTTATTGGGGAGTAAATTCCATGCTTTGATAGCAACAGTAGCAATTTTCCCATAAGCGGCTAAGGGGTAATTAATCTGTACTGAAATTTCTGCTTAAGAACCTACACCTGTTAGTTGGTCACAGGTGATTGGAGGATTAACTCCACTATGACTATTTTGTTGGGCTTGTATCCTACAGAGCTCACTATATTCAGAAAGCCACAACAAGTTTGGTCCAGGTTCTAAGCATACCTTTGCTATAGATTTCCAGCCCCTAGGGGTTAAGACTTCATAAGCCAAATTCTGTAATACCATCTTAACATGAGATGATGTATCCCCATAAAGGGTGCAAGCCTTTTCAGGTCTTTGAGGATTTCTATATCAAAAGGAACATATCTTCTACTTTCTTGACCTGAAGAGTCAAACTGTTGAATCAATGGATGCATTTCTAGTTGCAAGTCACTTAAATTCCGGCCTTCTTTGGTGGCTTTAAATACTGCCTTTTGCAATCTAGTCACAGGAGGGGGTGATTTTTGTGGAGGAGGAGCTGATGGTGTCACTGCCTCTCCCACTATTCCTACCCCCTCCATCCAAGAAGGTGAAGTTGATGGGGGCGTGTCAAGAACCAGTTCTGGTTTAGGCGGGGTTGAAGCTGCTTTGTGAGAGTGAGAATCACCAAGCCCTTCACTGCCCTTCATCCTTACTTAACTGCCCATGCCCTCTGGTGATATCACTTTTAATCCCTCCTTTGTACTCCTCATTTTCCTCACACTTCCTCATCTGGCCATTTTTAGAATTTTTCTTTTTTCTATAACTTGCAGGATTTTTTAAGGCCAATTGTATTATGTTGTATGTATAGAATGTCTCCTTGGAAATTGAAGGAGGACCTTTTATCATTGTAGTATTTGCATAATTGCTCCAATTATCTAGTCCTTTTTCTTTAAGAACGAAGGGAACATGTGTTCTAATGTACCCAAAAATTTAGCAATCTGCAACCAAGTTATAATTACACCTTATCCCTTGATCAGCTTAAGCATGCTTTCTATAGCTTCTGCTTGGGGGCAGGGGTGGGCGTGGGACTGGAGCTGGGGGAGAATCTTTTCCCAATATCTATCCCATTTCAGCTAGAAAAGGTTACTAGGTTAGCCCTTAAGAAAGTAAGTTCCCTGTTTGTCTATTTAAACTCACTTTCCTTGTCTCGGGAGACTTCTTCAATGAAGTTAGGGTCCTTGGGCCCCACGCTTGGGCACTAAATGTGATGACTACAGTAGCACCCAGGACCCCCCAGAATCAGCCATAGTCAGGATATGAAAATGTCCCCAGTCTTTATTCTTGGTCTTTAGAAGCAGAATTGAACAGGATGGAAGCAGAATCTCCACGATTGCCTTCTCCCTTATCTACTGCCAAATAGTGATTCTGGCTAGTCTTATTCCACTCCCTAGTCCCTCCTATAATCCTCTGTATATACCAATCATTGAGTCAGCACAGAATAGTGGCAAGTACCTTTGTCCAAGCATATGCCCATAGAGTATTGTCCAATTGGTAGTTAGCCTCAAGTGCTTGGCAGTCCTGACCTCAGTGCATTGACTCAATAGTTTCAGCCCTCTACAAGTGAAATGCAAAAACATGAATTTACTACATCAGGCATAGGAAGTAGGGTCTGCTGTCTTGGATGAGTCTTTTATAAAATTGTAGAATCAGAATTAGGAATGAAGTACATTGTTCTATAGGTAAATTGATATTGTATTAAGATCCCCAAAGACTCCACTTCTCTTTAGTACTATTCTAAACTCTTGTTTCTTCCATCAGTATGAGATTTCATCAAGTTTTTTTCTGATTCCAAGAACTTTTATTTTTTTATTATTAGTCATACTTTAAGTCTCTCAATGTTTTGCTTCCCACATCCCCTTTCAAATGGATCCCCTTTTCCTCCATACTATTTGAATTTTCCTCTAGGCTACGTGGTCCTTACCACAGCATATTTGCAAATATGCTGTCATGCAAACACTAACTTTATCCAGTCATTCCCATCACTTATTTTTTTCTGTATTTCCTCCCTTCAGTTCTGCATTTCAGAAAAAAAATTATCTATTCTATAGATTCAAATTCCTCACTATCATTTCAATATTTGGTCCATCAAAATCTGATATCTGATTAATCATTCAACTTAAATTTCTCTCTACAAGAATTTCCAATTCATTGGCCTTCTTCATTCTCTGTGACCTTTCTTTAGCCTTTGACAACTGATATTTCCCTCCTCTCCTTCCTTGACTTTTTCAGCCAAAGTAGGTTTTCCCCTACTTTGACTACTACACGTTGCATCACATTTCATTTTCTGCTCTTGTTTCATCTTCTTCCTCCTACGCCCTCACCTGTTGGGTATCACATAAAGTTGAATCTTGAGTCTGTTTTCATTTCTTTTCTCTGAATCATCTCACTTGTTGATCTTGTACAGTTCCATAACTTTGAAATGTAAAGACACATAGGGATCATGTATTTTAACTATATCACTTTACAAATAAGAAAATTGAGGGGCAAAGTGGTTAATTACCTATTTCATGTTAACACAATTAAGATAGTAGCAAAATTAGTATGACCCAATCCAATACAAAGATTTTCCCATTACTCATTTTCCCACACTGATTCCCATATCTGTGCCATAAATGTTTGTAGAAACATATATATGTACATGTGAATATAAACCTACACACACACACACATACATATGTGTATATATATATGAATGTATTGAAATTCAAATTTTTTTTCTTGAGCAGATCCTGATTTTAGGTAGCACATATAAAGCAAAATAGTCCCTGATCTCACATAGTTAATATCATATTAGGAGAGACATTTGACCATAGATTTAGAGCTAAAAAAGTACTTAGGCTAAAGTTTTGTGGGGATAGTTTGTACCTACAAAAGTCTCCCAACTCTGACCCTGTAACAATATCCAGTTGCAGAGCAGGTTATTATTCTGTTACTGACCTTATTCCTTGAATCTTTATTCTCACAAATAATGTCCTTCTTCCATTTCAATCAATGTTTTAGGTTTGAGAACAATGTTGTTACCGAACCAGCTTGATCTTTCAAGTTATTTCCCTTAGACTATGAATTGTATATATATATATATAATGTGTCTGGGCTCCTTTGGTCATTTGGTGAAATTTACCCTTATCAGAATAACATGTTTAACTGTGTAAAAATGAACATAGAAAATTAGAAAGAAAACCAATTATATTAAAATACAGTTCATCACTATCAATTATTAAAGAACGAAGTGTTGTTAGGACTGCTAGATAATACAGTGGATAAAGGGCTGGACCTAAAGGCAGAATATTCCTCTTTGCTATATCAAATCTAGTCTCAGACACTTAATATCTTGGTGACAGTGGGCAAGTCACTTAACCTCTTTGCATCAGTTTCCTAATCTGTAAAAAGAGATAGAGAAAGCAATGGTAAAGCACTCCAGTATTTATGCCAAAAAAACCTCAAATGAAATCACAAGGAATTGAACATGACTAAAAAACTGAATGGAAATAGTTATCTTTTTTTTGTTAAACCTCATGATTCTCTGTTTAAATAGACCTGCCTTAGATCCATACCATTTTACCAAACCCTAGAACTTGCCATAATAGAAGGTACACTTGGTAGCTTTCTCTTTGGAAAGATAACACACTCATTATCTCTCATTCTTTGTCTTTGAATCTCTTTCTAAATGGTTTTCCATAAGTTGCTTTTCCATTAAATATGTTCCTTATATAGGAGTCAAACTGTCTTTCTAAGGCACAGATGCAATTATGTCATGCTTCTGCTCAAAAACTTTCTACAACTATTACTCATAAGATAAAATAAAAAATGCATTCAAAATCCCTCTCAATTGCATATTCTATCTGCCCTTTCTGTCATAATTCATATTATTCCCGTTCATGCCTTCTGTATCCCAAATAACATTGAATTGTTTATTTTATTCTAAACATTTTTTTGTTTTTGCTCATTTGTATAAACCATTGTTCCCTATTCACCTTAAGAATGCTCTTCATACATTTCTTCTTCAAGAAATCCTTCTCTTCTTTCAAATATCATTTCAGATACAGCTTCCACCAGGAAACTTTCCCTGATTTCTCCAGCTCAGAATGTTCTTTACTTCATCTGACTTCTTATAACTTTTAAAATTATACTTCTCCTTTGCTTTATCAATTCTGCCTTGAATTGGATACATACACATATTTAGATAAAATGTATTTAGGTACATTATGTATATATTTAATCACAATTTGTTTTAAATCTTAAGAAAAGGGTTATTCACTTCTCTATCACTAGCAGCTAGCACTGCATCTTGCAACTGTGAATTGATACGTAATAAATATTTGTTGAATTATTTGTTTAAATCAGGGATAGAGAACCATTTTTTTTCCTGTCAAGGGCCATTAGGATATTTGTAATATCATTCATGAATTATATAAAATTATTAATTTAAAGAACTCAAGCAGTGGGAGGTTGTTGTTACCTGCAATTACCTTGATAGGGCCAGAACAGCAAATGAGATATTTCATAGTCCTGGAATGGAGGAGGGGACACAGGTATCACAGTGAATAGGGTGCTGCCCTAGAATCAGGAACACAAGTTTAAATCTGTTTTCAAATAACTGCTAACTGTGTGACTTTAAGTGAATCAATTACTTTTTTTGCCTCAGTTTCTCATTTCAGAAATGAGTATAACAATATCTACCCAGGATCATGAGGATCAAATTAGATATTAATTATAAAATGCTGACCACGGTATCTGGCACATGGTAAGTACTATATAAATATTAGCCATTATTATTGCTGCTGCTATTGTTTTTGTTGTTGTTAATTGAATGTAATTTTCTCTCTGTCTGTGATCTGTGATTTGAGATGAAAAACCCCCCACAAACTCTAATGCTTTCTTTTTCATAGCTTTTCTCTTTCCCAGCTATTCACTCACTATAATGAATTGGTCATTTAGGGAATCAATCAACTAAACTGAGTAATAAGCAAGCAATTATTCATTGCCTACCATATACAGAGCATTGTGCAATCCTTGACTTGCAGCAATTTTCACTTACAGTACTTTGCCAACTACACTTATGCTATTACTTAAGATGCTTAAAGCCAATAGCACAGAAATATGAGCAGTGCATTCAACCTTGAGTAAATGGATCCTAACCCTGAATGCTGTGCAAAGACCAATATCTGATGTCTCATACCTATTCCATAGGAATGTGTTAATAGAAAAACAAAGTTACAATCTATTTCATTTTTTTTTCACATGTGATAATGGTACTTGAAATTTATATTCTATTTAAAACTTTGCATTTTTTTGCATATATCTTCAGTAATTCCCCCATGACAGTGTGAAATGCAAGATTTGAATCTAAGTCTTACTTTAATGCACACCAAAATCCTTTAAACTATATCTCACTTCTCTAATAATTTCTGTTGGAAACATCTCTTCCTCCCAATTTTCCTTGTATTCTTAGAAAATCTTTTATATTTCGATCTGGTAGAATGAAAATAAGGAAAGCTGTACAGGAAATGATAAACAACTCATAAAATATTATATGTTTTACCAGTACAATAAAGGTTTCATTATCATTCCTTAAAAAAAAAAAATTAGGACGACTAAGTAATGCAATGGATAAAATTGCAGGTCCAGGTTCAGGAACATTCATCTTCCTGAGTTCAAAGATAGCCTCAGATACTGGCTTTATGATCCTGTGCAAATCACTTAACCCTGTTTGCCTGATGGATTTCATGATAGAGAGGGAAATGTCAAGCACTCTAGTATCTTTGTCAAGAAAACACTCAGTAGGGTCACTATAAGTCAGACAGGGTTGAAAAAGACTGAATAACAATAACATAGAAAACATTCCATCCACCCTTTCAGTCTTTATACAGGCTCTCCTTCATCTCTGGAATGCTTTCTTTTCTCAAGTAGGTACCACCCCTTGTAGGAGGATTTTCCATGTTTTCCTTATTGTTGGTTCTTCCACATACTTTAAAATTAGGTTTTTTGTTTGTTTGTTTTTATTTTTAACCATACCTATTTATTTGTATACTTGTTCCATAAGTGAACAAAATTTCTTGGATAGATTCACTGTTTATATTTTTATCTCCTCTTCCTAACCCAATGCTTGGCAACTAGTAGGTGCTCAATACATGGTTGCTCATTTAATGTTATGACACTAAATAAATCTTTTATTGTTTATTATAGTGTTGTATCTAATTCATATATATTTTAGAAATTATATGTAGCACATATAAGAATATCAGTTACATTGGTTAAGAATTGTGTTTACAAGCAATTTTGTATAAAATGGTTACCAACCTCGATGGTAGAAACATAACATTGTATTATATTAATGTTGCTATGGGAAAAGAAAAGAAAAAAAAAGTTTTAATTACCTTAATGTGGTATACATCCCTTTGGCAAGAATTAGTCCAAAATCCATGTTTATTCATCTGATACTGAACTGACAATTCTTATATCACTAAGTTTAATTCAATTTTAATGACATAGAAGAGTTTGACTTTCTTTGCAATTTATAAAGATATTGACATAGGATGATTTGCTCACTGGGAAATTCAATATGTAGACTAGACTATGTTGTGACTTCTCTATTTTCTTAAATCTTTTTAGTCTTGAAATTTGATATTGCTAAAAAGAATCCCAGAAGAAAATAATGGAGTATATAATTCAATTTATAGATATCTTTAGGCAGCATCAATGGTATAAAAACATGGTCTCTCCCAAATACCACTCCCTAGCCAGTGGTAGATTTTTTAACAAATTGCAGGGAAGACAATTTAAATTAATGTAATGAACAAATAGGTGAACATCACACACTGAAAAATCCTTTCTTCTCATTTCACAGTAGATGACAATTAAGTAAAAACCTGCAGAGCATGATAGCAATTACATGAGTCCCCTGCCTTGCCAACTGTCTGAACCTAATTGAGCATAACATTATGCATAATAACAGACACACAGAACATGTTAAGTAAAGCCATGCAAATCCTATGGATAGTTCTGAAAACTGAAAAAAGCATAGGCCAGGTCTTTAAATATAGTAGCTTTGATAGTCATTGTACAGAAGTAGAAGAGGATTTATAAATATAAATATATGTAACATGGTATAGCAGAAATGATTGAGCTTTGAATTAGAAGGTCTAGAATCATAATTTCATCTATCTAGAGATGAAAGACACATCAGAGACTACTTAGGCCAACTTTGTAATTTTACAGATGAGTAAATTAATGTCTACGTCTGATTAGTGACTTCTCAAAGCAAGGTTACATAGATAATAATTGTTAATAGTGTTATATAAGTCAAGGCTGCTGACTTCAGAGCCAGAACCATGATCATAGTTTCTGATCCAACTATAGCAATTATTTGTGGAACAGTGGACATATAAATTCAATGTGACTCACTTCCTTTATCAGTAAAAAGGAATAGTAAATATAGAACTAGAAAGAGCCACAGATGTCATTTAGACAAAGCTCTTTATGTTGTAGCTTACGAGAAATAATTCATTTTGACCCCTATTCTATTCTAATCATTATTACCCAATTTTATGGAATCATATCAAAGTACATCAGACCTTAGAGCTGTGAGTTGCAGATTCTAAGTTCACTAGCTTAATTAGAGGCTTAATTAAAGGCTCTCTACCTTTATTTTGATTTGTCATGGTGACCAAGCCCAGAATGGCAGAAGTAACAATTACATGGAAATTCCCCAGAAATATTTTTGTACCAATCTAAACCAGTTTGTACCAATTCTGAACCAATCACTTGTCCAAAAGGAGCAGGTAACAATGTTATAACTGCTTAGATCATTGACTGTGATAGGCTTATATAATTTTTTCCTGTCTAACATAAGCCTATCCATTCTCTATAGAGATTTTCCTTGCTTCACTCAACTTGTGACCCTGTTGACATATTTTTTTTGCTTATTTTAGCTTATGCATCATATTTCAATCAATGGAGTTGTACTTTATTAGATATAGCTGTTTTTGAATGTCTAGACTTCTAACCCCTTAAAAATAAGGTCCTGAAATAGCATCCTAAGCATATAAAAATATGCTTAGAAATATATACATAATGTGTGTATGTACATATGTACATGTATATATGTATATTGATATAAAATCCTCTTTGACATTTAAGGATGTCTATAACAAAATTTTAATCTTTAAAAAAATTGAAACAGAGTATGGAGTCATTATGTCAAGAATTCCAAGGAATACAGGAATAACAACAGCAAGAACAACAACAACAAACACACATTAATTCTACTAGGAAGTCAAGTCAAAAAAAAATAACCAAGAAAAAAGCAAATAAATGATTTACATGCCTTCAGAAGTGACCTGACATCTGATTTTTCTTCCTATTATTATTATTATTCAGTACTTCTTTTTTTTCCCAAGGACACAAGGACAGAATATGCATTCATTCAATACTTGAAAGATTTGTTGACTTCAGCAAATGCAGGCTCTTATTTAAGTATACCACTTAAAATTTTCTTGATTTTCTGTCATCCTATAGATGCAAATTTATTTCCAGGATATCAGCCTTTACTTTGGCTGTATAAAGAGTTTTATAGATCAAAAAAATGTTCATTTATACAAGAGGGGAAAAAATCATGAAGCACATATTTCTCTATTGTTATTCCTTATTAAATCAACGATGGACAAGGATTAGGCCAGTACAATACAGAATCAATTTTGAGTTCTCTGGAGAGTCATCTGGCCTGAGCTATCAACCTTTTTTCTTAAAAAAAAAAATTCAGTTCCAGTCAATACACTATTGATAAAATGCTATCTTCTATCTCTGAAACACCCCATGCTCCTTCCCTCCAGCTTGGAGGAACAGGCTTTGATGAAGGTTTAGCTCTTCCTCATCTGCAAAATGATCTGGAGGAGGAAATGACAGACCATTTGAGTATCTTTACCAAAAAAAAACAAAATGGAGTTAGGAAAAGTAATAAAGGACTGAACTGACTGCACAATAACAGTTTGCCTCATTGTATTTGCTTCAAAACAGTCTTTCCAACTCTGTGGAGACAGAAAGCATTACATTTCACAGAGTAATTCTATGGGTAGCAAATTGCCACTGCTTATTAATTTTCTAGGACACTAATAAAGTATTCCTAAAATACTACCTCCCACTTTCTTATTCCCAATTTCCTCAACCCTACCCCACCCAAGTTCTACCAATTATTCTTATCTTTTCCTTCATGTAGTCTGAAATTCTCAACTCATGATAGGCAAAAATCTTACACATTTTTTATTTGAAAGGAATATAAAATTGTACATCATAGATTTGCAGTTTTATGGGCAATCATCTTTTTAATTTTACTATGTTAAGTAAATGCTTGTTTTATTTCATAAATTAAAAATAAAATTTAATAATAACATAAAAGACAGAATACTGAATCCTTTCATTCTGAATTTCATCTTTTTTTCTTCATCACAACTCACCAGTCCTTCTTCCCTCCTTTCCTCCAATCTCAGATAATGAAGTTCCCTTCTTGCCAAGGCTAATCCCTGAATATAGATAAATAGATTTATATTTTGTAAGAAAGAAAGAAAGAAAGAAAGGCTTCCATGCTAATTATCTTTCCCTTCCTCCACACAACTTTACAATCTCTGTAGTCAAAAATGGGATTTATCAGTGGTTAGTTGTACTTACTGATTGAGCTATGTAAATAGTTGGAGCCATCTATTGCAGTCCAGAAAAGTAATTGCTACTCCTTTCTATTCCCCCCTCTTTTTCAGCCTGCAGACAATTTTTTGTATGTTTCATCTATCTATCTATCCATCTATATCCATAAAAGTTAGAGGTTTAACCATGAGGCCAGGTCCCTCATTATTGTAGGTCAATATTTTTATACGGAACACTTTGGGATTTTATTTTTTATTCTTTTTCAGGGCTCACACTATTATTCCCTAACTTTTTTTCCCCTATTTTATGATGTGTATTGCTGAAGTGAGCACTCACATCATCTTTCCACTATAATGTGACCCATATTCTATATTGCCATGAGGAATATATACTTCAATAATTCAAAATATACATGATTTCATTACTGAAGTTTTTCTAAGTAATCTAACATATCAAAAAAAAAAAAAAAAAACCAAAATATACATGATTTCATTACTGAAGTTTTTCTAAGTAATCTAACATATCAAAAAAAAAAAAACCTTGTGCCTTGGAAAATCATGATTTTAAAGCTAAAAAGGATTTTTGAGGTCATATAGTACAAGCTTTTTATCATACAAAGGAGGAAACTGATTACTCAAGAAGTTAAATGATTTTACCAAAGTGACTAAAGCAGTAAATTTCAAATCCAGGTTGTGAAATCATTGTGCTCTGACTTTAAATCCAACATTTTTGTGACAGTTTTGCCTACACATCCAAGAATTTCAATGAAAAATAGATAAAATATAATTCATTATATTATGGACATATTCCTGGTGTGAAATAAGATCTGGTAAAATTATTAGCTTTAATTCACTCAAAAAATGCAGTGCCTGGACAAATAGAAAAAACTTAATAAAGACTTAGTGTTGCCTAGATCACTCTATCATTCAATCTGTTCTTGATGTTTTTCTAAACTGGGGAAACCTGAACTCCCCAAACAAATGATTCTAGAATTCAGCTTCAGCATAATGTAACCATATTGTGTTATCAAAGTATCGTTTTAATGAAGGAAAGGAAACTTAAAGTTGAAAACCATAAAAAATATGTTTATGCTAATATATGCAATGCAACTCTTGAATCTGAAGCACTACTTAGGTGGTCTATATCAGTAAAAAATTCTTTGAGAAGTTTTCCTTCTTTTGTTTATGGCATTACCCATAATTCAGTTACCCAAAATTTTTTAGATAAAAAGTATGTGACTTTCTAGAAGTCTATTCAAACATTCACTTCAACCTTCCAACCTTTTTCCTTCAAAGTAGGAAACTGCCTCTTACCAACCTAGTATAAACTCCAATCCCCAAGTTCAAGTGTAATTCAAAACTTAAAATCAATATTGTAAGTGAGTTTTACCTTGCCAAGCTGGGTTAATGTTGTTCTGTATAAACTTGAAATTTGTTTCTTTATAGTGTCAGTTGTAGAAAATTGTTTCTGGCAGAAGTTGTATACTGACATAGTGAGGGAGGCAGAACCAGAAAACAACATACACAGTTGCCAAAGCAATGTGAATGGAAAGTAGAACAACACCAAAAGATGAAACTGAATGAGGTTTAATTATAATGAACATATTTGGCTTCACAGATGAGATTTACCTCTCTGCTTTCTATGCACAGCTTGGGTACTGTAGCTGATTCAAGTGTTTCTTTGGCTAGTGTGCTGATTTTCTTTTTTGCTTAATTTTGTATTCTTTTTTGGGGGGGCGGGGAGGAAGAGATGGTTATGATACTCTGAGCAAGTAAGAAAAGGGATATATGGAAAAATTCAGGTGATATTAAAATTTAAAAAAATATTAAATTGTTTTAGAAATGTCATTTAGAGATGGAGAAAAAAATAAATTTCATTTTCTTTAATTTTCTTTAAATTACTCATTATGTAACTGAGAATAATTTAAATGATATAAACTGAGTGGCTTTAGAACTTAGATTGTAGTGTGTACAAATTCAATTATGTCTATGATTTATGTTATCTACTATCTTTGTTTATTAGTATGAGTGATAAAATTGTACTTTGGCTCTATTTCTATAAAGTAATTATTTTGTAAATAGACTTTTAATTGTATCACTGATCTTTCTGCAAAGTAAGAAAAACAGAGGCCTCCAGGTGGCTTAGTAAATAGAATACTGGGCCTGTAGTAAGAAAGACCTGAGTTCAAATCAGGCCTCTGGACTTTAGGAACTGTGTGACTGGGCAAGCCTCTTCATTTCTATTTGACTTAATCCACTAGAGAAACAAATGGCAAACTACTCCAATATTTTTGCCCAGAAAACTCCAAATGTGTTTCCAAAGAGTTAGGATTAAAATGACTGGAAAACAATAAAAGATGTTTTCCCCAGTTTCATCCAATTAGTAAGCAATATATAGACTAAGTCAATCAATTGCCTATATTAATTTGTAAGACTGACATCCAGACAGATATATTAATATACACATATTTATTTTTTATATTTATATACTATGAATTCTCTACATATGTATATGTATATATTCACACACATAATTATGTTTTCATTGTATGTTTCAAATTTTCTCATCTCCTCAGGCCTACATAGCTTTTTCCTGTGCTCTCTGAGAAAAAGACCTTGCTTGATTTACTGAGAAAATGGTGGGCATTTCCTCTTCTTCTTTATTGTTGTTGTTCTTTTATTAATGCTTTTTGTATGGCAAAGCACCTGGTGCTTCTATTCCAGCCGAGATTTACAAAGTAAGGGGTCCATTGTTCTTACAAAAGCTGAATGAAATTTTCCAAGTTATATGGCAAGAGGAGGTTATTCCATGGAAATTAAAAGATACCAACATTATCCATGTCTATAATAATAAAGGAAATAGATTGCCTTAATCACAGGGTGGGGTCTCTATCATTCATTGCTGACATGATTCTTGACAGAAGCCTCCTTAATAGGCAGATACTTCCCCTGGAAGATGCTGATCTACTTGAGAGCCAATGTGGCTTCAAAAGGGATTAAGGAAAAGTAGATAATAGTGTTTTCTATGAGACAACTCAAGGAGAAAAGACAGGAACAGAACAAAGGTCTGTATGCAACATTAGGAGATCTGAACAAGCCTTTGATATTGTCAATCATGAGAGCTTATGGAAAATTATATCAAAATTTGGTTGTACTGAAAAATTAACCAGTCATACACATCTGTTCTGTATAATGAACAATGTTCTCATGCTTCCTAGTCACCAATGGAGTGAAATAAGTCTTTTTGCTTCTCTCATGATTTTTAGCATGATGCTTTCAGAAATGTTGTCAGACCCCTCCAATGAGGATGAAGATAGATAGTATCAAAATCAGCTACCAACTTGAAACATAATTCTTCAACTTTAAAAGGCTATAAATCAAAAATAAAGTAGAGAGTGTGTTAGTGCATGACTTTTTTGTTTTGTTTTCAGATGATTATGCACTAAATGCAGCCTCTGAAGCTTAGATGTAACAAAGTATGCATCTAATTCTCTTCTGCTTGTGCCAATTTTGGCTTAACAATTAACATTAAAAAAAAAAAAAAAAAAAGTGCTCCATCAGCCAGAACTACGTGATCCACTTGTGGAACTGAGAAGTTTTGAATGTTTTGAATAAGTTCACTTACCATGGCAGTATACTTTCCAGGAATGTACACAATTATAATAAGTTGACTTACACATTGCCAGAACCAACTCAGATAAGGGCTATGCTATATGAGCAAAGGAGAATTGAAGTAATTCAAAAGAAATGTGAGATGCACAAATTTAGGATACCACCCCAAAAGTCCATAAGGTCTATTTGTGACCAATTTGTGATTGAGAATTCTGAGCTCATATTGATCTGATCAATCACAGAAGGATATATTGTAACTTTCTCTAGCATATGATGTCATTTTAATCCTCTTTGAAGATGAAAAATAACCAACCAATCATATTCGTCCATCACAAACTGCTTCCTAGCATCCTTCATTTCTACCACTTTCATAAAAAAGAAAAGGAGTCAATATTTATGCTAACCTTCATTTGTAGGGCACTAATAGTGTTCATAAAATTAAGGTAAGGAACCAATAGAAAAGAATATTGCATACTCAATTTGGCTATTATAAATGCAAAGTTGAGATTTTTCAGTTGACCAATGCCCTGGAATCCTTTCAGAAATTTATGAATTGCAGCTTAATATTCCAAATTAATTTATTGTTTTATATTTAGATACATTTTAATATTTTCTCACCATTAGGAGAAGTATGCCTTTCACATATGAGAATTTCTAATTTGTGTATGGTATTGTGATTTTGACATTTCAACTCAGGAAAACAAGAGATGTATAAAGAAGACAAAAAGTTTGAGGAAATAAAAGCCACACATCACCTTAGTGTTTGAAGGTTTACAGATATATCCAAAATGTGTATAAATAGTAAGAACCTTATTTAAGGTTTTTAGAATAAAGTTCTTGAAGTTTTTCAGTAGGTATAAATTTTTGCCTGAAATTCAAACTGAAGTTCTTGATATTTTCAGGGCATCTTGCTGACTTAGAAAAAAGGGTGTTAAAATCTACCAAGAATTATAAGAAATGGCCTTTCAGATACTGCAATAAGCTTTCATTCAGTTATGGTTTAATGTCTTACTGACATGAAGTATACATTTTTGTGAAGAGGAAGGCCTCAAGAGTAGACCCCAGGCTTACCATGATGCAAAATTGTGAAAGAATTTGATTCAAAGTTTCAACAGATCTGTGATTTTATCCATGTGTATATTCCCTTTAGTGCTATGGCTCACAGCTTATGCAAAATTTTTTAAATTCTTTTACTGTTACTACTATCTATATGATTCTGAGGAGAAAAAAATATCCAAAAGACTTTGTGCCTTTATTATATATCTCTTGGTATCTTGAGATTAAAATGTACTGTACAGGCTATTCATCACTTATGTTTAGTATATGACCAGGACATCTCTTCTGGTCAGGTACATTTTTGGTGACAGATTTTAAATAATTTTCTGCATATAATTGTTAATTAATTATATACTGATTTTCTCCCACCCATTGCTCTGTCTCCTATATCTAGCATTTTTATAGATCTTTAACATGTGTAAATCCCTTAATAAGTTTTTCATTTTAGTCTTACAAAAACTATTATTCCTATTTAACAGATGACAAAACTGAGGAAAACAAAGGTTAAGGGGATCACAGAATTATTAAATATTTCAGGCTGAATTTGAACTGAGGTCTTGTGACTTCAACTCCAGCACTTTATCCATTGTACCACCAAGCTGCCCTCCAGTGTTCTATAAATGACTGAAAAAAAAAATCTATATAGTGTAAAACTTCATGATTCAAAAAATATGGCTTTACCACAAGAATATTAGTGCGAAAAAGCCATTTTTTTTCCATTTTTCTTCTTTCAAAGACAATCTTAATTTCAGTAAAAGCACTAAACACATTGCCAAATAAATATAGATTACTTTTGTTTTAGTTCTTTTCCCTGTTCTATGTTCATTTCTAGCATCTATCCAGTATATACATACTTTATTGCCCATCTTTATGTATTGACAATCAAAATGCAACACCATAGTTTGGACAATCAAGCATTTTTATTACTTGGTTTTTATTGTTTTGAATATTTAAAATGGAATCTTTTTAGTGGTGCTGAACCGAATTTTGGAAGTACTACATCATTCTAAGACTAAATACAATCCATACACATTATTTTCAAGCAGAGGCATCTGGAAAATTTCACTGTGTATTGCCACCATGGTGGTGGCTAAGACTTGAAAAACATTCCAGTTTTATCCCTTATATGAAATCAATAATTATAAAGTGATAGAACAAAGTGACTTCTATTATATTTTTCAAGGATTTTATTTTATGCTATTAACATCAGACACATATTGATGGAACATAATCTAAAAAGTTTCATTTAGTTCTATAAAATTGAATGCTTTCTTGTGGTCACCAAACAATAAACACAATGTAATTATGTATTTTGATCAACTGTGAACATATTAAGATGTAAAATATCACTTAAGAAAGCCTGCCCATTCTAGCACCTTATTCTAGTAGTTTCTTTATGGGCCAATCACTCTTGTAAAAGTTTTTATAGAAGTAAGACAGGTGCTGCAAGTAAAATTGCATATAATCTTATGTATAATTCTAAAATTTAGCTCTTTTGCCCCAATCTCTTACTCTTATTGCTGTCTTATTTCACACCTCCAACTATTTTCAGATGTTTTGTACTGGATAGTCAGTAAACACTTTAAACTCACCTTGTAGAAAAAGAAACTCATTCATTATCTTTCCTCCTAAACCTTCTCTACCTCCCATATTACCTATTATTTCTCAAAGGAATAACATCTTCCTAATCCATCAAACTCCCATTTTAGGAATTATCTTTAACTCCTTATTATCTCTCATCCCCCTATCCAATCTATTGTCAGATTCTTTCAATTTCACTCTTTACAGCTCTCTCAAAATATAGCCCCTTCTCTCTTTAATTGGTATCACTCTGAAATAGGCCTTTATCTGAACTTTTTCAATACTTTGACAGTGGATCTTGACAGTGGGTCTATCTGTCTCAAGTTTCTATCCATTCTCCAATTAGTCACTAAGGTGATTTTCCAAAAGCGTAATTCTGACCAAGTCACCTTCTTACTCAACAAACAGCAATGGTTCCTCAATGTCCCAAGCATCAAAATACAAAGGTTTTTCTTTGTCATTTAAAATGATTCATTACCTAACCTCCCTTTCAGATTTCCATTCTTTACATATCACAAAGCAGGTAAGTTTCTGAGAAGGAACTTGTATCCCATCAAAAAGGACACCTCAATTTCTTTGAAATTATATTGCTCAAATAAGCCTTATTTGTATAAAACAGGTCCAATTCAACTGTTCTTTATTAATTTTCTGGTTTTTATTTTTAAATGTGATGATAAAATTAAATTATGGTGGCTCTACTGTAATTTCAAGGTTAAACAATTTGTCAAATAGTGAAAAATATTTTAAGAGGTTTTGTCTCATCTTCCCTTCAAGTTCATTAATGTGTGAGCAAGGTGATATAAGGGATAGAATGTCGAACTTGAGTCATGAATATTTGAATTTAAATTTGACTTCATACTATTTGAGTCTGAAATTGAGCAATTTATATTTATTTATATTAAAATATTTGAATTTCAAATAATTGAAATATTGAAATTATATTGAAAAATTAAATCTAAATCCTTTATATTTACAATAGGAATGATATTTATTTTATGGGGTTGTGAATAAAACAAGATAATATTAGTAAAGCATTTTGTAAACACTAAAGTGTTATATAAATCTTAGCTATTAAATTTTTTTCATAATCATCTAACAAGTGTGGTGGTGTTGTTTTTTGGCAAGCTACCTTATCATTTGTTTCCTTAACTACTTTGTCCTCTTTTATAGGATAATTCTATTCATAATCATTTAATATCAACCTCACTAAGATATTTAATAACTTTTTATATCTTAAAATAGCATTACCCTGGCATGCCATAGGTCTCAATTGAGCAAGAGGCTGTTGATTTCTCATAAACTTAGAGATTCTTTTAGATTCCTTGTTGCAATTACTTCATTGTAGTTAAACTTCATTATGGAATGGTTAAAGCCTGCATCATTAACATATTTCATTTTTAGGCATCAAACAGTCAATAAATTAGGTCAACGAGGAACTTTTAAAATTTCTTGCCTTAGTTTTTATTTTTACTTTTGTTTCTACTTTGCCATTGGCTTGACATATTATTTCAACATTATTTTAAAAATAGGGTTCTTTGCCTTCAAATGTAGTCAGTGTTATTATGTATCTTGATTCATTTTCCCTTCTTTCATTGCAGAACACAAAAGGGATGCATAGGACTGAGAACTGTTTTCTATTTTTCTTTATTTCACATAATGCCTGAGCTAAAGAATTTGTCACCTAGCAAATATATTTATAATAAGTCTTTTTGTACATAGCTAGCTAGATCCTGAGAAAGCAGATATATTCTATTACCCAAATGACACTTGAAGTCTTTAAAAAATGGAAAAAATGAGAAAAGCTTGAATTCAGCTAGCATAGCATTTGAGAACCCAGGATAAACTCCACGTTTTGATAAGGTCTTGGATTTATACTTTTTTGAAAATATAAAGGAATATGAGTACATAAATCCAGTATATTTTTCAGCCAATCCCTGCCAAATTAAACTATAAAGGATAAGAAGTTTTAGGTGGTTGAAGTAATCCCAGTGAAAGGGAGGCATTATGTCTAAGAGATTCATCATCAAGGAAATGTGTAGGTTTCATATCATTAAGAAACTTCATATAATTTAAGGAATCTGTCTGGGCACCATCAATCAAGCAATTTATCAACAGTAATGTGGGAATTGTGGAAAATTCTTCCATTCCTCACCTTTGACTCTTTCATTTATCCAGAATTAAATACAAGCAGATAGATGCACTGGTCTGGAGCAAGGATTTGAAGAACTTTAACAGAGGGAAAATACAGATATGACCTCTAAATTTTGTATGTTTTATATCAATTCATGATGCATTTTTTTTATATTTCTATGAATGGGTAAAAAACCATTGATGGAACTTGAAAAGAAGCAAATTTAAATTTTGAATTGTATCAAAGTTCAGTGAGCTGATTCAAATAAGTTTTTCCTTTTTCAGGAAGAAAAGTTGAATGGCCACTTCATTTTCCTATAGTAAAAATTCCCCTCATTCATGAGCTATATTAAAAATTGTCTGAGAATTTAGCTTTTTTCATGTATAGATAGTAAACTGCCTAGGGGCTAAGACCCCCAAAAGGAAAAAATTCTGAGTGAAATTGTGTCCCACAGATGTAACCTTACAGAATCCCCTTGGAAGGAGGTTATTGTCCAATAATATATAACTTCATGAGTTATCATGATATAAGAATAATGTGGATGTAAGTGAAATTAAGGAAAGGTATATTAAGAAGTGGTTAAGAAGAGTAGCTAATGATGCTATGATACTTTAATGATGCCAAGATACTCAACCTAATAGGAGAGAGCTGGACTTTAGAGTTATTAAAATTTGCAATTATCTAATCATTAATAATTTAGAGTATTCCTCTGAGAATTGTTTATTCATATCCTTTGGCCATTTATCAATTGAGGAACAGCTTTCATTTTTATAAATTTGTATCATTTACCTAAAGTTTTGAGAAATGAAACCTTTTGCCCAGAAATTCCCAGAAATTTGTTGTAATTTTATTTCTCATTTTCCCTGATTTTCTTCTAATTTTAGTTGCAATGGTTTTGTTCATATAAAAATTCTAAATTTTACATAATTATGATATTACATGTTATGTCTAAATCAATTACTCATTTTAATCTTATATAATTTGAAAGTTGTATCTACGCAAAGTTTTGCCAAACTTCATTCCTATTTTCCCAACAATTTTTGTCAAATGGTAAGTTCTTCCCCTGCCTCCAATAAAAAGGATCTTTGGGTTTATCTAACAATACATTGCCATGTTCATTTTCTAGAATGTATTGTGTACCTACAAACTCAAATATGCATATATTAAAATAATTCTACATATGCTTTTTCTTAGTTGAATTCACTCTTTTCAATGTTGTTACTAGTAGTTTGATTTACTTTGTTTTTATTTTAAATCAAAGTAATCAATAATTTGAAAGCTATTTATTTTTTTTACTTTACATTTTCTTAGTTTTCTTTGATTTTCAAAACTTACATTTTGTTGTATATTGGGGCTTTGTATTAATTTATTCTCTTTCTAGTTTTTTTTTTTATTTTTTAGTTGAATGCTCAATTCTCTGATCTATCCTTTCTCTCTTTTAATTGTTGCATGAATTGATAGATATAAATTTTCTCATAAGTAAAGGTATGTGTTTGTCCCACAAATATTTTTTTTTTGATTTTTTGTTATTTTCATTGATGAAATTATTGTGAGACTCTTTTTTTAACCCACTCAATCTTTAAGATTAAATTATCTTCTTTATATTTCATTTTTAATCAGAGCTTCCATGGTCTTTTATTAAATGTAATTTTATTACATTATAATCTTAAAGGGTATATTTAATATTTTAGCTTTGCTGAATTTGTTTGAGAGATTTGTATGTCTTAATAGATAGTCTTTTTATTTGAAGGTGCTATATAATCTTAGAAAAAGGTATATTCCTTTTGGTTCCCATTCAATTTTCTTTAGAAACCTATCATATCTAGATTTCCCAAGATATTTTCCATCTCCATAATGTCTCTCATTTATTTTGTGATTAAATTTATCTAGATCTGAAAGAAGAAATTTGTGGTTACCCTCCAGAATGGTATTAATATCTATTTCCTCCTCTAATCTATGTAACTTATCTTTTAAGAATTTGGATGCTATGATATTTAGGACATATGTTTAGCTTGGATATTATTTCATTATCTATGGTGATTTCTAGTAAGTTGTAGTTTCCATGATTATCTCTTTAAATTGGGTCTACTTTTATCTTTACTTTTCTTTTGACATCACGATTACCACCCCTGTATTTTTTTACTTCAGTTGAAACAATAATAAATTTTCTCTAGCCCCTTTAATGTGTATCTCAATATTTCAAGTGCCTTTTAAACAATATATTGTTCAGTAATTGTTTTTCAAATATTTTCTAATCTCTAATGCTATTCAGTTCACTCCCATTCACATTGTAGCTGTTATTAGCTGGGCATTAGCTGGGCAGTTAGTTGCTACAATGGATAGAGTGCTAGGACTAGAGTGAAGAAATCTTACCTTCCCAAGTTAAAGGTTGGTCTCAGACACTTTCTTACTAGCTGTGTGATCCTGGATAATTCACTTAATTCTGTTTGCTTTAGTTCCTCATCTTAGAATGAGCTGGAAAAGAAAATTGCAAATCGCACTAGGATCTTTGCCAAGAAAATCCTAAATTGTATTACAAAGAATTGTACCTAATGAAAACAATTGAACAAAAAGTGTGCTTTCCTTCTTTCCTAGTTTTTTTTTTTCTGTTTATCTTTTTTTTTTCTGTTCTTCCTCTAGACTCTGTTTTATTTCTGACCACTACTTTCTTTTATCTTTCCTCCTTTTTTTTCTTTTCCTTCTGTCCTTTTGGGAAAGATAGTTTTATGGATGTACTTCATCCTCCACCCCACCCCCCATTCCTCTCTTCTTTCTCTCTGTCTCTCTTTTTCTTCTCTCTGTCTTCTGTCTCTCTGTCTCTGTCTGTCTGTTTCTCACATGCACATACACACACACAAACACACACTTTCCCATTCCTTTAACCAATTTAGATGATAATAAGGATCAAGAATTGCCTGACCCAGGATCATTTTCCCTATAACTATAAAAGCTTATCTTTGTATGCTTCTTTTCTTTGAGATAATTTCTTCCGTTTTTTCCCTCTTTTTCTATTTTTCTATTTCCTTCTATTTCTATTTTCTATTGCATTTTTTATATCATCCCAAAATAAGTCCCCTGCCTATATATATATCCCTTTTAACTGCCTCAATAATGAGAAAGTTCTTAATAGATAACTGTATCATCTTGGAATAAAGGAATTCATTGTGTTTATGCTTATTGAATCACTTATGATTTCTCTTTTATGTTTACCTTTTATCATTGTTTTAAGTCTTGTTTCTGAAAATCTAATTTTTACATAATTGCATTTTAATTAAGAATGCTTAAGTCTTCAATTTAAAAAAAATTATAGATATCTTATTCTTGTTTGTAATCAGAGCTCTTTTGCTTTCTTGACTATCATAATCAGAGCCCTTCACTTCTTTATTCCAAGAAACTTGTGATGGAAAGTGCCATCTTCATCCAGAGAGAGAGAGTTATGGAGACTGACTGTGAATCACCTTCTTTTTGCTAGTGGTATTTGTTTGCTTTTTTCCCCCTCATTTTTCCTTCTTTTTTTGATCTGATTTATTTTTCTTGTGCAGCATCATGGAAATGGAAATTTGTTTAGAAGAATTGCACATGCTTAACTTATATAGGACAGCTTGTAGTCTTGGGGAAAGGCAAGGGAAAGAAGAGGGGAAAAAATTGGATTACAAAGTTTTGCAAAGGTGAATGTTGAACTATCTTTGTATATCTTTGGAAAAATAAAATACCATTAAAACATTAGTTGCTAAATCTTGTGTAATTCTGATTGTGGTCTCACAATATTTGGATTTTTTTTTCCTGGTGAATTTAAATATTTTCTCTTGATCCTTGGAACTTTGAAATTTGGGTATACTATTACTGGGAGTTTTCATTTGGGGATCTCTTTCAGGTGCTGATTGGTGAATACTTTCAAATTTGATTTTACCTTCTGGTTCCAGAACACCAGTGTAGTTTCTTCATATATTTTCATCAAATATAATGTCTAGATTTTTTTCTTTTAACGTGGCTTTCATGTAGTTAATGATTCCTAAATTCTCTTCCCTAAATTTATTTTCCAAATCAGTCATGTCTCCCTCCCCACCAAGAGATAATTAACATTTTCCTTGTTTATTTATTTATTTGTTTGTTTGTTTTATTTGCTCTGCCATCAGAAGTCTCAGATTCTATTTTTAAGGACTTATTT